>NC_057916.1:42567060-42884788 GCF_018873765.1 Telopea speciosissima
CTCTCTCAGGGTGCCAGAAAATGGTTATGGAATGATGCAGTCATGGAGGATTAGGAAATTTCTGCTTTGGAGTTTGGATACTCCTTCCCATTGTTGATCAAAATGGTTTGGAATGTTGGTTTTGGGGGAGATGGGTTTGGGCTATGGTTGGGTTCTATAAGGGTAAAATTGTCCATGGAAAAAATTTAAGGGTAATATTGCCATTTTGAAATGTTTAACTATACCTAATGATGGTTTAAACTTGACGGTAAGGGCTTATTTGTAAGCCTCCCAATCATCCAGGGGGTGCATGTAATTTACTCTATTAATTGAGATCCCAAATCCTTAAAAGAAAGGGGGGGAAAAAAAGGAAATACAAGTCAAAGATAGCAGAAAAAGAATTGCAGAATGGAAGTTCATTAAATTACCTTCTCTACATCCATATGACTGGTAACAGTTGCACCAACGATAGGGCCATATCCAGGAACCACATTAAAAACATGAGGGAGACCAGCCTGTCACAAGGAACACATATTAGAATACAAGAAATCCTAAGGGAATGAAAAGTAGCTGTCACATTATCTGTAGATCAATATTTCTTGGAACTCATATCAAAACTTGTGAAAATTTAGAATTATATGTATGTGTGTGTGTGTGTGTGTGTATCGGCCAGATTTTCATGATCATAGAAAGCAGTTATTTTCCATAGAAGTGCAATAGCAACTTTTATCAGAACATATCATTAGCATGTGGAACGCTAAAAGTTGATGTTTGTATATTTTGGTGGTGAAGAGTTCACAGAAACTGGCAACTGCATTCTTGCAAAGTTGATATAAATAGATACTTGATGCTATCATAAATTAAAGTATTGACTTCAAATGCAACTTTGAACATGCTGTATGGTCAGAAATATTATATGCACTTAGGATTTGTTTGAGACTTAAAGCTTCTATTATGCATCAACCCCCTCAGCTAGACAACTACTCCGAAACCATAGGTTCAACTATTTCTAATCTGAAAAATGGTGATTCAGAGATTCGGAATATTAATTGAGATCCCAGATCCTTAAAAGAGAGGGAAAAAAAAGAAAGGAAATACAGGTCAAAGAGAGTAGAAAAAGAATTGTGTTATAAAGAAAATAAAAGATAAACCAAGTATCCACCTCATGGAATAGCTTTGACACATAGAGAGCTGATAATGGTGTCTACTCTGCAGCCTTTACTATGACAGTGTCACCGCAAGCTAATGTAGGCCCAACCTTCCAAGCATACATAAGAAGAGGAAAATACCATGGAATAATCTGCCCAACAACACTAATAGGTTCATGCAGTGCTTGTACATGATAGTCCATCAGTGGGAGCAGTGAGATCCTGGATCTTATCTGCCAAAACTGATGAATTTGCAAAGAGAAAATATTAGATCTTTCATCGAGGTATGTAGAATTTCAGTGTACTTTTCAACATTCATGCTATAACTTGTCAATTTTCAGAACTAAAGTTTGAGCCTTCTCTTGTAGTTGAATGGCAGGAACCTGTTGGTAAAAAGTAGGTTTCATATCATCCCTAGTATAAACATTACTGTCCCATATGGTAATTCATTGCAAGCCAGCTTCCAATATAACAGTGTCGGTCCTTTTGCTTAAACTTGTTGCACACTCTAACTTGTGTGCTTGTGTCAGCCTATGCCATTCTAAGGAACTCTCCAAACTGTGGATCCACCATCCTATGGGAAATGGATTTCATAAAAGTCAAGTACCTAAAAGCTTGACACTGGCCAACCATTGCAGCTCCAACTTCTAGAGGATAAAACTGCACAAGTGACTGTAGTTCTTTACTCTGAGCAAAATTCCCACCTAAAGGAAATATTTTTAGCTAAACTGCGTAAGATAGTTTGCAACCATTTGTAGATTTGAAGCTGGCTCTCACTTACAAGGGGTTGAACCCCTCAAATTTTCATAAGCCTAGGAACATGGGAGATCACAAGTCATCACTCACTAACTTCAATTCTGAAATTTCCGTTTGATCCTCACATCCAAAATTCATGTTCTAGTGTTCTAATTTTACTCTTTGAATCTAAATCATGAAGTGTTGATCCGTACTATAATCACATTTACCGATATTAGATTTCCTACTAAAAACAGAATATAAAAATAAAAATAATGATGTAAAGGCTCCATTTGTTTGGACGTAAAATGGCCAAAAGTAAATAGAACGTAAAACTTTTCATTAAATTGAAGAAGGGTAAAATATTGCTTACAGATGTTTCAGGCATAAAGAATGTTATATAGTACACTTACAAAGAATTGGTAATTGGTATTGATGACTTTAATCAAGAAAATAAAATATGGAAAGTGGGTTTTGGTTTTATCTACAAGGTATTTTGATATCCTAGAGCAAAGCTCTTTTTTTTTGACAGAAATTTACAACCCATTAGGAAGAAATTTGAGTGAGTTATATGAACCCTAAAATGACAAAAGGCAAGGGAAGAGAGACGGTACTTGGTTCTTAACACTGGGGAGGATGCGAGCCATATGAGCAGGTAAGCTCTTCAAGTTGAGATAATTTGCCACAGACCAGTAGGGGAGAGAGAGGGGTATGGGGATGAAGAAAATTGAGGAGACAGAGGGAATGAGAGAAATGGTGGAATCCCAGTGCATTGAGAGATCACGGGAAGGGAGAGGGTTTGGGAGAGAAGAGAGTGTCTCCTAGAATTAAATTAATAAATTAAAAAGTAAAAATTTCAGAGACAAAAAATTTACTTGCAAGAGTATTAGAGGAAGAAATTTGAGCGAGTTATATGAACCCTAAAATGACAAAAAGGCAAGGGGAAGAGCAAGGGTACCTGGTTCTTAACACTGGGGAGGATGGGAGCCATATGCGCAGGTAACGTCTTCAAGTCGAGATAATTCGCCACAGACCAGTAGGGGAGAGAGAGGGGTATGGGGACGAAGAAAATCAAGAAGAGAGAGCGATATATAGTTTTGTGATCTTAAATCTACGAAAACATGTCGTAAAGAAATAGAACAACATCAAATTATATACAAAGAGAAAAGTATGCTTACCAATCACCAATAACTTGCCATCAACTTAGATGGGGAAGTAGCAGGGTTGAAGAGAAGACCGAAGAGAGAGATGCCATCAATGTAGATGGGGAAGCTGCAAACAAATCAAACTCCAATATTAAGAATATAATAGAAAATACTGAAATTACTGAAATTAAACTCAAAAACAATAATTTAGAAAATAAAGAAATTACAGTCTACAAATATGCAAAACAAATTAGCTTATGATCCTTTCAATTTAAAAATTTGAAGAAAAAAAAAACGTGGAAAGGAATTTTCTCTAATCTCCTCCTTCCTATATAGGTTACTATTATTCTTCACCATTTTTAATTCTTCTTCTTTCCATCAATCTCTTATACTCTGTTTTCCAGCAATTGAATCTGTCATCTTCTGTAAGTTTTAGCGCTATTTGCAGGAATAAAACCTGTCTTCCTTAATCTAGAGCTATTAAATCAATTCAAAGTTCTGATTTGAAGTTCCCAATACTCTTTCCTTGTCAACAATTGAAGCAGCCCAACGGACCAATGTCTTTCTCAACTAATCTCCATCCCAACGGTATTCAATATGCAAATAATAATAAGAGAGAAGGAAAAGGGGGAAAGATAAATGCAGAGAGAAGAGGAGGCGGCAAAGAGCAGAGGGGGAGAGGGAGAGAGAGAGAGAGAGAGAGAGGGGGGGGGGACAAAGGGAGGAGGGATCTTCGGCCAAGAAGTGGGGATAGAGGGAGAGAATGAGAGAGAGGTCTTATTGGATCCAGGAGGAGTAACAAAAGGGCTGTCGGCATCCTCTTGTCACCCATCACAGTACTGGGAATCACCAAAATGAAACAATATGAGAAATGAAGTAATAAAATAAGTGGAGTATTCTCATCTGTTTTTGGAGGTAGAATGAACATGCATGAAAATTATTTATTCAATGGAAGATAAGAAGAATCCTTACTTCAGATGATGACCAGGAACCAGATGCAGGCCTGTCTGCAAAAGTCCACTGATGTGTTCCAGAAGCTGCCACTTGGCCAATAATCTTGCACAACAAAGTACACATATTAAGCTCACAAAGTGTTTAAATGTAACTATTATTAGGCAAACAGTCAAGTGAAAATAAAAAAGTATATACTAAACTATGTCAGGGAGAAATTCTTTAGAATCTGAAATTCTAGGATTCTTGAAAGGCACAGACAATATGAATGAAAACAAAAAACACAAAGAAAGCTATCCACTATAACTCGAACATAATTCCATCCACATCAATTTAACTGATTTTCAAGACAGCAGCTACTCGGAGAACAATTTTCACATCAAACATTTGTAAAACGGGAATACCAAAACTTTCAGATAGCACCTAACCAACCACCCCACACCCCAATCAACCCGCACAAAAAATAAATAAATAAATAAAACAAAATAAAATAAAAACAACAAAGAAGAAATCATGGACCCATCCTTCATATACTCTCTCTCTCTCTCTCTCTCTCTGGGTTGGGGGTTTCTTCAAATGTGGCTTCAATCTGATCAAAAGAGAACACATTCTCTACAAGGATCCACCAAGAACACATTTGATGGATTCTTTAGTTTGTAATGCAACGATGGGTTGCATCTGTAGAAAAGTAACTGGACCACCACGTTTTGAGACCAATTCATTGACATCAGAGGCATCCTTAACATCAAGGACTTAGAATCCATTGGAGTAATTAACCAAGAAAGAGACGTTTGAGACAGACTGACCAAGTTCAATTAAGTTCGTGATGTCATTCAGTGCCTGATTTCTATGAAATTATCCCATTAGTATACTATTTGATTAAATTTGATGCTTTCAAAAAGGATGGTTGACTTTGTGTAAAGTAGTTGGAAAGGATCTTCCGAAGCTACATGTAAAATCCAGTGTATGACACAAACCAAATCTAATTAAGAGAACAAACGGCTTAAAAAGAATGCAATTGCAGGCAATTGAAGGGCATGAAAGGAAGAAAATTAAAAATGAGAGATCAGGCTTGACAACTATTGTAAAAAGAGGATAATATAAAATAATATTAAATTTTCCTAAATAGATAACTAAAAGAGCAGCATAGATCAGAGGCTCTTCTCTCCTATCCTAAATCACTTTATGTCAGGGTTCATTACTGTGAACTCCATTTACGGGTCAATCATCAATGAAAAGGCCACCCCCTAAATTGTTCTTAGCATCAAAATCTATCTGATAACATGCCGTAGGTGCACATCCTAGAGCATTCCTCATTCTCAAGATGGAGAATGCATATTCTCATTCTCAAGATGGAGAATGCATTCCTCACATAGAATGGGAATGTTGTTTGGCACATGTCTAACTAAAATCTATTCTTGATTTTCGAATGCTGGTGAGACAGTGAGTGCATCACAGTAATGTATTCCATTCGTAGGCACCAGGTGATACATTCATACTAACGCATTTCATCAAACACCTTTCATACAAGCAACAAACAAAGCAGTTCCATTTTAACTTCTCTGAAAATAACAACATGAACAACCTATTGTGCTTTTGAAATAGGGGCCTAAGACAAACAAAAAAATACAATTTCTTGAGAAATGGAATATTGAAATGGTTTTATATGTTTGGAACAAAGAAAGGGCCTCTAGCTCAATGGATTTGATGGGCAAATCCTTCACTTCTGTTGATGGGCGACCAGGGTATCAGTTCATGGCGACCTGATCTTCTTCTATTTTTTTTCCATTTATTTGAGTTTTATTTTTTATTCCCTCTCATGAGCGGTACTTACAGTCCCAAAAGTTTTACCAGTTCTCTCTTAGATCTGAAACAATCGACCTAAAGAACAAACCTGATGTGTTAAAATTTAGCAATCAAATGGAATCTGTACATCAAACTCAATTCCTAAAGAACAAACCTGATGTGTTATTTGAGTTAGTAAAGAGTCTTATTCTTTACCACCAAGTTATGGAGGCCTTGGAATCCTTAATCTCTGAACTATCTATCATTCATGGGAAACCACATTCAACTTCATAGCCTTCTCTCTAAAAATAGAACCAAAACTTTGCAGGTACACCAACTTTCTATATCATGCAGTTGTTTCTTCCTACAGAACTTGTTAAAATTTAAGATATTAGACACATACCAAATAAACTTCACACTCCTCCATATTGTTTCATGATGAAACTTGATTCTTTGAATTCACAGCATAACCAGATTAATAATAAAAGCAAAAAAACCCTGGTCCATTGAGTGATAAAATCCCAATGGTTGATGGGACCGAGAAGTCTGAGCACCTGCTATCTCATTTAACGATGACGTTCTTGATTGGGTTTGAGCCATCTGCACCATTAAAGAACTACCATATATGGTTGCCATGTATATCATGCATATAAATTAACAGTGATAACTATGTTCAGTTGTATTAATTGGAATGTTCTGTTCAAATACCAGACGATTGTTAGATTCTATAATCAAGTCGGTTCAAATGAAGAGACCCAGTTTGCAGATTGAAGCGACAATCGAGTTCCCAAAACTTGCCATGACTAAAATTGCTTCAAACTACTCAATCAAAGAATGAATTCCATATTAAATAAAATGGGGGAACCAAAATTAGTCTTAGAAAATTGGAAATTAACTTCATCACTATGACCGCAAACCTGAAGCTGTGGAAAATCTTCCCCTGTAAGGAACTGAAGAAACGCCAAAAGTAATATTTAAAACTGGGTTGCAGCCTCAAGTGCAAACTTCTGTCGGGTATGATCAAACACCAGCGAAAATAGAAGGAATACTATTTCTTGGCTCAATGAAGAAGAAACGGTGAGGAGGAAGCGAAATCTGAGAAATCGGTGTGTTCTTAAGCACGTGAGAGGGAGAGAACTGGTAAAACTTTTGGGAGCCGTATTATCTGCAGAAATACATCAATCCAATCCACACAAAAAAAATTGGAAAAAAATTAACAGAAATATTCTTCTTCGATCAAACGGATAAGAGCAGAAATCCATTAACCAAATTGAAATCAAGCTTCAAACCTTCTATGGGTTTGTTTGGATCACCCCGACCACCTGGGGTGGGAGGTTGAGGCCATTCCCCCACATCACCTGAACCAGCTTTGGGCCACTCGTCCAAGCCGCGGCGAGTGATCGACAATGGCTGCAAGGGGGGCAAGCAAGAGCGAGCCTTACCCTGCTGGGACCTAGGAGTGAGAAGAAGAGGAAACCTTTGGAACTGTCCTCCGCCGTTGTTCTTGTTGGTGATGCTATTATGAGGATCTGAGAAGTCTTTGACATGATCGAAGGGGGTAGAACTCTGAGAGGCAGACCTGGAAGACCAAGATGCCGACCTCCAGAATGCTTTGCGGCCACCGCCGCCGGCACCGGAGATCTGACACTGTCCTCGGGAACCGGCGGCGTCCTCCTCGTCTCCTACCATATGTCCACGACAAAATCATCCTCAATGTAGAATCACCGAGACCAAACTCGAACCCAAAAACCTAATTGCTTCAGACATTAATCATTAGCCGCTGTAAGGATCGAAGACAAAAAATCAAACAGAATGTGACAGGTGAAACTGAAACCACTCATGCATGCCAGACATCCAAGGGTGGATTCCACCTACTTTTCAATCAGCACAGTCAACTTTTCATGATTTTCAAGTTCCACATCCTCGACGGTGGCTGCAGGAATATCCCCTGAAACAGTCCCCAACGCCAAGAAGAAGAAGAGAAGTAGGGATGGAGGTCACAATGCAAACACAATCAAGAAAATATCTGTCTCCCATCTTCTTACAAAGATTTTCTCTAGAAAGAATGATGTGTGATGTCGAGAGAGAGAAGAAGAAGGAAGAATGGAAAGGAAATCGAGGAAAGAGGCTTTAGGGAGGAGAGGGAGAGAGAGGTTCGTTTTCTTTAAGACGTGAGAGGGACTGGAGATTGGGAGATTGGGAGAGAGAGGTTCGTTTTCTTTGAAACGTGAGAGGACTGAAATTGGGAGATTGGAGAGAGGGAGAGGGAGAGGGAAAGAAACGGTCACACGATTAGATATATATTTTTTTTTTTTTGGTAAGAATGGGATTCGATAAATTTACTGTCATAAAAAACGATTTTAAGAATTAAGAAAAAAAAAAAAAAAAACTAAGGGACGAAGGATTATAAGAAATTATAAGAAAGAATGACATAAAGATTAAGAATTGAATAATGGAATTTTAGATAAGAATGAAGGATAGAAAGGTACCTGAAAGATTTGCCACAACGTGCTTTTATATAATAGTATGATATTAGTGGACCCACCAAGGTTGCTAGAAATCAAAAGCATGGATAATGTATAACACCTACTTAATGGGCCACAATATGCTGATATAGTGCTTAACTCTTAAGCTACAAGATCTTTTTTGAGCTCAATTGTAATATATATATATATATATATGTATCCTATAAAAGTACGTACTCTACCTTTGTCCAATTTTTAAAAATACCTTCTCTCTATCTCTCTCTTTTCTTCTCTCGCGCGCGGAGAAGACGCTTCCCAAATTCCAAAAGACACATCCATCCATCCCCGCCTTTTCTCTCTTCTTCGCATAGATTGGAAGACAACTCCCAAACTCTAGAACGCAACCCTTACATCATTGTGCCTCTCCCTCTTCCTCTCGCCTCCTCCATCACCACCTCTGCTGCCGACATAGGCTCAACACTTTCTCCATCCCTCCATGCGAGTTTTATTGCCATAGCAGATTTTGCTATCTTTATTAGCAATAGGTTCCCTTACCTATACCGGCGAATAGTCAGTTCTTTTCAAAGCAAGGCATATTCGAATCACTAATTTATCTAAAAAACTATCGATGTATATTTTGTAGGGTTTAGAGTTTACCTACATTACATTGATTAAATGAGGTCTCTCCTTGCGGATTCACTTTTTCCATTCAGGACGATGGATGTTGGTGAAACATATACAAAGCATCAATTCCAACAATCTTCCCACCGATTTTGATTGGAGAGATAGCGGGGAAGTTGCCTTATCTGAACCTTTCCACCAATGTGAGCCTGGATGGAAGTCGACACTGCTCCCATCTTCTTTAAAGCCATTAGGGCCATCGCTTATAGCCGAAGACCTGTCTGTAAGTCCTCTCTCTCTGAATCTCATGTTTTGTTAACCGCCTAGAATTTACCCCAACATGCAAGCATGGCTTTTGGACTGGGGGTTGGTGTTCATTGGGTTATGTGCAGGCAACCTGATGGACCAAAAAGCATTGTACGGCCTTTGCACTCATATTATCTTATTATTTTTCTTTTATGCATCATATGGAAATTGTGCATCCCAAGTTGTTTGGTTGCTTGGTATCAACCGAGAGATCTTCTCTCTCTCCACATTTTCTCCAACTACCATGCATGCACCTGCCATTCTAAGTAATATCACATGTGGCAAATCCTTGGATATGAAGACTTACCATTCACAGTGTTATCATATGTGGCCTTGGGTACCAAGACTTACCATACACAACGTTATCACATGTGATAATATCTCTTGTAATATCCAATTTTCATATTATGTATTATTCTCTAAGATCCTACAAGATCACAATGTAATCTCCTGTATATATACTCTACTATTATGGTAGAGACAATCAAGGTGAATGAATATACAATTGCTTCTCAACATGGTATTCAGAGCAAGATGCTCAAATGAGCTCCCCTCCTACAACTAAAATTCTAAAAAAATTTTCTCACCTCCCATGTTTTGGACTCGATGGTCGACCAAGGCAGCTCAATTGTGAGTGCCACCGCCCCTCCCCCATCCTCTCTTGTGTCCCTCACTACTGGTTCGGGTGCTCACCACTTCCTCTCAATCAAGCTAAACTCTACAAACTACATCTATTGGAAGACGCAAGTTGTCCCCTATCTGATTGGACAATGTCTTTATGACTATGTTACCGACGACAAACCATGCCCCGATGATCCTAAGAAAGCAACAAAATGGCGCATTCAGGATGCAGCCATTATGAGTCTTCTTATCACCTCCCTTGACAAAGTGCCCTACCACTTGTTGTGGGCCGTGTAAGCAGCAAAGAGATCTGGGATGCCCTTATGGTAGCCTTCAGTAATCCCAACACTCCACGCATACTTGCTCTTAACTTTGCCCTTCAAAATTTGGTACACAAGCATGATGAAACCATCTCTCAGTTTCTTCATCGGGTAAAGGAACTCTCTGATGAACTGGCAATTGCAGGCAAGCCGCTCCCTACAGAGGACTTCAACATTCATATCTTTAGATCGTTGCGAGAAGAGTACCAATCCGTCATTCCTACCATGATGTATCGCCAGCCGCCACTTACTTACTCTGAACTTCATGGGCTCCTCTTGAGTCATGAGTCCCTGTTCACTTCAAGACGTGCAACAATTGATCCATCTGCCGCTACTTCAGCCAATCTCACTCAGCAAGGCCGCGGCTCTGGCTATTCATCCTCTAGCCGTGGCACCCCCAGAGGCCGGGGTCGTGGACATGGTTTTGGAAGTTTCAATGCCTATGCACATAGCCCATGCACCATTTGTGGCCACACCAACCATCAAGCTCCTTTATGCTACTACCGCCAGCAAGCCCCCACCAATAATAAAAAACCACCCCTTCTTCCTACCCCATCACCCTCTCCTTACCTCTCAACCAACAAACCAGCCCACCACCTACTATACCCACAACCCTCGACCATCCACCCATAATTCTCAACTGGCCATCAATAACCCTCCCCCTCCACCGTCCCTCCACAATAGCCCCACATCCCTACCCATTGGATCCCTAATACAGGTGCCACTCACCATGCCACCCCTGATCTGCAATCTTTCACTACTTATGATCCATACGCAGGTACCAATCAGCTTCAAGTAGGCAATGGTAATGGTCTACCCATTGTTAACATAGGTTCAGTATCTCTTTCCTCTTCTAATCGTTCTTTTTTACTATCCGATGTTCTTCATGTTCCCTCTCTTACTATGTTAAATCCGTGTCCAAAACCCGGTTTGAAACGCGATCTGACCACCGGTCTGGTTTGAACCTTTGTGTAGAACCAAGAGTGGAGTACGCTCGTGAACTGTGGGTCATAATACTCAAGCCATCACACGAGATTGTGGACCGTGAACAGGGAAGTCCTCGAGGAAAGATCCACCGTCGAGACAGGGGAAAATCATCCACTAAAGCATATTCTTGGAATTCCCTTATGATAGGGATCCACGGGGCCCGCACCTGAATCGCCCTTATCCACTTAGCGATGATTGGGAGTAAGTCACTATCCGAATAATTCATGCCTATGCATGACCATTAATAAGCATAAGAACTAGAATGGGCTTGGGCTTAGGAGCTTAGTCTCTTTCTAATTGTAACTAGAACTTAGGACATGGGCCATGGACCATGGGCCATGGGCCCAAGTGGATCCAATGGCCCAATGACTTAAACTAGACCTTGGGCTTATACCTAACCAAACAAGCTCCTAAACAAATGGACCTAAGGACTTGAGACTAACCAAACAAGACCTAATGCCTAGATAGGTTATTAAAGACCCAAAACTACTATTCACCTCACATTTCAATCCTAAATCGTGGAGAGGAGAGGAGAAAAAGAAAGAAGAAGAAGAGAAGAAGAAGAAAGAAGAAGAAAGAAGAAGAGGAAGAAGGAAGGAGAAGGGAGAAGTATGGTGGAGCACAAGCTATCATCATCAACCCTTGGTGAGTCTCTTTCTCTCTCTCTCTCTCTCTCTCTCTCCATCTCTCTTTCCCTAATTCTATTACCTAGGGTTTGAATTGGTTGAGCACACCTTGAGTGCTTCATCTACTCAATTAGAAGAGCCATTAATGGCAAATCCTTGATGTTTAACTATGAAGCACCTAACCCTACCTTAAACCCATTCACCCTTCTCCATTTATGAACCCTAAGTTGGGGATTTACCTCCATTTATGGGTTTTACCAACCCTCATGGAAGACCGTAGATGTGTGGGTTTGAGGGGTGTTAAATAACATTGATTAAAGACCCTTTCAAAACCCCAATACCCAAACCCATGAGTTTTCTTTCCATATGTATTTTAATGGAGGAAAACCTAATCGATCATGGGGTTTACAAACCCATGTTGGGTGTGTGCTATGGCACCTTGGTTGGAGTTGTTCTCATGGCCAAAGAGACCCCTAAAAAACCCCAAAGAATACCCCATTTTAGCCCAAGACTTTGGGGCTGCAAAACCATTCTCGGAATGGCATGAGCAAGAGCGCGCACGTGGGACAGGCACATGCAAGTGCCGGTCCACGAGAAACTAGATCTCGCGGTGGGAAGTCGAGAGGGACAGGCACATGCAAGTGCAGTCCACGAGAAAGATCTGCCGGTGGGAGGTCCGAGAGGGACGAGCACATGGACAGGCACATGCAAGTGCCAGTCCACGAGAACCTAGATCTGCCAGGTGGGAAAGTCCGAGAGGGACAGGCACATGGACGGGCACATGGATAGGCACATGATATAGCCTTCTTTGTATGTACCGGTCCCCTATTTTAGCCTTGTTTGATAACTTATGGGGCCCAACTCTTCTAGCCCTAAGGCACTAATCTCTCCCACGTTGTACACTCTCTTTAGGTTGGTGACCCGGCTCGGGCGTATTAGTACGTGGGGACGGTGTACTGGCATCGAACGCCGATTTGAAGAGCTCCGTGCGGCGATTGACGAGAATCATGTGAGTGAGTTAAGCAAGCGTCTTAATTTATGGAATGTTTGTGTGTCGTGTCTTGCGAATGTCATTCATGCATGTGTGCTATAATATATAATTATTAGTAAGATATAGGATGATATAAATGTTTAGATGTTGATAGGACGTTACATTCTTGTCTTACGATATTATTTATTTTATTGCACTATGGTGCGAATGGTATTGGATTTAGTTATGGGACTCGGGTGCGGTTGGTGCTTGGACACAGGGATTCCATAATATGGACTCACTCATGGCATGTAGATCTAGGGCTTCGAGCGGGATCCAAGTGCCGGTGGGTCTTGGGCTTGAGATTACCGTACTTGAAATTGCATTAGAGTTGTCCATTGCATTAGGTGGAAACGGGATGGTGACCGATCGACTACCTTCGGTATTCACATCTCGTACTTGTATACGCGTATGGGCTAGAGGGGCGAGAGGATAGCCGCCGACCGTATTTCGGTATCTATGGACTCGGCCTCTGGCCTATGCACATGCGTACCTCACTCATACAATAGGTGAATCTTTGGCTAGGATAAATGTTTACCAGTACTATGACCCTTACCGAGCGGGGTTAGGTGTCGGTCAAATCCGTGGGTTCCGACCGTTATTCGGGTATACCCACCGGGAAGTTTGGCGCCAACCGTATTTTGGGCCGAACGCGGGACGGGATTTGACTTGGGGGTTTGCGTATATCTCTTGGTGGAGACCGTGCAGCGAGGCTTCGGCGCGACTCGGGTTTGTCATCGCCGGTATACCATCCGTTTATGGTACCGATGTCGGGATGCTACCTAAGGTGTTGCTATAGTACTATACCGACTTAGTTGTGTGTTAGGTGGATAACAATAAAACTATACATCATCATTCATTCATGTAGCATGATTGTAAATTGTATGTGATGTACGGTCTACCTTGGTGGTATGGGACACCTTGGTATCCGTCCATCATGTATGGTTTGATCAACCCCATTCATTATTATTATTGTGTATGCTTGTGTGGCTTAGCCACTCATTGGGCTCGATTGGAGCTCACTCCTCGAGGAAACATACTTTTAGTTGATGCGGTACATTCGAGCGAGTGGCACGAGTACGAGACTCCGAGGCTGGTTACGTTGATTGGTGGGCTCCGGAGATCGTGGAGCATGGACCGAGTGTTTTGCGATGTGTGTTCCTTGGCAGACAGTGACTTATGGCGGTGGCCATCTTTTGATACACTTGATTATTCATTTTGAATTATAGGTGTATTCTTTTGATTCCTTTCATGATAGATGTATTATTTATATAGTAGGTAATACATAAGTCTGATTAGAACGAATTGTACTTGAAGGGGTAAACTTGAATAGATAATATTTTATATGCTATCACCTAGCTTACGCTAACTCGATGTTATTAATATTAATCCTTTACTTTTTACCTATTATCGCCGTTGTGAATGAGTTAGTCTTGAGTGCTGCATCGGTGATTACGGTGGTTGGAGGCGTAGTTGTATGCTCGGTTGCATTTCCGTGGTTCGAGGATGGGGGTGTGACAGTTTGGTATCGAGCGCGATGCTCTACCTTATGGACTAACTCGGTGTTCACACGACCCGATTTACTCTAAATTAGGGTTAAATATTAAAAGCCTTATCCACAAACAAGAATCAGTAGAACAAGGAGAATATATAAATTTTCTTTGATAGAACAATGCTTTAATAATACAAATAAAGGTATGGGACTTCCATAGAACATAAACCAGTTTAGAAAAATGAAGAAAAGATGAGAAACTACATACTAAACCCTAGGAGTTACAAAAAAAAAAAAAAAAAAAAAAAAAAAAAAAAAAAAAAAGAGGAAGAAGATATATACTAAGGTTTATGAGGGTAAAGTCATGAACAATGATGTAAAATATAATGATAATTGGGATTAGCCTAACCATAAAAAGCTAGCTATCGGTGAGAGACTCTCATGAGGACTGTTACGTAGGCTAATGATTAGGGGAAATTATCTTTCATTTTTCTCGTATCCTCGATGACTGCCGGGCTTTCTTTGGGAACCACCTAGAAATTTGAGTATTGGTCCTAAGTACCCTTGGGTAAGCCTATGGCCCTACATGTCTCTCGGAGAGCCATTTTTAGGACTTGTTGGTAAATCTACGGGAATCTGGGATTGGCTTGGTGTATGGGCACAGTACGTTCGAGGACCTTGTCCAATAGGAAACCCAATTGTGTCTAGATTACGAAGGGACGGTGAAAAATAATATATATATAGGCACGTAGTTAAATCTCGATATGTCTATACACCCACGAACCGATGGATATCTAGAAAGGATAATTTAGGGACGGATGCTAGGAGGTATGGATTATATCATGTAGTTGGAAGAGAATGATAGATCTAGCAATTTAAGTTGATGAACAGTATTATATCGGGTGTTAGTGTAGCCAAGTGCGATCAAGAACAAAAAGGAATTGGAACTGAATGATTCGACAAAACCTTGCTCAACAATAGATATGAGTGGAGTAATGGGTCCCGAATGTCCCCTCCGTTATTGGGAGTGAGCAGTAGGGATTCCATCAATATTCCAATTCATTCTAAAGTGAGTTAGGTATTGGAGGATCGGAAGTGAAAGTCCTCATAGGAAAAGCCAGGTAAGCAAAGTAGTACAGCCTTGTGTCATTCAACCCAAAATTTTAGGAGTACGAATCTTGGATGAAGTATATGGAAATAGTTGCATCTCTCTATTCCTAGAAGTATAAGCTCGAGTTTGATTTTCTTGGGTCCTTAAATACACTTGGACTTTATATTAACTAAACCGGAATTGATTTATACCATTATGTAAGGTGGATACTATTAGAGGACAAATCCATACAACTTAGTTTAAGCTAAATAACTAAGCGCAGTCCGGAGGCGGAAGTTGAGCATAGTTTTAACCCCTCTATCCGGCACTATCCAATACCATTTAAGCAAAGCCAATGTGGTGGCAGATGCACTTAGTAGGAAATCACAAACCCTTCCTTGCCAGCTCTAAGATCAATAAGAGGCTTATAGAGGAAGCGGAAGAATGGGGCTAGAAGTGTTAATTGATGATGCTACTATGTTATTTGCCTCTCTGACAATACAACCCTCATTGGCGGAGAAGATTAAGGAAGCCCAACATACCGATGTGGAGTTACGAGAAATTGATAGATGACATTCGAGGAAGAGATGCGGGAGGAATCGATTTTACCTTGTCCAGAAAATAACGTCCTTCGGTTCAGGGATAGGTTATGTGTACCCCTGGTGAGCGAGTTAAGGTGGCATGGAGAGGCAACGACCATATGGACTATTGTAATCACTTCCTATTCGAGCGAGTGGAAATACATCATTATGGATTTTGTCACTAAATTGCCGGTATAGCTAAATGTATTGATCTTTGTTTGGGTCATTGTTGACCGGCTTAGCAAGTTAGCACATTTATCCTAATAAAGGAGATCTATCCAATGGACAAGTTGAATAAGCTATACATGGATAATGTGACTCACTTACATGGAGATGGATATCATTTCTAATCGTGATCCCGAGTTTGCATTGAAGTCTGTGGCGGTTTTGAAGGCTATGGGTACCTTGCTGAATTTTAGCACGGTTCTCCATCCACAAACTAATGGTAAGTCAAAGCGGACTATTCGGACCCTAGAGGACGTGCTCAGGGCTTGTGTCATTGATATGAAGGGTAGTCGGGATGAGCACATCTCACTTGTAGTGTTTGTTTACAACAACGGCTACCAAACTACTATAGGTATGACACCGTTCAAAGCACGATACAATAGAAATTTCGAACACCACTATATTGGGAGGAAGTTGATTAGCAAAGAATATTAGGGTCTGAATTGATACAAGCCACTTGTGGAAAAGTAGATTTGATAAGGGACCGAATCATGGCGGCTTAATCTAAATGGAAGAGCTATGCCGATTATGTTTTCTTGCAGTATCGCCAACTAAGGAGTAATTCGCCGACAAAGAGGGCAAGTGTGTTAATGTATTTTACGTAATGATGTGAGAAAGTACACCCCTACATTGATATTGTCAAGACTAAAAAGCCACATCGACTTGTCATGGATTGACACATGAAGAGCTACCCAAGAGAACTTTGATTATAAGGACAGCAATCCTCACAATCGAACGTAACTTTTGATAAAGTTCGGTGGAGCAATCTCATTGATTAAAGGGGCATCTCGTTAATGAGAAGGTGAAGTGCGATCGAAGTATCCTCACCTATGCAGATACCTAGGACGTCTCAATTTCGAGGATGAAATTCTTATAAGGTGGGGAGGATGTTAAATCCGTGTCCAAAACCCGGTTTGAACGCGATCGACCACCGGTCTGGTTTGAACCTTTTGTGTAGAACCAAGAGTGGAGTACGCTCGTGAAGCTGTGGGTCATAATACTCAAGCCATCACACGAGATTGTGGACCGCGAAACAGGGGAAGTCCTCGAGGAAAGATCCACCGTCGAGACGGGGGAAAATCATCCACTAAAGCATATTCTTGGAATTCTCTTATGATAGGGATCCACGGGCCCGCACCTGAATCGCCCTTATCCACTTAGCGATGATTGGGAGTAAGTCACTATCCGAATAATTCATGCCTATGCATGACCATTAATAAGCATAAGAACTAGAATGGGCTTGGGCTTAGGAGCTTAGTCTCTTTCTAATTGTAACTAGAACTTAGGACATGGGCCATGGACCATGGGCCATGGGCCCAAGTGGATCCAATGGCCCAATGACTTAAACTAGACCTTGGGCTTATACCTAACCAAACAAGCTCCTAAACAAATGGACCTAAGGACTTGAGACTAACCAAACAAGACCTAATGCCTAGATGGGTTATTAAAGACCCAAAACTACTATTCACCTCACATTTCAATCCTAAATCGTGGAGAGGAGAGGAGAAAAAGAAAGAAGAAGAAGAGAAGAAGAAGAAAGAAGAAGAAAGAAGAAGAGGAAGAAGGAAGGAGAAGGGAGAAGTATGGTGGAGCACAAGCTATCATCATCAACCCTTGGTGAGTCTCTTTCTCTCTCTCTCTCTCTCTCCATCTCTCTTTCCCTAATTCTATTACCTAGGGTTTGAATTGGTTGAGCACACCTTGAGTGCTTCATCTACTCAATTAGAAGAGCCATTAATGGCAAATCCTTGATGTTTAACTATGAAGCACCTAACCCTACCTTAAACCCATTCACCCTTCTCCATTTATGAACCCTAAGTTGGGGATTTACCTCCATTTATGGGTTTTACCAACCCTCATGGAAGACCATAGATGTGTGGGTTTGAGGGGTGTTAAATAACATTGATTAAAGACCCTTTCAAAACCCCAATACCCAAACCCATGAGTTTTCTTTCCATATGTATTTTAATGGAGGAAAACCTAATCGATCATGGGGTTTACAAACCCATGTTGGGTGTGTGCTATGGCACCTTGGTTGGAGTTGTTCTCATGGCCAAAGAGACCCCTAAAAAACCCCAAAGAATACCCCATTTTAGCCCAAGACTTTGGGGCTGCAAAACCATTCTCGGAATGGCATGAACGCAAGACGGCACGTGGACGAGGCACATGCAAGTGCGGTCCCTGAGAAACTAGATCTGCGGTGGGAAGTCCGAGAGGGACAGCACATGGACAGGCACATGCAAGTGCCAGTCCCCGAGAAAGATCTGCGCGGTGGGAGGTCCGAGAGGGACAGGCACATGGACAGGCACATGCAAGTGCAGTCCACGAGAACCTAGATCTGCCGGTGGGAAAGTCCGAGAGGGACAGGCACATGGACGAGGCACATGGACAGCACATGATATAGCCTTCTTTGTATGTGCCGGTCCCCTATTTTAGCCTTGTTTGATAACTTATGGGGCCCAACTCTTCTAGCCCTAAGGCACTAATCTCTCCCCACGTTGTACACTCTCTTTAGGTTGACTGACCCGGCTCGAGGGCGTATTAGTACGTGGGACAGTGTACTTGGCATCGAACGCCAATTTGAAGAGCTCCGTCATCGACGATTGACTGAGAATCATGTGGAGTGAGTTAAGCAAACGTCTTAATTTATGGAATGTTTGTGTGTCGTGTCTTGCGAATGTCATTCATGCATGTGTGCTATAATATATAATTATTAGTAAGATATAGGACGATATAAATGTTTAGATGTTGATAGGACTTTACATTCTTGTCTTACGATATTATTTATTTTATTGCACTATGGTGCGAATGGTATTGGATTTAGTTATGGGACTCGGGTGCCGGTTGGTGCTGGACCTGGGGATTCCATAATATGGACTCACTCATGGCATGTAGATCTAGGGCTTGGAGCGGGATCAAGTGCCGGTGGGTGCTGGGCTTGAGATTACCGTACTTGAAATTGCATTAGAGTTGTCCATTGCATTAGGTGGAAACGGGATGGTGACCGATCGACTACCTTCGGTATTCACATCTCGTACTTGTATACGCGTATGGGCTAGAGGGGCGAGAGGATAGCCGGCCGACCGTATTTCGGTATCTATGGACTCGGCCTCGGCCTATGCACATGCGTACCTCACTCATACAATAGGTGAATGCTGGCTAGGATAAATGTTTACCCAGTACTATGACCCTTACCGACGGGGGTTAGGTGTCGGTCAAATCCGTGGGTTCCGACCGTTATTCGGGTATACTCACCGGGAAGTTTGGGCGCCAACCGTATTTTGGGCCGAACGCCGGGACGGGATTTGACTTGGGGTTTGCGTATATCTCTTGGTGGAGACCGTACACGAGGCTTCGGTAGCGACTCGGGTTTGTCATCGCCGGTATACCATCCGTTTATGGTACCGATGTCGGGATGCTACCTAAGGTGTTGCTATAGTACTATACCCGACTTAGTTGTGTGTTAGGTGGATAACAATAAAACTATACATCATCATTCATTCATGTAGCATGATTGTAAATTGTATGTGATGTACGGTCTACCTTGGTGGTATGGGTCACCTTGGTATCCGTCCATCAAGTACGATTTGTAGTCAACCCCATTCATTATTATTGTGCATGCTTGTGTGGCTTAGCCACTCATTGGGCTCGATTGGAGCTCACTCCTCGAGGAAACATATTTTTAGTTGATGCGGTACATTCGAGCGAGTGGCACAGTACGAGACTCCCGAGGCTGGTTACGTTGATTGGTGGGCTCCGGAGATCGTGGAGCATGGACGAGTGTTGCTGCGATGTGTGTTCCTTGGCGGGACGTGACTTATGGCGGTGGCCATCTTTTTGATGCACTTGATTATTCATTTTGAATTATAGGTGTATTCTTTTGATTCCTTTCATGATAGATGTATTATTTATATAGTAGGTAATACATAAGTCCCGATTAGAACGAATTGTACTTGAATAGATAATATTTTATATGCTATCACCTAGCTTTCGCTAACTCGATGTTATTAATATTAATTCTTTACTTTTTACCTATTATCCGTCGTTGTGAATGAGTTAGTCTTGGGTACTGCATCAGTGATTCTGGTGGTTGGAGAGCGTAGTTGTATGCTCCGGTTGCATTTCCCGTGGTTCAGGGATGGGGGTGTGACATACTAACTCCTTAATTTCTGTTCAAAAATTTTGTCATGATAATCGTGTATTCTTTGAGTTTCACTCGTCCTTTTTTCTTGTGAAGGATCTGGTCACCAAGGTGATTATCTTTTCCAGACCCAGTAAAGCTGGCTTATATACCTTTTCCACTGCCTTTCCTCCTTCTGCAAACTTGGCGTCTGCTTCCTTCTATGATCGTTGGCACCATCGTTTGGGACACCCACATGATCGTGTTCTTCGTCCCATGGTTTCGGATCAGCGTCTCCCTCTGACTCCTCATCTTTGCTCTGCTTGTCAAATAAGCAAGGCCCATCGTTTATCTTTGACTGAAACCGTTTCTCGTAGTTATTTTCCTTTAGATTTGATTTTTAGTGATGTATGGGGACCTCATCCAACTGCTTCTTCTGAAGGCAATCGCTACTTTTTAATTTTTGTTAATGACTTTAGCAAATATATTTGGTTCTATCCATTAAAATTAAAATCTGACGTATTTTCTTGTTTTATTAAGTTCAAGGCCTTGGTGGAAAAACAATTTTCACACCCTATCAAGGCCATTCAGACTGATTGGGGCGGTGAATTTCGTTCCCTCTCTTCATTTTTTGCCACTCATGGCATCCAACACTGTGTGTCCTGCCCGCACACTCATGAGCAACAGGACTTTATTGAAAGGCATCAACGGCACATTGCCGAAACAGGTCTTACCTTACTTTCTCATGCTTCTGTTCCCTCCATTTACTGGGATTATGCTTTTGAGATTGCAGTTTATTTAATCAACCAAATGACATCCTCTGTTACTGGGAACATTTCCCCCTATCAGTTGGTAACCCAACAAGCCCTTGACTATTCTTTTATGTGCATCTTTGGCTGCCTATGTTTTCCTTGGCTTAGGCCTTACCATGCCCATAAGATGGACCCTAGAACTTCTCCTTGTGTTTTCTAGGATACAGTCCATCACATGTAGGTTACCATTGTATGGATCTTCTCACCCATCGCATCTATATTTCTCGCCATGTTCGGTTTAATGAAGATGTATTTCCATTTTCTCAACAGGCCCAAATCCCTCCCCCTTGCCCCCAACGACCAATATTCCTTGGGCCATAGCTCCCAATGTTGTGATCCCCACCCCTCACACGAACCCACAGCCTCAGCTGACCCCTCCCCCCCCTGACCAAACACCTCCACCACCCTATCCGCCCTCACCTACCACACACCCCATTACCACCTCTCCCCACCCCACGGTTCCCTTGGCAACCTCTTCCAGTCCTCCACTAAAAACCCGGTCACTACTTGACCTCTATGCCGACCCCAACATATTACCTCAATCTAATGCCCATCACACTAAACCCACCACAGTTGACCTAACCTTTGAACCCACCTCCTTTTCCCAGGCTAATAAATACCCCCACTGGTGTTGGGCGATGGTTGATGAATTTAATGCTTTATTACAGAATGGCACATGGTCACTTGTGCCCTATTAGGAGTTCATGAATCTGGTTGGCTGCAAGTGGGTCTACAGGATTAAACGCAAGGCTGATGTCTCCATTGTGCGGCATAAAGCCCGCCTTGTGGCAAAGGGCTTCCACCAACAATCGGGATTGGATTACAATGAAACGTTCAGCCCTGTGATCAAACCTACCACCATTCAAACCGTTCTATCACTAGCGGTTTCTAATGGATGGTCAGTCCGCCAGTTGGATGTTCAGAATGCCTTCTTACATGGCATGCTTGATGAGGTGGTTTACATGACTCAACAACAAGGGTTCACTGATGCCAATCTACCCAATCATGTGTGTCGCCTTTACAAATCCCTCTATGGGCTCAAACAGTCCCCACGGGCTTGGTTCCACAGGTTATCGGAGTTCTCTGGTTTTCGGTCATCCCAAACCAACACATCTCTATTTATTTATAAGCATGGGCCCATCACTACTTATGTCCTGGTTTATGTTGATGATATTTTGGTTACAGGTAACCAGGAATCACATATCACAAATTTACTTTCCAAGTTGGCCAAGGAATTCTCCATCAAGGATCTCGGCCCTCTTAGTTTCTTCCTTGATGTCGAGACCATATATCAACTGGGTGGAGTTTTGTTGTCACAGTCTCGGTACATATCTGATCTCTTACAGCATGCTGGCATGACAGATTGCAAATCAGTTTCCACTCCCATGGCCACCACGCCGCCAGCATCAGCTTCAGGGGGTGCTCCTATGACTGACCCCACTCTATATCGGCCAATTGTTGGTGCCCTACAGTATATCACACTAACATGCCCAGACGTTTCTTTCTTTGTTAATCGGGTTTGCCAGTATATGCATGCACCTACCGAGGATCATTGGACTATGGTGAAATGTCTCCTACGGTATCTTAAAGGTACTCACGACCATGGGCTCTTTTTACAAAATCCAATAGCACCCAATTACAGGCATTCTCGGATGCGGATTGAGTCGGTGACATCTCCGATCGAAAGTCAACGGGTGGTTATGCTATCCATATGGGTCCTAACTTGATCTTTTGGACCTCGAAGAAGCCGAAGACTGTGGCTCGGTCCTCAACCGAGTCTGAGTATAAGGCCGTGGCAGATGCGTGTGCCGAGCTAACTTGGTTACGTTCCTTATTTGGTGAACTTGGAATCCCCATCACAATAGCCCCTATACTTTGGTGCGACAATATCGGGGCCACATATTTATCAGTAAATCCAGTCTTTCATGCTAGCACAAAGCATGTGGAGATAGACTTTCACTTTGTTCGGGGCAAGGTCGCTGCCCGGGAACTACAGGTACAGTTTATCTCAACCAATGATCAGATCGCGGATGTATTCACTAAAGCTCTCAGCACCGCTCGATTCAATTTTCTCTATGACAAGCTGCGGATTCGGCTAGTCAAATCCCCACCTTGAGGGGGTGTATCAACCGAGAGATCTTCTCTCTCTCCATATTTTCTCCAACTACCATGCATGCACCTGCCATTCTAAGCAAAATCACATGTGGCAAATCCTTGGATATGAAGACTTACCATTCACAGTGTTATCATATGTGGCTTTTCCTTGGGTACGAAGACGTACCATACACAACGTTATCACATGTGATAATATCTCTTGTAATATCCAGTTTCCATATTATGTATTATTCTCTAAGATCCTACAAGATCACAATGTAATCTCCTGTATATATACTCTACTATTATGGTAGAGACAATCAAGGTGAATGAATATACAACTGATTCTCAACACTTGGTTGATTGAAATCTGTTAGTTTGATATATTTTTTAATATTTCTTTATATGTTAACTCCAAGTTTGGGACTTTTTGAGGCCATTCCTCTTAAAAATTGATTCCTGCAAAGCCAAACTCTTACAAGAAACCAAGGCATAGCTCAGTCCATATCCAGGTAATAGTTGTATCAATTGGCAAATGGCAACGAAAAAAATTGCTGGTTGTGGTGTCCAATTCCCAACTCTTCTCAACTTAGTGGTTTCTTGAGGGTGTAGTAAGTTCTCTTGAGGTTATATATAAGAACAAAGAGGTCTCATGTTTTTTTTCTTTAAAGGATTATCACCATCTTACCAATATTCATTTCTGAAGCTTGTGCAGTCCAAACTTCTAATAAGGAATGTTGCCGCGAACAGTCAATTATCATGGGGCCTCTGATATCCAATAGGCCTCTGCGTGATACTAATTTGTGAGGGCTATCCTATAGATTGGCTTCCTAGGTAACCATATCCCGCGTTATGGTGCCATGTTAAACATATTCATGGATGTGACATGAGCAACTTCTTTCCTTTTCACTGAATATCAGTATATTGGTGTGTTCATGGTTGCCTTTGCAATTACTATTTTACTCTTCCTCAGCTCTATGCAGTATTGGGTTTCCTCTTACTGAGTCTTGGGAAGGCTTTCATCACCGCATTCAGATGTGGTGCAATCATGGGTTTTCTCTTGGCTGTCAACGATCTTTTGGTCCTCTACATTGCAATGAACCTCTTCTTAAAAACGAACCTCTCCCTCACACCTAAAGCCATGGCTCGGTTTTTCCCTCAGTACATTTTCTTTTTCTTCCGACTTTTCCTTTTATTTCTGTGACTAATTCCTTAATCCTTTGTAGATTTTCTTTTACTAAATAGACCTTTTGATTGTTTTGTGCAGCCATGGCTCGGTCTTTCCTTCAGGTTGCAGCTTCAGAGGAGGTCGCTTCGCCGTTCTGGGTATTTTTGTTGGGTTAAAGGGCAACCTAACAACGATTCGTATCTTCTTCTTTTTGTTTTTTTAGGGTGTTTATACTCTGCTTTAACAAACAGAGATTCGTGAGAGGTAAGGTTGAATCTCCCCTACTTTTGTCTCTCTCTGCACTTACATTTTTTTAAGGATTTATATCTTTCCAAATTCTCTCTCCCACAATTATCTTCCTAATCTCAGTTTCCTTATCAGTAACTCATACCCGAGTTCTCTTTCTCTTCCCCCTTTATGCGATTCTCCATTTTCTGTGGTTGAAGTTGAACTCGCTCAAACCTTAGGATGCTCATCTCCTCTTTGCCTTGCTTTTTTTTATCTTCCCAATTATTATTCGCTGGTACACCTTTGGGTTCTTTTTCTTCTCTCTGGTGTTACTTGATTTTGATTCGGTCTCTGGTTCCGCTGCTTCGGTTTCTTTTGATTTTAAAAGTGTAGGACTTACCAATGTCGGATTTCTCTTGCAGAGAAAGCAGGGTTTGCTTGAAACCATAGTGGTTTTGACAGAAAATAAAGGAATGCTGAAACAGGTAGGTCTTTGGATTCTTAATGTGGATTGGACTCTTTTGTTCTGTTATTCTTCCCTTGAATTTTTCTCCTTGGATTTCATCAGGAACTACTAAAGATGAGGGCTCACTATGAAATGTTGAAACGTAGAAATTCGATGCTAAAACAAGTTGAAAGAAAGGTATTTTCCCTGATTTCATTCCACTCCTTCATGTGAAACCTTCCATTTTTGTCTCTTGTCTTCCTCATTTTCTGGGTCATTGTCCGCTTGTTCTTCCGGGAAACAAAAGGAGCCTAATTTGAAATCCCCCTCTCAAGTTCCAGTTGAAGAAAGAGAAGTTACCGTCGGGATTTCTGAGCAGGCAGAGGTGGACATAGGGCGTTTGACATCCGGATCTGGAACCTCGGTGAGTTGCAGTTCTAAAGAACCAAACGAACTGAAACGGCTGTCTGGTGTGATGTTGTCAGGGATTGGGTTGGGGATAGCGAAGCAGTTGAGCGCTCTTGCTCTTCCTGATCTCAACTAATCGGTGGAGTCGTCTTTCGAGAAGGATTTTCTGCAATCATATGTTCTAAGCAAGGAAGCCATGGCCGCTCAAGCCAGAAGAAGAAGGATTGAGATCAACAGATACAAAGGCTCCATAACCTCTGTAAAACAACGTTGCAGATGATGATGGATTGCTGGTTTCCTTTTTTTTTTTTTTTTTTCTTTCTTTCTTTTTTTCTTAAATTTTTGTAAAAGAACACGAAGAAAATTGATATTGATCGAAAAAGAGATCTACTTGATCTTGGAGTTCTGTTTTGATAGAGAGAAAATGATCCTATGTTATGCATGTCAGTAGAACAATGATCCTACTTGACCTCTTTGTTTCGCAATCCCTGCAAAGGTAGCATCTCTATTCTTATTTGAGTTCCATTATTTCTTATTATCTCATACCTGTGTATTTTCTTAACTATTTACAGTTCTGGAATCAGATGCGATAACTTGAGAATGATGGCGACATCCTATCCCATTCAAACAACGTGAACATTGTTTCTTTTCCCAACAATCACATCTCCTTTACCCACTTTCTAAGGTATGATATAAAATTTATTTTTTTTCCTTTTTCTTTTGACATTTTCCTGGTTGGAGCGGTTCAAATTTTTAATGATCAGATTCGTGTTGGAATAAACTTTGCAGTGATTTAGTGTTGCATTTAATGAGTTTGATTGGATGTTTTTTCACAGAGTCTGCCTTTTTTTTTTTCCTCTTTTAATACTAAAGTTTGTTGAAAATAATTGCAGATTGCTTAAGATGGTGGACGGTTTAAATTTCAAGGATTTGTTGCCTTCCTATGGGCTTTCAGTTCCAAGGCAAGCAATAGATCGAAAATTGAATGTAGGTTGCTTCTCCATGATGTAAAAAATTCTACAATTTTACAGTATGATTCGTGCTTTTAAGCAAATGTAATTTCTATGAAATTCTATATTCACTTCTTCCATTCCTTGAGTTTCAACTTGTATGCAGAAGATTATTTTCTTCCCCAACTTTAGACCATTGATTTGTGTTAACATACTTGTTGTCTACGTGCCTTAGTCATCTTCAAAGTATATGATATAGATGGCAATGGGAAGGTGACTTTCAATGTTGAAGGTGTTCCAGGATTTGACTAGGTTCGTTCATGTAGAAAGGCTAGAAAGAGTTATCTTCATTATTATCATTTCTCTACTCTAAACAAACAAACAACTTGAATCTTTAGTTTTCACTATAGCAATATGCATCACTTCTTTGCCCAACAAAGGATCTCTTAAACTCATCGTATGCAATTCCAAAACAGATGTCTTTACCTTAAGATATGTCCCTTTACAGCATTCAGTATGAAGTTTCATTAATGATGCAATCAGATGTCATCAAGTAGCCCTTTCTATTGATCAATCTCTGTTTTTCAATTTGAAATTGTTTTGAGTGCTTTGGATTCAGGCTAGAGCTCTATATATACAACCAATTGTTTCAAATGGAAAAATATATAATGCAAATAGGTCTGGATATATATTTTTCTTCATTCTCCTCTTATCAAATGTGGATCCAAGTGCCTGCGTCTCCACATATCTCTCTCTCTCTCTCTCTTTATATTAACTTTTATATTTGCAAATGAGTACATTAGATTCCAAAGTAGGGTTTTAGGTCATTGATCAAATCTGATCCGCTATATTTGGTGCTTTGAATTGTCTTGTGAAAGGAAGACTGCAATTGTTTTTCAATGATATCTTGACTACTTTTGGAAATTCTGTACATGCTCTCTAAAGGTCTATTCGATTATGATTTCGATCCATTGCTTGGTTTTGAATCCAAGCCCTTTCTATTCTTTTTTTGTTTTTTAATATAATTTGTTCTAACTTTGTTACCTATAATCAGCATTATGGTTTTGAACAGACATGTCTTAGAGAATTAAGATAGATTTACCAATGGAGACCCTCTCAAAGTTGCATGAGCCTCCTATTGAACATAATGATTCAAGTATCTGTTGAACACAAGAGCTTCACTTTTTAAAGTACTCTCGGCCTTTTAGTTAACTAATTCAAAATACCCTATTCCATCTTTTTGGAAATTTGTGACCTTTCCCTTTTCTTCTAAAGCTATACTTCAAGGACAAACTTCATTGTTGCTCAAAACTAATTAGCCTTTTCTTCGTATGTTTTATACATCTTATTTGCATTTCATGGTCTCTGTGATTCTTTTCGAAAAAACCCCAGCTCATGCTATCAGAATTTCAGTGTTGCTCAAATTTTGCGGCATAGCACTTTGTGACTTCAATTAATAACAACCAACTCTTCATTCTCTCAAACTTCTGGTCTCAATTGGATTTCTGTAGTAACCTGAACAACCAAAACATAAATCAGACTTAATTTTTGAGTTTCTTCTTCTTATGGTTGATCCACAGCATAGCTACTGACTTCCGAAATGTTTTATGCGGTTGATTGAATTTCTTAGCATATTCTTCTCACTTTGAGTTTCTTTAAACAAATCAATGGAGAAGTATAGGTTTCATTGTGGGTTGTGAATGCATGGAAAACTGCAGATAGTAGGCCAAAACTGGTTGCGGGATCACCTGAAGGTTACATGTGGATCTGGACATGTGGATGGGAAGCCCAGAGAACATAAGCAAGGTTGAACCATCCAAATGCGGGAGTTACAGTGGATGATCAAGCCATGTTTTATTTTTCTATTGTTTCTCAAGGGAAATATTTCGAAGAAGAAACAAAAGAAATCGAGGAAAGAAGCGGACACTGTGAACATGGCAATCAGGAAGATCAGTGATGCAGGTAAATGTGATTGGTATCGTAAATGTGATTGGTATTCATCTCAAGATTATTATACCCAAAGGAATGGCTCTATTACCCATTAGCGTTTTAGAATATTAGAGAAGTAAATAGTTTTTTTTTTCCTTTAAATTCCATATTTTTTATTAATTTTTTCAACCTCTTACTCAATGAGAGAGTGTTAGTTAATTTTCATGGAGTGGACTTTAATTTTGGGTTTAAAGTTGTTGCACACAAGAGTGGTTTCTCAGTGTTTTGATATGGTTCAATTTTCTTTATGAAGGGGTTACAACAATTGCAGGAGGAAAATGGAGCCGTGGAGGGGCCCATGTTGATGGACCAAGTGGAGATGCAAAGTTTTCTGATGATTTTGATGTTGTTTATATTGGAAGCAGCTGCTCTCTTCTTGTCATAGACAGAGGAAACCAAGCTATTCGAGAGATACAGCTCCATTTTGATGACTGTGCCTACCAATATGGGAGTGGTTTCCCTCTAGGTAAGTTGAACCATGTGATGATTTTTCCGTGTCTTTATGCTTTTGATGCTGAAGATGGATAAGATTGGTAGTGTATTCCTCCATTGAAGGGATTGCTGTTCTGGTTGCTGCTGGCTTTTTTGGTTACATGTTGGCCTTGCTGCAAAGGAGAGTGGGTACAATGATCTCTTCCCAAAATGTGAGTAACTAACTAATGTTATCCTCGATTTATTTGCCAAAAATTTCTTTTGATATTTATCTTCATGCTCCACGAAAAGCAAATCTTATTGAAAAACATAACACAGTTGACCTCTTTTTCATACCCATAGGATCCCGGAAGTAGGAAAACATGCTTTCCATCCAGTCCATATCAGAAGCCACTGAAATCATCAGTCAGACCACCATTAATCCCCAATGATGATGAACCAGAGAAACAAGAAGGTTTTTTTGGTTCTCTTGGGAGGCTTTTCCTCGACACTGGTGCAGCTGTGGCGGAAATATTTGGGGGTTTGTTTTCAGGTTTTAGAAGGAAGCCATTGAACCATCAACTGCAACAGCAAAAGCGTCATAATGCTTGGCCATTGCAAGAAAGTTTTGTGATACCTGATGAGGATGAGCCACCATCTATGGAAACAAGGACCCCAACCCCACCCCCACGGAAGACTTATGCTTTCATGTCGAAGGACCTAGAGAAGACCAACCATTTCCAGCAAAGTCGAGCTTTCTATAATGGTTGGGATGGTAATTTTCAGCAGCAACAACAACAGCATCACCAGCAGCAGCAACATCATCAGAGGCATTATTCATCTGGCCTACAAACATACTATGAGCAGAGTTGTGAGACAACCAATGAGATTGTGTTTGGTGCAGTTCAGGAACAAGATGGTCGACGTGAAGCAGTGGTGATAAAACCTGTGAACTATGGAGATCCTATTTATGATCATCACAATATCCGCTCTCGTGGATGTTATATGGGTTACACCCATGGCTATTAATTGTCTCTGCTACATATAAAAGATAATAGATTTTTAGTCTTTTGACCTCTTTGTCTTTTATCAATTGATATTTAAAGATATAGGTAATGGGAAATTTCAACATGATTTGTGAAGAATGAATTGTAAGGACAGCTTTTCTGCTGGATTTGATTCAAGGAATGTTGATTCTCTGAAATTCACTCATTCTCCTTTTGATATTTTACCCCCCTGCTGATCTCTCTCTATAACCGATTACATTGCTGATGACTATAAAAGTATAGTTGGATTAGATATTTAAGTTATTCTGAACTGTGGATCCATATTGTTTTTCAACTTTTTCCTTTTCTTTTTGAACAAATCCAATTCCAGCCAGAGTGAAAAGATTGGAATCTACTGTTATGTTGGAAAAGCATCATTGTGTTTGTCTGATGGCGGAATTCTGAAACTACTGAGGGTGTTAATCCAAATGAAAGCATAGGTACCAAGAAATAGTTTCTCTTTAGAAAATTTCTTTAGCTCTGCCAACCCATTTTTATTGCATCACAGGTTTCAGCTGAAGAAGCACCTCACACTGAAATTCTGAGAAAACAGAATAGAAACTGTATACATATGGGCAGATTGTGTAAGGTCTCAAATATCAGGATCCCCCCAACACCAACAACCAATGTCAAGTCATACTTCTCTGTATTGCCTCAAACTCAGCCAAGACTGGGTTACATTGGACAATCTGTATTGGGATTGGTGGAACCTGATGTGATCTCCACTGCAAAAGGGGAGGGGCATGCGTACGCAGCCTTACCCCTCGCTTTTTCATGGAGGTTTTCTTGTTCAAACCCGTGACCACCAGGTTGCAATAGAGTAACCTAACCATGGCGCCGAGGCCCACCCTCTATGTGATCTCCAATACCAAAGTTCTAAAGCCCAGAATTGTGTATCTGTTGATGACTGAAGATTAGGCTGCTTTTGTTCTGTACATTCATTTTAACAGAATCGGAGAGTTGTACATTCCATCTATTGACTTACAGATGAGTGAGCAAGGCCCATATATGGTCATCACCTCTCTCAGTTTTTTGGTCTTTACACAACTAACATTCAAAAGGCCCCAAGTTATTTCCTGATCTCATTGCAGCATTACAAGTTTCCTGGATGTCTTACGGTCACAATCATCTATAGGAGTACTACCATTATACTGTTATACTGGGGTCCAAGAGATGAGCAGAAGAAAGTTGTTCCATAGCAAGGGCACATTCTATTTTATTAGGGAACAGACTATACACACTGCTGTGTGTACAGTAACTCAATAAATGAGTTAATTTAGAATTGGAACAAAAAAAACTGGAATCGAAACCGGTCGTTTTAATCGAATCAAGAAGGGTAGATTAGGTACTTCACCCACTAAGAAGGTTAGAATTTTCTTTTAAAAAATATTATATAGCTGATGTCACCGCTTAATAGATCTTAACTAACGATAGGGGGTCTATATGGAATTAGTTTGGTAAAACAGGGGGTGGCGTTGATATTATGGTAGTTAGTGGGTGTGCATTAAAATATAGGCAAACGTCAAGGGGTGACACTGATAATTTCCATAAGTATAGAAGACTCAGTTCCTAACTGGGTCAAACATTGTTAGACCTTATTTGGTTCAAATGTTAAGAAAACAATCTTCAATGAATACAAAGTTAGCTTTAGTCTCATGTCAATTCAATCGCCATTTTTGTCTACCAAGTCTACAAAATCACTTGCTAGAAACTACAAAGCTATGTACCATTGCTCCTTCATTGTGTATTTTTTAGTATTTATTTCTACTTCTCTTATTTTTTTATACTATAATGTTTTATGATATGCATCAATATGTATTGAAAAGAGCCCAGTACTTGATACTATTTTGCACATTGAGAAAATTTCATAATCTTATAAAACCAAAAGAATTTGCTCTCCACCACTTAACAAATGCTTACACGTGCATTTGCATGTCCATATTTACTAGTATATATATATATATATATATATATATATATATATATTTATGACTTTGTATCTCATAAATACGTTTTCCTTATTTAACTAGAGTACAACTCATCATATTAAAACAATCAAATACACAAGCGCATACGTTACTATATGTTACAATCGTTTTATAGAAAATATCGACGATTCATTCTCATCATATTAAAATAATTAGATACACAAACGCATACATTACTATACGTTACAACCGTTTTATGGAAAATATCGACAATTCCTCTATATAATACTCCCTTCTACTTTCACACTCAGAGTTCCTTGAGGTTCTAATGGAGAATTTTCTGGGGTAAGTTCTCCTTTGTAGTCTTGTTCCATTCTTCTTCTTCGTGTTCTTTCTTTTTACCGTGTATCTATGTTCTTCAATATAATCGTTGTCATAACCCTATGTCTTTTTGTTATTTTTTGATTAATTATTTATATATCATTTTTCATTCAACTTGTTTAGGCAAATGCTATCCTTTTCTTTCTCATTTTGCTACAATTTGTTTAGTAGTATATCTCATTGTTCAGATTCAATTGTATGTTCTTTCATTTTAATATTTGTCAATTTGGATCTCTAGTCTAACTTTTTTTATTACTTATTTTCCACTGTATTAACGACTTGCTAAAGTTTTCATATCTTAAGAATTTTTCTTCACTTAAGTATGCTTCTTGATTAATTTGTCTTTCCTCATGAATCTTGAAGTCCACATAAATATAAGAACCTTCAAAACTCTTGTCATTCTTGTAGACAAGCAATGATGAGTATTGAATTTGAAAAAGAAGAAGAAAACCCTCAAATTTTTTTTTTAGGATTGTTGTCATGTTCTCCCGGGAACAAATCTAGTGGAGACGGGGTGGGGCCTGTAGCTCAAAGGATTAGAGCACATGGCTACGAACCACGGTGTTGCGGGTTCAAATCTCTCCTCACCCACAACCGGCCCAAAAGGGAAGGACCTTTCCTTTACCTCTGGGGGTAGGATAATCATCATCGGGATAATGAGAACTATTTGTTTCAATCCCTATCTTTCTACTTGTAATAGGTATTGGTATTTATCTAGATTTTGTTCTCTTAGTATCAGTTGACAAGGTCAAGGTTATTTTATCTAAATACTTTTATAGATTATAGTTTTATAGATTAAAGATAGTTTTCATAAATAAGACAAAAAATAAAAATATAAAATGCTGTAGCCAATAGGCTTTGAGGGGTTTCTTCTTTAGCTTCCTTTATTAAATTTTTATTTTCCAATAAAGAACATGACCCGATCTTTATATATATATTTTTTGGGTGCAAAGGCCTGTAGGCCATTGAGTGGCACCCAAGGGGACAGCTTGGGGTACAGGAGTGAAGGGTAGGGTTGTGGTGGTGGGACCCAGTGAAAGGGTCAGTGACAACCAATGCTGCAATGTGTAGGCAGGGGGACTCAATACCGTGACCAAGCCCTCGGTCTTGCAAATCACTAGCAAAGAGAAACCACCAGGCTAAGCAAATGTCCGCATGAACCAATCTATGGTTTTCTTTGAATGTGGGTTTACATCATGTGGTATCTTTTTCTAATGTTGGACAAATTGAACTTGTAATTACATTGATCTTCTATTATATATGTATGTGTATATTTGTCATACTATTATATAAGTGCATGCAGTCATGTTTCGTGGCTACTTTTCACTTGACATCTTTACCCTTCTTTTTAACCTAAATACCATCTCATTACCATAATCTTTCATGTATTTTCTTTTAATCTTACTAGTAAACTCACACGTGCAAATGCACGTGTGGCCATATGTTGGAGAGATAGAAAGCATGTTATACACGTGCTCCTGCATCAGTTCTTCTTGTCAATGGCTAGGATCAAAAGACCTTAAAAGGGAAAGAGCCTATGGCGGTTTCTCCTTGTCAGGAGTAATTTGGATTTTCAAGAGAATTTTAGAGAAAAGAGCACCGTGGGGTTCTCCTTTAATTCAGGCTAGGATCAAAAGACCCAAATAAGCCTGCGGATAATGGGCCCTTGCACAAAATTACATTGCAAATAGGGCAACAAGGTCAAACCTGGTAATATCAAAGGAGATATGAACAGCACTGTGATAGAGAACTTCTGAAAAATTAAAAAAAGAACCAGAATTTAGGGTTTAAGGAGTGATTAAATAATCAGAACATATGATACAGCTTAGGCTGAAACTACAACCTAGTGGTGGTCTGTAGGACCCAAGACCTTATATTCAGCCTGCACACAACATAGCACAATATGCTAGATCTAAACAATTCATCTAATTTTTACCAAAAAAAACAACAATCATCTAATTTTATGACTGTGAATATACCCATTCTGTTTTAATTAAATGTTTTTCTTTTTATCAAAAAAAAAAAAATTATGGTTGGAGATTTTCATCTTGTTGATCAAAGTTATTATCTCTCTTTATTGGACTTTTGGATGTTTCAGCTGGTTTCTACTGCTATCTTACCTGATTTAATCCGGTTTTCTTGGAAAGGATGGGCAGCTATTGACTCTCTATATATCTATCTATGGCTGAAATAGGGGTCATTCCATTGAAATGTCACAGGTTTGTTGATTGAATATGATTATCAAGTTGTGACTGCTAATGTTTCAGCTTTTCAGGAATCAAATCGGATCAGAAACATAGTTAGTAAATGGCTGCTAACTGTTTTAGTATTCCTGATATAGGGGTCATTACTTTGAAATGGGTGCTAGCTATTTCGAGGGTCAGGTAGAAAGCTTCTATGGTAGAGTTCATTCCATTATGGCTTCTTAATCTTATTTTTAAACCTAATACTGCTCAAGTGAAGCTCAAATATCTGTATTTTGAAAGCAAAAGGAATCAACAGAAGCTTTCAATAATCAAATAGCTGACCAGTGGGGACTTTGATATGTTGGACTCTGCCAATGTCCAATCAAGGTACTAAAACTCAGAACTCGGTACCAACTCGGTTCCTTGAAAAACCAAGTCGAGTTGAGATCTCGGCAAGATCTCGCTGAGTTGGTGCATTTTTTTTTTTCTACTCGAAGCTTCAACTCGGTGGGTTTTAGACCTTGTTTGGGTCTGAAACTTGGTATTCAGCCTATTTTAGGCCATTTAAACACAATGACACTATCAGATTTTGCAAAAATAAAGTCCAAATAGGAGGTATGTACTTGTCAAACTTAATTTGTTGTGCACGAATGCTGTCAAAATCGCAATGAATGAAAATATTTTCTTGGACATCAAAATAAATGAATATTTTAACTATTTTTATTGGATTCAAATAGGGGGTATTTGCTTATTTATGAATAATATCTTAAGTAAATGTAATACAAAAACATTTACTTAAATGATATTACATTTACTTAAATGATATTAGGCATAAATAAGTGTCTGTCTTAGTTTCTGGCATAAATAAGTGTCTGTATACCAAGATTTTCCACCAAGATCTCGAGATCTTGCACTCATATAAAGGAGCTTGGGTCAAGATTCTCGAGATCTCGGCCGAGTTGTTGCACTTTTGCAACTCGTATGCCAACTCATCTCGATTTCTCAAAAAATTGAGAAACTTGCCAAGATCTCGCGAGTTCTCGAACTATGTGTCCAATAGCAGTTTTGAGCATCTCCTGGATAACTCCATGAGTGTGTATTTTCTAACCAGTAGGACGACATTAGGTCTGATGAGGTTCTAGTAACAGGATTAGGGCTTGTTAAGAAGAGAATTGAAGTTTCAAAGAAAAATAGTAGCAGAATAAGAAGTATATGAAATAGTGAATGGCAGAATAGAAAACAGAGGTTAAGTAATTGAACTGAAGAATAGAATACTGTAACCTGTTTAACCTATACTTAGATCTCAAAATTTGCCTCAAATTTGAAGAAACAGTAAATAGAAATTGAAGAGAAAAGATGAGATATATAATAGTGAGAAGAAGAGGAATGGATAGGAATAAAAGAAGAGATCTGAGAAGATACCTTTCTGATGCAACTGGTAATTTATCAAAGACCAAAAACCCCTTAGACACTCAGGATTTTTTTTTTCTCTTCTTTCCAACTGATAATTCTCCCCCTTCCCCCTTTGTCACGCCCCTATTCCAGACAAGGAATAAAATATAGTATAAGGGGTGACTAGGACGACGCGTGTCATCCTATTAAGCTGCCAGGATCACTGACACAGTGTCCCAACGCACAGTCATAACCAATATTAAAGCAATATAATATCAAAATGCGGAAAGAGAATATTACATTCCAAAGATTAGTAGTTTGCGGAAGCGTATAAAATCAAATAGTTACAAGATGTTTAAAGGCTAAATGATAAATACTATAATTAATACATTTTTCGTAACCATCTAATAACTATCAACAGGGGTATATCAGTAAATGTCTATACATGGGCTTTAAGCCCTAAAATAATCAGAAAAAGGGACCAAGTCCCAAGTATCCTCATGGCCCGTAGGCGCCATCGTCACAAGGACACCCGTCGCCATGTTCCTCTAACACAGCTTTCGGCTCCTCCGTACCAATGTCATCATATCCCGAGGACTGGACCTCGAGTCCCGCGAGATACCCGCCATCTGCATCATAATCTAAAAAGTGTGTACACGAGGGGGTTAGCTCCACTGAGCCAGTGAGGGGATAGGGATGCACAAACACGCAATTCACATAGTCCAATGATGCATGCACATGTTAATTCTATTTTTCCACCTATCACACAACTAAGTCAGAGGTATATGATACTGCGACAACTCAGAAAACACTGTGGGTCACTTCAATCATCGCCACAATGAATCCTCAATTGTCACTAGGAAGCCTATGCCGGTCAAAGCCTCCAAGACCATCTAGTGGCAGACATCGATCACCATTACTACCATGACTGGCTCTCTCTCACACCACAGAATCCGGGCTCTGGTTATCCAACACTTAAACCCTTGTTGGTAAGGGTCGTAGCATAAGGGTACAAAAATCCTAGCCGTAGATATACTACATGCAAGTTCTATCATCCCGAGAGGTATTCCGGGTGCATCAACGTTCCATTCCATCTAGCACCCAGGTACCAGCACGGCACGACACATACAGTTTAATATGACATTCAATAAGGTATTTTATAAATATATCCGGGGTTCCGGCACAAGCACTCATCGGCACTGTAACCCAAAAAAAGATGGAAAGCAATCACTACATCATCATATCAATCATATATATAAAAGTGTGCAAAATGCACAATCATGCTTAATAAAGTATACTAATAGCATGGTAAATGTACAATTAATAATAGCAAGTCCAAACAACAACCAAACCCACTCACAATATAGGTTATGCCCCGAAGTTACAAGTTGTTGCCGCGATTAAGTAACACGTCACAAGATGGGAATTTTAAACCTAAACAAAGAGTAAGAATAGGGTTAAATAAGTAAAGAAAAGGATCCCCAAAAGGTATCCCATAAACTTTTTAAGTATAAGGTTTCAGAGACAGTGCGGTTTTATGGGTGGTTTTATGCCCAATACCTAAAATCGCATGTAAAACCTAGCTAACCAAGGGCTTAGAAGAGTCTCGATCAAGTGCGGTTTTATGGGTGGTTTTTCTCAGAACATGAAACCGCACATAAAACCTCTCTAACCAGGGGCTTATACAGGAGATGGTTTCAAGGGTGGTTTCTCGTAGGTCTTGAAACCGCGTGTAAAACCGCATGTCTCCATATCCCAAATTCAAAGGGTTAATCACCAAGGATCCATTTTCAAGTGGTTTGAAGGCAAGGAAACACCAAGGGAGCTTCCTCCTAGGTCCATTAGGGTTCTAAGACCTCATTAGGTCCATATAATCCCAAGGATTTTAGAAGGAAAAGCAAGGAGAACCTAATCTAAGGCATAATAGGGTAGAAACCCTAGGTCTTTCAAATGGAGTGAGGTTGTGAGCCCTAGGGCTAACAATGGAGTGAAATAACTCCACAATAGCCAAGCATAGAGGTTCCAATCGATCCTTGGGTTCCAAGTGGAACCCTAGGTCAAGTCTTTCCCATTTTCCAAACCCCAAAACCCAAAATTGATCAAAGAGAGGGAGGAGGTGTTAGTGGCTTAGCTTACCAAGGAGAGGAGTTCCACGATTTGGCCACCAAGAGATGTTGGTTCAAGCTTCAACCATTCCCCTTCTCCCTTCTCCTTCCTTCACTCCTTCTTTTCCTTCTTTTCCTCTCCTTGCTCTCTTCCACGTTTTAGGGTAGCTGGGAGAAGTAATGAGAAATGAATGCTTCCCTCCTTAGACCTATTTATAGTAAGTGGGACTTGGGTCCTTTACGTTAAATGGGTCATGAGAATTAAATAGGTCGACCCATTAGTTCTAAATAGGAAAGAACCTAATAAAAGATGGGTTCACATGATATAGGTATACAAGTTCTTCACATATTCTTTCAAGGTAAGTGGGACCCACAAATAAAATATTCCCTACTGAACTAAAATAGCCCGGGCAGTTCAAACCTTGACCCGCACTTCGAGGACATCAAAAGAAAGGATAAATAAATAAAATTAAAGGCTAGAACTTACTTTTCTCTTGTCATGGTTTGTCTCCCATGACCCCGAATAGCTTCGCCACAGCAATGCCAAGTTCATCATTGAACGAAGTGTCCAACTGAGGCGACAGTCTAGGATGTCCCCTCCGGAATCCCTCACTTTTTGGGCCGGTACTTGGAGGATAATAGACAAAGTCACCGTTCTCCACTGTCGGTTGAGGAATCTTTCCTCCACAGGCAAGCCCATACCATGGTCAAAAATTTTATAGTTGGGTTTGACCATCATCGAGAATAGGTCACCAGCATACATGACAGCGGTATCTACATGTCATGAGGGAGAAATAATAATTAATTATGATCCAGGGTGCGGGTATAACACCATTTGCATTTAAATTGACTCAAAATCCTAATGCTATTTAAACTCTATCTTAGCTTAAACAAAACAAATTTAGAAACCAATTGTATGTACCCAAAGCATAATAGATAATCCCCTTGTATGACTGTTACTAATAGGACACATAACTATTAGATATAAGGCTCTTTTGCCTCACTAATGACCAAAAATCTGGCCAATAAATAAAAATTAAAGGTTTGTCACAGTTACACGTATTGTACCCAGTGGAGCTAGTCCTGGCCTTCTGTTTAGACCTTCGGGGTATTCTGCATTACATTTGTATGGAATTTTAAGAGGGGCTTCTCTTGAAGTTTCACCATTTTGAAGCCACATGTTGCATTAATCAAGCTGATTCAACTTCGGCTTGGTAGATCACCCTTTAGACCGTCTTTATGTCAAATTTCATTGACTATCTCAACAATATTGCCCACCATCTACAGTAATTTCTATCATGCCTTTTCAGTTATCAAATCATTAGAGGGATAGATGGGGGACCATGTGGATTAGCCCATCCATTAGGTTTTTATACGAAAATCAAATGGCTCACTTTGTATTGGATATTTTCCCTAGCTATCTAAATCTTTCCCGACATTGAACCGTTGATTGTGCATATTGTGCGATGCTTCTAGGCTGGAACTTCATGATGGAGGGTGATGTTGATAATTTATGTCCATAACATTTGGAATCCAATGGAACTTCTATATGGCAGTTTTTGGGCTCATCAGGAGAAGGCAGTGGTGAGGCTAAAAGTTTGGACAGCAGTGGTTGATTTTTTCTAAGGAGGTTTTCCTACTAAACATTTCATTTCCAAACATCTGCGGCATAGACAGTACAGAGATGAAGCAGATACAACAAAACATAAGGTTCATAAGAACATCTAAATAAATTGTGCAAACATATAATCAAAGAGAAGGAACTAAAGTTGTAACTGTGAAACCAGCCATACAAATCCAAGAAGAATACATTTTGTATACATTTTGGTTTGCTCTCTTGAATACTATTTTGTTCACTAACTGCTATCTAAGTTTCTTCTCAAGTTTGGGCAGATCCTTAGGCTGTAGTAGACCCCAAAGGCAGTATCATCGGTCCGAATAATGGGTGGTCCACACAGCCTTCTAGAAGACTGTGGCAGCACCTTATTGGCTTGGTTTCTAATTCTGTCCTGCTAGTTTCTATTTTACACACAATATTTTGTCTCATCAATTACTAATTCTATTCCTCACTTTCTATTTTTGCATACACTTGCTATTTCTTCACTGTAGTTGTTACTATTTTCTGTTGTTTCTTATTTTAAGTTTCTTAATTTTAACAACTTTCTAAATTCAAAATATGAAGATCGGCTAGTCAGAATCTCTTTTAGTTTGGATCGAGTTCATGAATAGGTAGCAATCTTCTAGAAGGGGGGGGGGGGGAGGGGGGAGAACCTGTTGTAGGATAGGATTATAAAAATTTAACCCAATATGTAATCCATAAGTAGCCTTTAGGTATTCATGATCTAATTAAGCAAATAAGGCTTACAGTAACTTGGTAATCCACAGATGTATAGTCTCCTATAGAGGAAAAACAGCAAGATCTGTGATAAACTCATTTGTGGGAGTGTCTCTCTCTACCAGAAATACTTGCAGGAAAGAGAGTCGATTGCTTTAAAACCATATAAAAAAACAAATCCAATTTAATAAGAACCAATCTATAACCATAGAAAATAGGAGAACCCATTATCTTATACAAGCAGAAAAAAATTAAACTGAGCAAAGAAAGAAGTCAAAAACAAACTTCCACAGCAACATAATCCAACTAAATCGCAAATTTAGCACCGAAGAAATCCCATAACAAATAAAACATTAGAAAAAGAAATTCGTTACTGAATAACAATCAAATACAGTAAGAATCCCTTATGCCCAAATCATGTAGGTATCAAACTCAAATAAATTTTGCAATCTTCCCTTGTTTCCTGGAGCTTGAAGAGAATGCAATCTGCTGGGTGAGAGGGTGGGAGGCGTTGTCCAGAATCAGGGTCGGTGATCACCGCTTCCGATCCAAATCGGCCGATTCTCTAATCCAATTCCCAATTTTTTTAACCATGTATTGTAGTCTTGCAATCCCACTAACCCCTTGTTTCTGTCATAAGGGGTTAAATAAAGATGTAATTTGGGGCAACTGGGCCTGAGTAACGATAGGATCACATTAATTATTCTTCCATAACAATGAAGAGGATCATTAAAAGATTATGCTTAATTTATGATATGTGGAAGGAATTGTCTTTATACATATTAGTCCTATGTATTCTTCGTACCAGGGCATTGACAATTTGTCTCCTTATATTCCTCTTAAGAAAAATAAGGGATCTCATTCACGATAAAGTTGAAATATAAAACCTGGATATGACATTTATTAACATCGTCAACGAAATGCATCATGTTTCAAATCGGGGAAGCACCAATGAATCCAAAAAGAAGAATATGATAAATTAAAAAAAAAAAATAAATCATAGAGCATACCATCTTAAAGTGATCAGGCTTCTCAGTTTTCTTGGTGAAACTGGAAATCAGTCCCCACTTCATGCTGTGAAGGACAGCACCTTCACCACTAGTTCCATCTTCTCTCCGAACAACAGGCATATACGCCGTAGGTGAAACATTGTAAGATGGGCGATAACTGAAAGAGTACTGAGGCCATTTTATACTATTTGATTGATAGAGCTTATACTCAGATTAACAGTTCATTAACGGCAGAGATTAACAGTTCAAACATTTTGGTTTCAATAATGGAAGATTAGAAAGATAAAGAGGGTTTATCAAAGTAAACCTGTCCATTTGCACAGAGTGTATGTGGCCATCGTTGATGCCACATGCCCTTGGAATATCATCCGCTCTTACTGTACACCACGCTCTTCCACACATCTCGCTGTCTCGATCTCCCGCTCGCTCTCTGCGTCTGAGAAGTGTAAGACTGTAAGCACGAAAAACGAGGAATGAAGGTTTTGAAAAGGTGCGTTGGTTCTAGAATAGACCAACCGAGTGAGATTGAAAGGGGACGGAGGGGTATTTTGGACTTTGAATGGGTGGATGTCAGGGACATTTTATTGTATTAATGTTGTTGATGTAATGGACATATCTACCATTCTGCTTGTCTGCACTTTCAAAGATTCCAAACGAATAACTTCTACAAGGGAATAAGAATGCATCAACATGATCATCCAAGGGGACAGATTGGTAATTGATGTTGCTTTCCAGTCAGAATTCGAGATCGCTCGATCACCAAAAAATTACGGATCGATTCTCCAAACTCTCCCGCCAATATGTGTCGGCAAACCCGATCATCTTCAACAGATTATCTCCATTATATCAGATGCCACAAAACAGAGTCTGAAGAAGAAGGGATGCTAGGATGTGCATCCCATCCTCAACATCCACCTAGCTTTATGATCCCTAGCTAGGGCAGCAGCGGCAGTGATAGCGATAGCAAAGAGCAAACATGTGGACGGGTTAGCACTTCCATTTGTTTCTTCTTTGCAACGAGAAAGACTGAACTGAACTCCAAATGCATTAGCATCTCACAGATTCTTTTATTTTGGATTCTTGTGCTATTTCCTCTTGATCTTTTTGGAAAGTGAATTACATTTTTTGAAATTATTCAGGGATGTTTTGATGTTTATTTATTAGGGTTATTTCCAAATGCCCTCCTGAAAATCGCCAAACTTACAATTGCCCCCTTGAACTTTCACTAATGCCACGTGCCCCCTGCTTTCCAAACTAAGTACCAATTTGGTCCCTCCCGTTAGTCTGAGACGTTATAACAGAACCTAGTTTTTGAAAACTTATGGACCATTCTGCCCCTTGATAGGGTAGAATGACCCATTTGACCTCATGATCTTTAGAGCAAGGCAAAAGAGGGAATCGATCTCCAAACCCTGCAACTCATTTAACCCCCAAACCCTAGCTATCTTCTCTCTTGGCGATTGGCGACCACAATGGTTGTTGTGACCACCATGCTTGTCGTGACCACTATGCTTGCTGCTGCGACTGAGAGGTGCTGAGACAGAGTACACATTGCTTGTTGCTGTGACCTGCTACTTGAGAGGACAAGCTGGTGTTGTGCGGCTGCTGCTAGTGGTGTGGGGCTGCTGCTGCGACTGAGAGGAGCTAAGACAGAGTGCACATTGCTTGCTGCTGTGACCTGCTACTTGAGAGGACAGCTTGCTGCTAGTGGTGTGGGGCTGCTGCTGCGACTGAGAGGAGCTAAGACTTCCTTTTGCTGCAGTTGAGACCAAAAAAGGTAATGCATCTCCCTTCTTAGTTACTATTTCCCCTTATTACCTCTGATTCAGATGTGTAAGAAGAATAAGAACAAGACAAGTCTTGAAATTGGTTAGCCAAAAACACTTGTTAGTTGTCAAGTTGTTGAGATACAATGCAAAGCAACTGATGGTACTAAAAAATGTGTTGAAGTAATATAGCATCAATAAACATGGTAGAGTATAGAACTACAGATACTTCTATAGAGACAAGAAATGCAAATACCCTGATCAGACACTCAAAAGGCTACAGATTCTATCTAGATGATTAGTCAGATATTCATGAAGTTATTGGTCATCCTTGACCTTGAACCCGAAATAAAGAGTAATACCCTTATCATCCATAAAAGTTTCAAGTCAGTTGAACTGGGGCTCACTATTAGAATTTGATCATCCATAAAAGTTTCAAATCAGGTTTGCTATTGTGAAGATTGAATGTTAAATGATTGTAGTTGATAATTTTGCAGGGAATATGTCTGCTTTTAGTGTCAATGAAAGCAGATCAAGGTACTTAAAGTTACCCTTCAAGCAATGTTATTGTAGTAAAAGAGCTGTTGTGAGAGTCTCGAACTCAGTAGAGAACCCAAATAGACCCTACTACAGTTGTGATGACAAATTCAAGGGTGGTTGCAACTTCTTTCAATGGTGTGATCTAGGTCAAATGGGTGAACCAAGTCAAGTTGCCCTCACCAATGATGCACCAAACATTATGGGGTCCAACATTATGGGTGAAAACATTGCAGAAGAGCAACAACAGAGGATGCTGCCACAAAGTAGGGAACAGCTCTACAGCCTGAAGTACAAAGTGAAGGCTCTAGAGAAGTCAAATGAGGCTCTAGTGAAGTCAAATGAGATAATGAAGTTAATGTGTGGATTTATGTTAGGGTTATTTCTAATGATTGTTATTATTCTGAAAATGTAATATGTAGATCCTAGTATGTCTTTGAAAACTTTGTGGTTTGAATGAATGAATGAATAGAACTGAAATTTTAAGAAAAATAAAGAGTAAAAGGAACTACAAAAATTTAGAGACTGTACTGCTCTTTCTTGTTGAGATCTCTCCTTCAATTCCTTGTATGATCAGCTCCTTATTTTTAGATCTGGAAGCAAGAAAAGAAGAATTCATGTGTCCATTCAAGTTCTTTAAATTTACAGAAAATGAATGAGAAATGGTTAAAAGATGGAGTTGATGACTAAGCTTATATTGGGAATTATTCTATGAGAGAATGTGAGTATGAGATTTTCCCTTTTGCTAAGACCAAACCCACATTTTAGGAGAAATATTGCACGCACAGACCAGCAGAGTGTCACTAGGGATAGCCTTTTAATACCTCAAAGTGTGGATAGAATATGCTGGTCAGATTCCCACAATAGCATAAATCAATATCAACCAAAAGGGGGGTCAAAACAGAGTTGCCGCCAGCACTATTTGGTGATGATCCTTTGCTGTGTTTAATCTCCAGTAAGAACAAGAGATAGAACACTTAAGAGAAGGAAAACAAAAAATAGTCTGTTGAAGATCCATTTAGTCTTCTCTTCAACAATATTGGATAAAGACTGCAATAATGAGCATCATTCAATATGTGAAGAAATGACTCCAAGGAGAGAGGGAAAAAACAGCAAAAACAAATGTATTTAAGATAACACCAGCTGAGCACTAAACCTCCACCACATACAATCATCTGTTTGGTTCCATCATGAAAAAAATAAGAATAAATGTGCATCAAATGACCAAAATGTTGTAGTAATGTAGCTTTTCTATTTACTCCATGCTTTATCAGCAAACCATTAAAAAAGAAGCAGAAATTTTCATCCACTGAGGATACTTTAACATGCACTGATTAAACCCATCAGGATGCTTCAATATGAAAAATGTGAAAGGCCACAAGGGAACTCTGGAATCCAGCCCTAAAGAATCAGAGAAGATTCAGAAACAGTAATATTATTGTACTAGTGTGGCATTTATTGATGGCTCATCAGTAACTGTAGTGAGAACTTGAACTTCTCATAACCTCTTCCTTCTCCTCATACTCTAGATACAGAAAAAAACTCCAACAGAGAAGACCAAGTTCTAGAAACAGCAATTGGAAATAAAAGGTACAACCAAACTGAAGCTTGAATGCTTGATTGAAATATTCGAAATTACAGTCATAATCATGGAAATTCAGTACTTTCAACTCTTATAGTCATAATCATGGAAGTTCAATAATTTCAAACAACATACACATAACAACTTCATTGTTCTTGCAGCAACTTCATCCTAAGCACATAAAACCACTCATATTACAATAACTCATTGTTTTAAAACACCATACACAACACCCTAAACACATAAAACTACTCCTAGTACAACAACTTCATCCTTGGCAGCTTTTCCATCCTTGTAGCTTCTCCATCCTTGACAGTAACACCCTCCTTGACACCAACTCTCCATCCTTGACAGCAACTCTCCATCCTAGACAGCAATCAATACCCTTTGGCAGCAACTCTTACCCTTGACATGGATGAATCACATCAAATAAAACATATAAGTCCTTGCTTATACATCAACTTTGACCAATGTTGCTAATGAGCAGCATATTAAGCAAACTGATACATACCAAATCAACTTGGACCTTGCTGTTGGACTGCTACCTTAGCTCTCCTTGCCTTTTCTTTGGCAGCCCTCCTTGACCTTTCTGCCCAAGCCTTATCTTGTTCAGCTATATTAGAGGTTGTAGTTGAATTTTGAGAAGACCTTGTTACCCTCTGAGAAGGGCTCTTCATCCATGCGCTTCCTCTAAAAAATTACATCACCAATATATAAGATACTAGAAAATAAACAGTAAATTAATCTAGTACTTAACACAATATAATGAAAATCAAATATTTGAAGTTTTAAATAATTACCTTGACACCACTGCTTTGAGAAGAGGATGGCCCTTTTCCTTTACCCTTAATTGGACCTTGATGAGCACATTTATGTGTGAAATTATTCCATTTAATTATGCATTTTATCTGCTTGGAATGGAGCTACCTTGGGTATTTTCTGTCTTTTTCAGGGTACAGGGGTATTTTATGCAATTCTGGACTATCAGGCATCATATCTTCTAATTTACACATAAAGTGGACCGGTTTCTTTTCATGGTTGCGAAGAGGGTTGAATTCTAAACAAGATGGACGTGTTGCATTAAAAGTACGCATTGGTTTTGGAGTCCATTCATGCGATGAAGTTTCACTGAAGATCCAAGGGTATAATCATAATGTCATAAAATTGAGAAATTTTTAGAAGATATCCGATATTGGGCTCATACCGTCCGAAGTATTAATTGGAGCAACTTTAATTCTAGGGTTGGGGCCACCCGGGGACAAGAATGAGAGATATTCTCAAAAAGAGAATTTTGATCAAAATTGATATTTTAGATTAAACTCTCTCTCTCCTCCCTAATATCTCTCTCTCATCTACTACGGTTGTATCTCTCTCTCCAACTTCAATTCTCTCTCTCCATCTCCCTCTCAAATCCCTCACGGCTCCCACCTTTTCTAGTTTTATTCCACTTCTCTTCTACTCAAAATCACCCACGTACTCTCTATTCCTACCTCTTTCCTATCTTTACCATTTTTTTTTATTATTAATTTTTTTTTTTAAAGCTAACAATATATTAACCCACGAATTCCCATTCTATTCGATAGATAGCAGCAGCCTTGCCCTCTTCTCTTCTTCTCTCTAGTTTTTCACTTTCTTCTTTTGTTATTTTTATTTTTAGATTTTGATTTGGCAAGGGGAGGAGGATCACCGTTCCAGCAGCTTCATCTCCATGGATCATCGTCGCCATTGCTGTCCTTTGTCGCTTTCCACCATGATTGGCTAAATTCCCTCTATCTTTAGGTGTAGATGAACTAATGGTGTTTGCTATTTAAAATTCTGGTTTGTATGGTTGATTGCTTGATGTTGAGACCCCATCCCTGTCTGGATGATTTTAATCGATGTATTTAGTTGAAAATTTCTGTTTCTGTGATTCATTATTTTTCATTCAAGCAATGGTATTTTGTTCTTATGTGATTGTACCAATGATGGATTATAGCTGAACGAACCAAGTGTGCCAAGCCCATTAAGCGAAGGATAATAGTACTCGTCAAGATAGTCCATACCTAGGAGGAACCCTACATTCTGTGGTATTATTAGGCCTGTGGTTATAGTAAACCGAAGCATGCAACTGAATTGAATAGCAGCCCATTGAGGATTCGAACCCTAAAGATAGTCTTCTCCCGTATGTGCATATCGTTGTTAGCTTAGATTTGTTTCTTTCATTCGTAGTTTTAAAAATCAGATTTATTGCTATTTAATTTTCATTATTTTCATCTTATCATCTTAGTAATTTAGCCTTTCAGTTCCCTGTAGATCGACCCCTTACTTGCTACTTGCTAGATTAATTTAGGATTTTATTTTTGACCGATTAACGACACGATTAGACCTCCTTTGCATGTCCTCCTATTGTGACCATATTCTTTGCATCTGTCACACCTAATACTGGAGGACTTCCTCTTGTTATCTTGCTTAGGTGGCTCATCAGCTTCTCTCTTTCTATTTTTACTAGGTCTACCAATTGACCTCTTCAAAACAGGAGGAAGCAAGGCAGTGTCAGGTAAATTCTTCACATCAGATAGTGGATGAATCATCTCACCATTGGCCATGAGATACCTCTCTGTAGTCAGATATGGGTCATAATACTCCAACACTCCTACCCTGGTCTAATTACTAGTTGACCCAACATGCTTACATGGCAAACCAGTTGCTACCCAGACTCCACAGTCATAGCTCTTGCTTCTTAGGTTAACCACATAACTATTCAGACCATCTTGCACCTCAAATTCATCTGCTCCAGCATACACTGCATGACAATACCTGACATCTTTCTGCAACACATCAAGCTTCTTTTTCATTTGGGAGTTAACACATGTTCATAGGTGCAACCCTTAGCATACCTTTTCTAAAATCTACCCATCAATTTCAATCTAATTTGATCAACTAAGGTAAGTATTGGCTTGCCTCTCAAGGGTCCAACCCACTAATTGAATGACTCTGTCATATTTTTGGTAATGTGATCACTCTTGGCTCTGTGATCAAAAGTATGTCTTGCCCACATACAGACAGGAGTCTTCATCAACCACTCATATGCTTCGGGCTTCTCCTCTTTCATGGCATTCATAGCCCTTTGAAAACCCGTAGCATTATATGATTTACTTGCTCTCCAAAAATATCCCCTCAATGCAAGCCCACCTCTAAACTGTGTCTTGAAATTATTATACAGATGTCTACTACAGTGCCTATGATGTGCTACTGGGAACTTGATTCCAATTGCTTCAATCAGACCCTACAAATCAAAATAAAAAAACAAAAAATTATAAACTATTTTTTGGATTACAAATTATTATTATATAGATGACAACCAAACTGACAACTTACTTTCTGTTTGTCTGTCATGAATGTAAATGGTTCCCCAGCAGGTGTGACTGTCCCTATGCATCCAAGCAAGTGATGAAGAAAGAATAACCAACTATCTTTACACTCTGTTTCAACTACACCATATGCAAGGGAAAACATTCCATTGTTCCCATCAATTGCAATTGCTGAAACCAATACTCCACCATATACTCCCTTTAGATGACAACCATCAAGGCCAATGAATGGCCTACATCCCTTCAAGAAGCCTTGCTTACATGCATCAAAGCATATAAACAGTCGCTTGAATTGTGGATTTACTAATAGCGCTCTATGCTGCTCTTGTCCATATCTATTTGCATTCTGGTATTCAATCACAAATTCTGTCCCAGGGTTTCTTTCCTTAACCATAAGCCCATAATTTTCTAACTTCTTGTATGCCCTTGCATGACTGCCATCAGTTTCTTCATTGACAATACATTTAGCCCTGTACAACTTAGTCTTATTAGCTTTCACACCATACTTTTCTGAAAGATACTCTTCCATTACATTGATGTTCATATGTGAATCTACCTTAACATTGGAAGTCAATTTCTTTGCTATCCATGCTGCAGTTACACCCTCCTTTTTTATACTAAGTCTCTGACATATGTGATTGGGATTAAGTGTCTTGATTACAAAGGTGATCCCATTACTATTAGGTGATGCATGAATCCTCCATAAACACCCTCTACCATTGCAAATTCCAGTAACTCTATTCTTATCATTTTTATTCTTCAAAATCTGAATTTCTTCTTGAATTTCATATTCCATCAACACATCTCTAAACTGATTAACATTTATAAACTCTTGACCAACACTCAGTACAATGTGTTGGTCTACAACACCATCTATGTCAAACATGTTCTCTCCCTTTTCAGACTCACATTCTGTACTTGTTGTTTCATTACTTTTCTGCTCTCTTATGTCCTCATTTCCTTCTTCTTCAAATCCTAAATCATCTTTACTTGTACTATCAGACATTTCATCTGATTCTCCTGCCATGTAATCATCATTTGATGTGTCAGCATCTTTCACTTCATCTCCTCCTTTTTCAATGTCATGTACATTACTAGCTGCAGGAACATCTTGCTCAATGGTAGTAGAAGTTGTGCTAGAAGTCCTAACAAAGACACCACCTCTACCTACACATCTACTTGATATGCCAACCTCTTCAAAAGCCATACCACTGTCACTCAATGTTGCATTACTTTGATTGATAAATGAGACACCAACCGAACTTCCTTTAGGTCCTCCAAGAACAGTAGTGTGGCTAGAATCTGTCCTCACAGTAGCATTCCCCACAATGGGTGTAATCATACTCCCAACTGTGGGTGTAACCCCTATACCTACTGTGGACTACCCCTCTCTCCTTACTGTACCCCCTACCTGCTGTGGGTGTGGTTGATCTTGCAATTGCACCACCCCTACGTATAGCTGTAAGTACCGTGGTCCTCGGGACGAGAATTCTTCAGCCTTATGGTGACAAAGATTGACTTCGATGAATAACGGCGTATCATTTTGATATATCATCATGGGGATTGGGATCATGCTTTATAAAGGAATGGAGTCGCCACCTAGGATTAGGGCCTAGGACCCAATGGGTGTAGCCCCATCCGGGGTTAGCGAAAAGGGCTATGTGATTCCATATGGTCTGGTAAGAGATTCAGAGTAAGTAGTCAGGTTACGAGGGTGGAAAGGTGTTAGGCACCCACCTCGCCCGGATAAATCGGTCTTTCTACTAGATGCTGGTTTTCGAATATTCTTCTTTAATAATATATCCTATACTAACATGTAAGGCTAAGTTATGATGCACTAATCATGACAAAGAAGAAAAAATCATTTACTATGTACATTAAAATGAGTTACTTTAATTGTCTACATTATGCCTAAAAATAACAAGAAGGAAAGAGACAGATATCTGTTAAGAAATACACAAAATAAATGAAAGCGCACCGAGTGCGAAATATATGATGTCCCACGGCTCAGGTGGAGACGAGTGATCGGCTTGTCTCTCTCTTGTCGGACAGAGTAAGGACTATATGAGATGGGTTCGCTACTCAAACTTCGGGTAGAGTAACGGTTATATAAGGGATTCTTGTTATCTGTATGCAGATAGAATAATGGTTGTGAAGGGGATTTTTTGTTATCCGTACACTGACGGGATAACGAAGTTGTGGGATAAGAACCGCTCTTTACTCGAATGGATAATCGAAGGATCTACCCATATCTTCGGAGTCTCGCTCCAACAGACGCTCAAGAGGGAGAAAATTGAAAAAAAGGGGCCAAAGAATGAGCTGGGAGGGTCTCCCTATCCGAAAAATCGTGTTTTGGAGGAGGGGGACCCTCCTATTTATAGGGGAGGGAGGACCCTCACCCTTGGCCAGATAAGTCCTCCATGGCGCCGTGGCGGGGGAGGGTGAGCAGTATCTCCTTCAGTGTTCAGTAAAAGGTCTTATGAGTCATTTTATGGATGTTAGGGTGATTTGGTTCAGATGTAGGGACAAGAGTCCTTCTTGAGAGAGATACCGTTGTCTATCCGTGTCTTGTTGTCATCATCGCTGAAGGTGGTGACAAAAATTGGTGTCTACAATAGCAGCTTTTGGTGGCCTACTAAAACTTGCTTGTCTCTGATTTTGACTCTCAATCAACTCAACAGGAATAATCACATCTGCTCCCATTTCTGGCCGATTTATTACAGTATCACCACCAATCATTCCCACTTTGTGTCCATTGATGGTAGTATATCCAGTTTGCTCGGTCACTTGTACATTGTAAACATAAAGATGTATATCATCCATTTCAGTGAACTCATCAAACATCTTCATTACATCATTGTCACTCTGCACATCTATATCTTTCATGGATGTTACATATTTCACTTTAAAATTGACAAACATTCCCTTGGGTATATGACTCAAAACTAAGTTGTATATATCTCCAATCATCTCAAGATAACTAAACCTATCCACATCTACCAATTTATATTCAGCCCTCATATAATGGTACAACACCATGCAAACCGTATTGGCCATTCAACAAAATTATGTTTGTAATCATAAACAAAACTCAAATGCTTAACCAAATATTAGATTCAAGCATAGTTAAACAGATTTAACAATTTAGCAAATCAATGTCTTCTAACATCAACACAAACAGTTTAAAAATTTTGTGGCTTCAAGTATGAACACAGACATGAAGGATGGGGGTTGGAACAGACAAATTCAAGTCATTGGGTTGGGTTTAATTTTCAAGAATTAGAAAGGATCATACAAATCAGATTCATAGATTGGAAAATATCCTTCCTCAATACTTTGCTTTAATCCATCCATTTCCATTCAATGGGTATTTTCAAGATTTCAGAAGTCATGCCTTTTCCAGTGGAAGCACGAAGTAAAAGAAAATCCTATTGGAAAGGGGGGAGGGGGGAATAGGCTTGTGATTGATCTTACAGCAAATGCCACTATTTTACTTGTATGTGCTCCTATACCAAACCATGCCTTGATTGGATTTACCAAAATGTGTTTGCTTTTTGAGGTGTTATAATAGATTATCAAGAACAGCTTTAAAAGACTTCATTGGATAAACAATTAAACAACTTAAAAGGATTGGAAATACTCTAGGCTCAAAAAGTGGATCATGCTATACCACTTGACATCATATTTCCTCTTATTCTTTCTTTCTAAAACAGATCAGGTTATATATGAGTGGTCCTTAATTTAGAAAATGGGAAAAATGGAAAGATAGGTAAGGGTGGGTGGGTGAGTAGGGAAAAGTGTTTGCAATAGGTGAGATGACCCATTCTTTGGCAGCTACAGAATCTTAAATATGTCCTCTCTTATAAGACTTCTGGCCAAACATAACCCATCAAGTTATAGGTGAGATCTTTCCTCTTTGGCAAACAGAGATCTGATCTGATTGAATTCTACTCCATATCCGATGGCAATAAAACTTATAGATTACATAAACCCAAACTTCATATATGATCCCTAAACCTCCAAATTAAGCAATAATTAAATAACGAAATATGATCCAAAATCCAAATTCAACCAAAATCATAACAATTTCAACCAATTGAATAACAAATTACATAAACCCTAAACTTATTTAACATAAACCCTAAACCTATTTCACCGAAATTAAACTTAACTATTTCACAAAAAAAACCCTAGTTTAGCATCGTTTCAGTAAACACAATAATCATAACGAGATAGACCTTAGTTTTTTAGGGGTTTTCACTTACAGTGTATATGAGGTCCTTTGATAGTGAAAGTTGTAGTAATGAGATGAAGACTTGCAGGTTCTCTGTTACAATCGTCGGTCCTTTCTTCTCCAAGAACAGCGGCAAAGATGAAGAGCAAGAGCAAGAGCATAACAGTTCCCTCACCTGGCCGCAAAGATGCAGTGCACGAGCGAGAGGAGATCAGTACCCTCACTGGCCGCGAAGATGAAGTGTAAGAGAGGAAGATGACTTGCAGCGTTGAGTTGTAGGGTTGCCGCGAAGATGAAGTGTAATAGAGGAATATGGTCATATGCTTAAGTGAGGGCAAATGGGTCATTCTACCCTATCAAGGGGTAGAATGGTCCATAAGTTTTCAAAAACTAGGTTCTGTTCTCACTTAACGTCTCAGACTAACGGGAGGGACCAAATTGGTACTTAGTTTGGAAAGCAGGGGGACACGTGGCATTAGTGAAAGTTTAGGGGGGCAACTATAAGTTTGGCGATTTTCAGGGGGGCATTTGAAAATAACCCTATTTATTATATAGGTATGATGCATTTGTTTGTGGCAACAAAACAGTGGAGAAATTGGAAACATTATGGTATAGAAAAATGAGCCATCAAGCAAGGACTAGAGAGGTGGAAGAGCTGCTTCCTTCAACATCATCTCTATTAGTGCTGGACCTGCCTAGGTAACTAATGATACTCTAATGGTTTTTAGATTTGGAGCAAGACACCATTGTAAATGGATCCGTGCACTCTTGGCTATCAGCCAGTGTTAGGTGCTGGATTTGTTCTTTGTCTTGTTTTTTTGCATTAGTATATTTTTGTTGTTGAATGGTCTTCCAAAGTTCAGATGAATGATCTCTATTATTTTAGTCTATGGCTGTGAATCCTGAATCTTATTCTGGGGAGCCTTTTCTATCCTGGATAGAATGAACGCAGAAGACCTTTTGTATATATTTTTTGAAAGAGAAACGGAATCAAAAGTTGGTTTTGATGAATCACTTTTTGGATATTAATTAGTGGGTGTAATTAATTTACATTTGAAATTTGACGATGCTTAGTTGTTGGGAGAGTTCTACCATCATTGAAGGGGACATTGACTGGAATGGCCTTCTGTGTTCCCACCTTTGATGTCTCAGTGGTGGAGAACATCAGTTTTTCAAACCCCACCAAAATAAAAAATCAGTTTTTGAAACCCAACCTAAATCTTAGGAATTTATTGGCTCCTTAATTTTTTTTTTTGGGTGAAATTGGATCCTTAATTGATGACCCACACATAACAGTGGAAGAATTGAACAAATAAAGTGTTTACTCCCTTCTATCTGAAGTAGCACCACATGCATTGATTTCTCTCATTTTTCAAATCTTTTGCATTAATTTGCACCATCATCACTAAGATTGTGTCTCTTAAGCAGCAGATGTGTTTCTGTAATTTTTTTATGTACTATTTTGACGAGAGAGAGAGAGAGAGAGAGAGAGAGAGAGAGAGATGGCTAACGTGGATGGTAAGGCTGAGAGTTCTTTCTTCCTTAGCTGAGAAATTGAATCCACTTTAGTACAGTCCCCATTGACATATTGCCATGAGGTCTTGAAATATTGTCTCTGAAATTTAACCAGCTGAAATCAACTTTCCCATGTGTTGTTCTCCTTCCATATGGTCATAGTCCAACAGATCAGAACATATCTTGACCAATCTCACCTGGTTTGCAGAATGGGACAAGAACCCTGATCTAATCAAATAAGAGACAGGATTCTTGCCATATTCGTGTTGCATAGTGAGAGTGAAAAACAAGTGTTAATTCACCGTCTTGAAAGTTCTTGGAGCTTAATTACATGAGTAAATACATCATGGTTTCCATTGACAAACAACAAAGACAAAAGTAAAACTCTTGAATTTTCAGCTTATGTGGTAGTGTGTTTTTCCCCTTTCTTTGCTCCCCTGCTTTGCCTCTGTTTGTCAATATATAGCCAACATTTTTTCATCTTCAGTTGGATTTCTTCATGATGAGCACATTTATATGTGAAATTTTAGGGCATAAATTATACATTTTACCACATTGGACAGAGTTACTCGGTGCTTTCTTGTGCTTTTCAGGGTTTAGGTGAATTCTTGTGAAAATGAAGGAGATGATGCTAAGGAGATGTTTTTAAGCTTTTTAGAAGTGTAAATGGATGCATAGCCCATCGAGTCAGCTTCGTAATGGTTCAAACGACACTTAATTCCGAGTTGAAACGAAGAAGTTATGGTTGTTTCCATAACGACGCGTGAAAATGGTCTACAGGGGTTTATTTATAATTATTGACAGTTGGATGGGGACAAAGTGAAACGGAAGTTCGGATTTTAGGAGCCTTAATGAAATTATCAGAAGTTACTTTACTGTACCCGAAAGATTCCATTTGGAAGGCTCTGGACAGTCCAACTTCAACTTGAGATATCTTGGGCTCCCCAACTCCGAATTGGATGAAATTTGGGTCTATTTTGTGTGATTTTTCGCAAGGAACACAATGGTGAGACCTATATAAGCACCTCATGCTCCACGTTTTCTGAAGGATAGAATGGGTATTTTATTTATTCTTGAAGGAATCCTAGTCATCACCCTTACTCTCTCTCTCATCCAACTTCTCAAGGGCACTTCTGAAATTCTACTTGGGATAGATTTATATTTTCTCATCTATGGAAGGTTGAAAAATCAAAGATGCTTTGATTTTATTGCTTGGAGAAGATATCTACAAAGAAAAGGAAGCACTTGTTAAAATTGGAAGTTTATTTTTAGAAATAGAAGGTACATGTAAACAATCTTCTTCTTCTTCTTTCTATTTTTTTCTTTTTCTTAGGATTCAAGGCATTGTAAAGAGGAAAGAGAAGAGAATATTCTTTTTTCTTAGGGAATATTTCTCCTACACTTCCATCTTCTCTCTTCTCCTCTCTTCCACCTATAAATACCCCCTACCTCTCTTGTAAAAATTTGCTCATTCACTTAGTGAAATTTCTTCTCTTCTTCTCCTTCTAATTTGTGATTTTTGGCTTTTCTAAGTTCTAGTTTGCTTTTATAATTTTTAGTTAATGCTTATAATAGGTTTAGTTTATGCTTTAATTTCAATTTAAGTCTTCAATTGGGTTGTAATTTCTTAATTCTAGTTTAGGTTTTAAGCCTTCTAGTCTAAGTTCTTAAGTTGATGACAAGACTTGAAGATTTAGAAGAGGAGGCCATGGTAAGTTTATGCAAGTATTCAAGCTTTTCATTTACATTCATGCAAGCACATCCAGGTTTTACTATCTAAACTCTCAATCTCATTCTCCATCTCCTCTATCTCTCTCTATCTTCTTCTTCTTCTCCCTCTATTTCTTTTATTTTAATTTTATATGGTTGTGGTTTATGGATGCATTTTTATTCCCTTATTTCTTTTTATGTGGTTAGTATGTGTGGCTGCATTTTTTATTCCTTTCAATTCGCTTTAGTTTGATAGGTTAGATGCTCATGTGTTAGGACGCCGATTTAATCCCTTAATTTTGTTAGATGCTTATGAGTTAGGATGCATTGATTTTCGTTAGTTTAATTAGTTTAATTTAACACTTTAATTTGATTCATTTTGCATTACTTTTAAGTTAGTTAAATAGAGTGGCATATATCTCCTCGTGTTCGACCCGTAGCTACGATTGACCCGTACGCTTGCGGTTTTATTTTAACTCAAACAAGTTTTTGGCGCCGTTGCCGGGGAGATTATTGTCCATTTTATTTATCTGATTTTTTAGTAGTTCGAAGTGTTTTAGTTTATTATTTTCTCTTCTTTTTTTTTGAAAAAAAAAAAAAATCAGTTTTTGAAAACCTCTTCTTGTTTCTCTTCTGTTTCAAATAGTGTGCGCCCAATCTAAAGTCCTTCATATACTTCAACCCTCCATCTTTTGGTGTCCCTCATAGGATTAAGTTACCTATGACGCTACATCTTGACTTGGTTGGGTGGATTGACATGTGACTTATCTTTGGAGGTGACCACTCTTGATAACAGGAAAGCGACATAGTGAGAGTGTTGGAAACATAAACGTATAGTAGACCTCCATTCTACATCAGAATCCATATTGGAGTCGCACATAGGTGGCTATAGAAGACTATACAGGTTCCCTTGCTGTCAACCTATATGGCATCCTTACAGCTTTTGAACCATTGTTTCGATTTTTGAGGGATAGAGATGCACTATCTACCTTGGGGTCCCTCTTGTTTCTAGTTTTTTTTTTTAAGTGTTTTATTTTTCTTTAATTTTTCTAAAGGAGACCTCATATCTATTTAGGTGGCTAAGGTGTGGACTCGTGATTCAAGTAATCGTCTTATTAGAAGACCACCTTCTCTACCACCTTTGACCATGGGTGACCAACAACCCAAGACTCTTAAGGATAGGTTTTACCCCACCAGGGCTGCACAACCCTCATGCATTAGTCGCTTGTTGTTACGAGGGAATAACTATGAACTCAAGACCAACTTCATCAGCATGCTACCCCATTTCCATGGGATGGCTAATGAGGATGCATATCTCTTCCTTAGGGAATTTGAGGAGGTCTGTGTTCTAATTAAGGTCAATTTGTGATGATGCGATTAGGCTTAGGTTTATACCCTTTGCCCTGAAAGACCAGGCCAAGAAGAGGCTCTATGGACTGCCAACAAACTCCATTAATACATGGGATGAGTTCACCATTGTCTTTTTGAGAAAATTCTTCCCTCTTCACAAGACCAATAAGCTTAAAAGTGACATCCTCCAGTTCAGGCAGAAACCACATGAGTCCTTTTCTAAATTCATGGAAAGATTCAAGGACCTCCTCTTAGAATGCCCTCACCATGGTTTTGACTTGTGGCAGCTATGCCAAATTATTTATGAGGGTATTGATTATCGAGACCAAGCAACTTGTAGAGTCTATGTGTCAAAGCAGGCTTTACTTCTTTTTCCGAGGAGAATGATGCATGGACATTCTTAACCAACTTGGTGATAAGACTAGGGAATGGGAATCTTCCCAAGAGGCTGAAAGGACCACTAAGGGGTATCTCATTGAGGGTATGCCAGCCAAGGAGGCCAAACTTGATAGCCTCATAAAACGGTTGGAGTCCATAGTTCTTAAAGAGTCTATACCAGTTAATCCGGTCAACCAAGTCAACCATGTATCGGTATGCAGTTGGTGCCAAACCCCTGGACACCGTTCTGAGGAATGCCCCAACACCTTGGTGGGCAATTCCAGCACTGAGAATGTAAGTGCTCTCTACCAAAATAACCCATATAGCAATACTTACAATCCAGGATGGAGAAATCACCCCAATTTCTCATGGAATCAAGGGAACCAAGCAGGCCCATCCAACTTTAACCATCAAGGCCAGGTTGGTGCCCAAAGGACCAACTATGCACCACAAAGCCAAGGAATGTCTCCTAACCCCTTTCCCCCTCGTCCTCATCCAGGACCTTCTATTAATTTCGCTAGGCCTCCTCTCCTTGCACCTTATCAGCAACCCCTGGGTTTACCAATATAGGAGAAGGCAACAAGACTGAATGAGATGGACAACAAGATAGCTCTTCTCATGACAAGCCACAATAACATGGAAAAACAACTCACCCAGCTTGTCACAATCCTGCATGAGAGGGAAACAGGGAAGTTACCTAGCCAGCCTGAGCCAAATCCTAGGCATCAGGTTCATATTCAGCAAGGTACCCAAGCTCCTCCAACCAATGTTGCACAAGGCCAACAGCACCAAGGGCCCTCTAGACAGGTAAATGTTGTTTATGCTTTAAGGAGTGGCCGTGAGTATCAACAGGCTAGTGCACCTCAGTCTTTATCATCTCATACTCCTGTTGACTCTCCCCCTTCTGAAGAGGCCATTGAAGTGCCTACAGTTTCAGGTTCGTCTGATGAACCTAAAGATATACCAGATGATTTGGTTGAGGAAACCAAAGAGGATTCTGTTGAGGAAGTCAAAAAGACCAACCCTGAAAGAATTTATACCCCACCTGCCCCTTTCCCAAATAGGTTGGTTAGCAAGAAGTCTCCTTCTATGGAGAAGATATTGGATGTGTTCAAACAGGTTCAGGTGAATATCCCCTTGTTGGATGCTATTGCCCAGATCCCCGCTTATGCTAAAGTCCTCAAAGACTTATGCACCCAAAAGCGGACCACCAATGTGCCCAAAAAGGCATTCTTGGCTGCTAACATTAGTTCTCTAATCTCACAACAACTAGAACCCAAGCATAAGGATCCGGGAAGCCCCACCATCTCTTGCACTATAGGCCATACTACTATTGATCATGCCTTATTGGACCTTGGTGCAAGTGTGAACCTCTTACCCTTTCATGTCTACCAACAACTGGGATTGGGAGAACTGAAACCGACCAAAATTACTCTTCAACTTGCAGATCGATCGGTTAAAGTTCCTAAGGGAATGATTGAGGATGTCCTGTTGAAGGTTGGGGAATTTATTTTTCCTGTAGTTTTTATTGTTTTAGATACCCAACCCACTGCCAACTTCAAGGACCAAATCCCAATCATATTGGGTAGACCATTCCTAGCTACCAGTAATGCTTTAATCAATTGCAGGAATGGTCTCATGAAATTATCTTTTGGCAATACTTCTGTTGACTTCAATGTGTTTAGGTTGGGCAAGCAGCCTGACATGGATGAAGAGGTGCATATGCTTCAAGGATTTCCCGATGATATTGATACGTTCTTTGAGATTGATTTTGATTCGGGATTTCAAGAATGTATGCAAGAATTGGAGGGTGTTGATGATACTCCCTTATCTGAGGTCTGGAGCATCCAACCACCTTTGGAGCCCCTTGGACCCCTATCCACTTCCATTCCCAAATCCTCTATTATTGAGCCCCCCACATTAGAGTTGAAGGCATTGCCCTCCAACCTCAAGTATGTCTTCTTAGGACATGATCATACTCTTCCTGTTATTATTGCTTCTGATTTGACTTCTATTCAGGAAGAAGAGTTGATTAAGCTTCTAAAGGATAATAAGGAAGCCATAGGTTGGACCATGTCTGACATCAAAGGTATTATCCCCTCCATTGTTCAACATCATATACATCTGATGGAGAGTTCCACACCTTCTAGGGAACCCCAAAGGAGGGCTAATCCTGTGATGAAAGAGGCAATCAAGAAAGAGATCCTAAAATGCTTGGATCATGGCATCATTTATCCTATTTCTGATAGCCAATGGGTGAGTCCTGTGCAGGTTGTGCCTAAGAAAGGAGGAGTCACTGTAGTTGAGAATGCTAATAATGAGTTGATTCCAACCCGTATCCAAACAGGATGGAGAGTGTGCATTGACTATAGGAAATTGAATGCGGCAACTTGGAAGGACCACTTCCCCTTACCTTTTATTGATCAGATGTTAGAGAGACTAGCTGGCCATGAATATTATTGTTTTCTTGATGGTTATGCAGGCTATAACCAAATTCCTATTGCTCTAGAGGACCAACACAAGACCACTTTCACATGCCCTTATGGAACCTTTGCTTACCGGCGTATGCCTTTTGGGCTTTGCAATGCCCCTGCTACATTCCAAAGGTGCATGATGAGTATCTTTTCTGATATGGTAGAGCACTTCCTAGAGGTATTTATGGATGATTTTTCTATTCACGGCTCTACTTTTTCTAATTGCTTGCATCATCTCTCTTTGGTTCTTAAAAGATGCATAGAAAAGAACTTGGTCCTGAATTGGGAGAAGTGCCACTTCATGGTAAAGCAAGGTATAGTTCTTGGTCACATTGTGTCCAAAGAAGGGATCAAGGTTGATAGATCTAAGGTAGACCTTATAGCCAATTTACCACCACCCAAGAGTGTGAAGGACATTCGATCTTTTCTTGGCCATGCAGGTTTTTATAGAAGATTCATCAAGGACTTTAGCCAGATAGCTAGACCTCTCACCTCTCTTTTGGCAAAGGACTGCCCATTTGATTTCTCTTCTGAGTGTCATGATAGTTTTGAGCAATTGAAAAGAGCGTTGACTTCAGCCCCCATTATTCAAGCTCCAATTTGGACAGTTTCATTTGAACTTATGTGTGATGCCTCTGATTTTGCTATAGGGGCTGTTCTTGGGCAAAGAATCAATAAATTGCCCCATGTGATTTATTATGCAAGTAGGACTCTTAATGATGCACAACTTAATTATACCACCACTGAGAAAGAATTTTTAGCTGTTGTGTTTGCTTTAGAGAAGTTTAGGCCCTACTTGGTTGGATCACATGTGATTGTTTATATCGACCATGCAGCTATCAAATATCTTGTGCAGAAGAAAGATGCCAAGGCTCGCCTCATTAGGTGGGTCCTTTTGTTACAAGAATTTGATCTTGAAATTAGGGATAAGAAAGGGTGTGAAAATTTGGTTGCAGACCATCTATCCCGGCTGCCTAATTCCTTGATGTTGATTCTCCAGCAACGAGAATTTTCCGATGAGTATCGATGGAGTGTCTAGTGAACCTTGGTTTCTCGACATTGTTAATTATCACGGTTACGGGTGTGACACCTGTACATTGGTCCACCAAGATAAGAATCGTTTCTTTTCACAAGTTAAGTATTTCTTTTGGGATGATCCTTATCTTTTTAAGACCTGCCCGGATCAAGTAATCCGGAGATGTGTCCCCGATCATGAGCAACAATCTGTCTTATCTTTTTGCCTTGATCGAGGCTTGTGGAGGCCATTTTGGGCCTAATAAGACCATGGCCAAAGTTTTACAGTGTGGATTTTATTGGCCTAGTCTGTTTAAAGACGCTTTTACTTATTGCGGGCATGTTCTTCATGCCAATCCTTAGGGCGTCTTACTAAGAGAAATATGATGCCCCTCAACCCATTCGGTGGTTGAGGTGTTTGATGTATGGGGTATTGATTTCATGGGGCCTTTCCCTAACTCTTTTGGTAACTTGTACATATTACTTCTTTGTGGACTATGTGTCCAAATGGATTGAGTCGGTTGCTTGTAAGACCAATGACCACAAGGTGGTTGTGAAATTTCGAAGGAGAACATCTTCTCCCGTTTTGGTACTCCCGGGCTATCATTAGTGATCGGGGCAAGCATTTTTGTAATCGGCCTTTTGAGGCCCTCATGAAAAAAGTATGGTGTCGTCCATAAGTTGGCCACACCCTACCATCCCCAGACCAGTGGCCAGGTTGAGGTTTCAAATAGGCAGATCAAGCAAATTCTTGAGAAAACCATCAACCCGAACCGCAAGGATTGGTCTAACCGATTGGTAGATGCGTTGTGGGCCCATAGGACAGCCTTCAAGACCGATCTTGGTCAATCTCCGACTGCGTCCGGTGTATGGAAAGGCATGTCACTTACTGTAGAGATTGAGCACAAGGCCTTTTGGGCTATCAAGAAGCTTAACTTTGACCTACGCACTGCAGGTGCCCATAGGAAACTCCAACTATCTGAGTTGGAAGTGCTTAGGAATGAGGCATATGCGAATGCCCGAATTTACAAGGAAAAAACCAAGGCTTTCCATGATAGGCACATTTTGAGAAAATCTTTTGAGGTAGGCCAGAATGTTTTGTTGTACAATTCTCGTTTGCATATCTTTCCAGGTAAGCTGCGTTCTAGATGGGATGGGCCCTATATTGTTCAAAAAGTTTATCCTCATGGGGCTATTGAAGTCCACAATCCAAGTACAGGAGCTACTTTCAAGGTCAATGGCCAAAGATTGAAGCCGTACATAGAGATGCCTACTCCAGTTGACGAAGAGGTCATGAATCTCCATGAGCCTCTTTACCTTGACCCCTGATATCCTGGTATGTATCCCCTCCCTTGTCCTTATTCTTTCTTTTCTACATGCATTGAGGACACTGCATGAATTAAGTGTGGGGGGGTGTGTTGGACTTTAATTGTGAATTTTGAATTTTGTGAATTTTGATTGTGGCGATAGTTTTTGGGTATGTGCATAAGTCTCTTCGATTTGCAAAGCGAGAGTGAGAGGGAATTAGGTGCCCTCCTAGCATGCGAAATAATAAAAAAATCCCTTTTCAAGGATGGTAGTTGGTTTGTATTCGGTGATGGGGATTGAGTTTGAAAATATGAGTGCTACTTCATGTGATGGTTAGATTCCTCTATGTGTTTATGGACCCCTTTGATCTTTTGGCTAGTAGTTGAGATCAATTTGTTTGTGGCAAGGCAAGGCATGAAAGTGGAAGTGAATGAAAAAAAAAAAAAAAAAAGAAAAAAAACAAGGAACAGAAAAGAAAGTGGAATTCCTTAGGACTAGACAGGGCACTGTGCCTCATGAAGCAGGGTGACTTGATCGAAATTCCTTGGAAGGAAACTCAAAAAAAAAAAAAAAAAAACTCTTGCATCAATGTCTCAATGTCTTATGGATATATGCAAAAAGCGAAGCTACAAAGTATTTGGGTGTCTGGTGTATGCTCCACCATGTCATTCAGAGAACAGTAGTGGAGTAGAAATAGAGTTTGTGGTTGAGAAAGAAAAAAACTTTTGCCTTAATGCCTGAAAAAAAAAAGTATGGTCAACATTACTCAATGCCTAAGTCTTTGGTTCCATCGATGCTATGGGGGGTTTACTTGAAGGTAAGTAGTGTTCAGAAAATATGAGGAGATCCCTTGAACTTAATGCATGCTTGTTACTTGAATTGATGTGGGGTGATAAAATTCAAGTGTGGGGGAACCTTTGGCTCCTTGATCTTTAGTTGAACACTTTTTGGGATTATGTGCACTGTCCTATTTATGCCATGATTAAAATTTGCAGCATTCATTTACAATTGAATTTTGGGTGTATATTCACTGCAAACACCCATGAGACAAAACTCATCCACTAGGGGTAACCTAGGGGTTTAAAGGCTTGTTGCACATGCTAAGTGCAACCGTGATTCCTACGAAAGTGAGTTAGGATTTTCTGCATTCTAGGTTAGTTTTTGTTTTTGCTTTACTTGAGGACAAGTAACGTTCAAGTGTGGGGGAATCTGATGAGCACATTTATGTGTGAAATTTTAGGGCATAAATTATACATTTTACCACATTGGACAGAGTTACTCGGTGCTTTCTTGTGCTTTTCAGGGTTTAGGTGAATTCTTGTGAAAATGAAGGAGATGATGCTAAGGAGATGTTTTTAAGCTTTTTAGAAGTGTAAATGGATGCATAGCCCATCGAGTCAGCTTCGTAATGGTTCAAACGACACTTAATTCCGAGTTGAAACGAAGAAGTTATGGCTGTTTCCATAACGACGCGTGAAAATGGTCTGCAGGGGTTTATTTATAATTATTGACAGTCGGATGGGGACAAAGTGAAACGGAAGTTCGGATTTTAGGGGCCTTAATGAAATTATCAGAAGTTACTTTACTGTACCCGAAAGATTCCATTTGGAAGGCTCTGGACAGTCCAACTTCAACTTGAGATATCTTGGGCTCCCCAACTCCGAATTGGATGAAATTTGGGTCTATTTTGTGTGATTTTTCGCAAGGAACACAATGGTGAGACCTATATAAGCACCCCATGCTCCACGTTTTCTGAAGGATAGAATGGGTATTTTATTTATTCTTGAAGGAATCCTAGTCATCACCCTTACTCTCTCTCTCCTCCAACTTCTCAAGGGCACTTCTGAAATTCTACTTGGGATAGATTTATATTTTCTCATCTATGGAAGGTTGAAAAATCAAAGATGCTTTGATTTTATTGCTTGGAGAAGATATCTACAAAGAAAAGGAAGCACTTGTTAAAATTGGAAGTTTATTTTTCTAGAAATAGAAGGTCTATGTAAACAATCTTCTTCTTCTTCTTCTTTATTTTTTTCTTTTTCTTAGGATTCAAGGCATTGTAAAAGAGGAAAGAGAAGAGAATATTCTTTTTCTTAGGGAATATTTCTCCTACACTTCCATCTTCTCTCTTCTCCTCTCTTCCACCTATAAATACCCCCTACCTCTCTTGTAAAAATTTGCTCATTCACTTAGTGAAATTTCTTCTCTTCTTCTCCTTCTAATTTGTGATTTTTGGCTTTTCTAAGTTCTAGTTTGCTTTTATAATTTTTAGTTAATGCTTATAATAGGTTTAGTTTATGCTTTAATTTCAATTTAAGTCTTCAATTGGGTTGTAATTTCTTAATTCTAGTTTAGGTTTTAAGCCTTCTAGTCTAAGTTCTTAAGTTGATGACAAGACTTGAAGATTTAGAAGAGGAGGCCATAGTAAGTTTATGCAAGTATTCAAGCTTTTCATTTACATTCATGCAAGCACATCCAGGTTTTACTATCTAAACTCTCAATCTCATTCTCCATCTCCTCTATCTCTCTCTATCTTCTTCTTCTTCTCCCTCTATTTCTTTTATTTTAATTTTATATGGTTGTGGTTTATGGATGCATTTTTATTCCCTTATTTCTTTTTATGTGGTTAGTATGTGTGGCTGCATTTTTATTCCTTTCAATTCGCTTTAGTTTGATAGGTTAGATGCTCATGTGTTAGGACGCCGATTTAATCCCTTAATTTTGTTAGATGCTTATGAGTTAGGATGCATTGATTTTCGTTAGTTTAATTAGTTTAATTTAACACTTTAATTTGGTTCATTTTGCATTACTTTTAAGTTAGTTAAATAGAGTGGCATATATCTCCTCGTGTTCGACCCGTAGCTACGATTGACCCGTACGCTTGCGGTTTTATTTTAACTCAAACACTTCACTTATCTCAAATATCTCTCTGCTTTTCCTTCTGCTCTTGTTTGTAATTTTCAGTGGTTGGTAGATGGTTTCTTTAATCAGATTGTAAGTTTCTTTGCTTATCCTCCATTTTTGACCTTTTCGGGCATTGCTTGATTTGCTTCATTTGGATTTCTACAAAGGTTTATAATTGCATGGTTGTTTTTTCTCCCGGAAAAATTGGTGATTTTGGTTGGAAAAGAATCGAGTTTTTGTCTAAATCAGATGAGAATTCTTCAATCAGAAGTTGCCTTTGACAAAGTAAGTTGGGATGCATTTTCCGGAATGTTTCACTGTATTGCAAAGGAATAATATATATTCTTTTGTTCATGACGAAACTTAATTAAACAAATGCAATTAAAATACAGTGATAGTCAAAACCAATAAAGGAATTAACCGAAAATTACAGTTTAGGATCAAAGCAAGGTGATGTCCGGTCGTACGGATGTCTGAAGACCATCTTTTTTGGGTTTTTTTTTTTATATGCTCTCCTTTTCCTCTTTCATCTCTCTTTGATCCTAGGGTTTACAACCTAAAACCCTATGGCAACACACACATGCAATCTTATGTTCTTTTTTTTTAATATAAATTCGTTTTAGACGAATTTCCATTCTAATGCATTCATAGGTTTTATTTGCTTGCTTGATGATCAAAGAAATTGGTAGGTTTTAACTTCTTCTATCTCAGTTGCTTATTTCTTTCGAAATAAAAAAATTCCATTCTAATTTTGTTGCTTTTGTCCCTTTGAAATTAACGAATTTCAAAAGAAATGCATTCTCTGTTGCTAGGGTTTCTCTGCCTCCTTCCTAGAATATCTTTTTGTCTTTAAATCAACGAATTTCTTCTTGTCTTTAAGTTCAATACTAAATTTCCTCTCCTTGGAATTGAACTTGGTGGTAATTTTCTATCGATGCAGCATGTTTGAATCTCAGAATCAACAAATTTCACTTGACATCTTTGTCCTTTTTTTTTATTTAAATACCATATTTTTCTTAATACTTTCTTTCATCTTGTTCTTTCTTATTTTTTTCGTATTTTTTTTGATGGATATTTTTTTTTGAAAAGCAGTTTTCTATACGGGCCCCATTGTTTTAAGAAGGAGAAAGATAGACACATGGGAGTACTGGCGTACGCCACACTCCCGGACAGAGGAACTTTTTCCCTTTTGTTTTTTGTTTTATGGATATTTTTTCCGTACTTGGTACCTCAAACTAGATTTATTTATTTATTTTTAATTCTAAAATACAATCTCTTTCCACCAACGTGTTTCATTCTTCTCACCTTGTTGTCTGTCACCTCTTAGGGTTTTTCTTCTCCCCTCGCTCACTCATGGCTTCGGGTGTCTCCTGTGTTGGGCGCTTACGCTTTAGAAATCTCAGTTGTATCTCTCAGCCTAATTCGACAACACTGTCTCGGTCGCCAAGCAACCCTGACCCGGCACCGCAGCCATTGCCATGACCAGCATTATCTGTGCTTCTTCAGTGAGAACCCCTGTTCTTCCCCACGCATTCAGGGGATTGGCCTCTGCTTTCCCCTAGAGAGGCGCTGAACAGATAGGATGGAGAGGGAGATAGAGCAGACTACTTGATCGGTGATGGGTTCCCTGGCCACTCTTCCGCTTCCAGGTAATCTGTGATGAGGCATAAAACACCCCACCTATCAGAGGCTGCCACGTGGCCGACCCGACCTCAGTCCGAGAACCGAGTTGGGCCGAGCAGGAAATTGGGCCGACCCCATATCCGATAAGTCACCTGACAAAGCCTGGTTTGAGCGAGCTGGCCGGTGGCTGAGGCCGAGATTATACGGGTCAGCCATAGACTCCTAGCCGACCTCATGGCCGAGACCAACCTCCTCCCGGGCCGACCTCCATTGCCGACCCCACGGGCCGACCTCGTAGGCCGAGCCCTCCTCCATTGAGGCTCTCATAGCACCCCACCGGGGATCTCCGGGCCACGTCAGCACATCCCGAGAATCACGGGATAAGGACCGAGCCACGATCCCAGCGCAACACGGAATCACACTCTACATGGACTCTTACCTTAATAAGAGTCCGACCCCGAAAATAACTCTCCACTCCGCTCTACGCGAGAGAACCTTCCGAAAGAAGGACTCCTACCATACTAGGACTCTCCCAGCCGTCTCATCTCCTCCTTACTCTATAAATACCCAGGTATGGAGCTCTATTCCACATCTGGCTTTTTACTAGGCAGTTACGCTGTCGCGTTGAAGACCTGACTTGAGCATCGGAGAGTCCTAGGCCGGAGCCACACCGGCCCTCTTGCGCTCATTGCTTGGTTTTTGCAGGGTCATCCACGGGCGAACCAAGTACCGGAGGTTTTCACACGCAACAATCTCCTTTTTCTCTTTCAGATAAGTAAATCAATGAATTTATTTTAATTATCAAATGAGGAACCTTTATTCGTTTATTTTTACCATTACATCGCTACACCAGGAACAATCATTTAATTTATGGATGGGAATATACCATCTAGAACTTCCGGCAAGTGCATTTGCTAACCAAGAGACTATAATTGACAGTGGTACAACCTTGGCATATCTTACAGACGCGATTTATGTGCCCTTGATGAATGCGGTATGTGATATTTTCTAAAGCCTTTTCAGTTCAAGATACTTGTTATGGATTTCCTGCTCATTTTGCTTTATATTTTTATCAGGTAACAGCTCAATACCCAAATTTGATGAATCAAAGCTCCCCCTGCTTTCCGTATGCTGGAAGGTATGAGCTATCAGTTAACCCCATAACCCTATATTGGGTTCTGTGCTTCTACAATAGGATATTGCTCATGCATCATAATTTTAAGGGTGTGTATACTTATTTATGTATTTGCTTGTAAGTTACTTCAAGGACACATATTGATTCGGCATCAACAATCTTATTATTGCTTTTGAAGTTTGGCATGAGCAAGTTTATTTATTAAGTCTCTTTTAGTGTTAAAGACTGCAAATCTCCATGCGTATTTATTTTTTATCATCCAATGTGTCATCCCTTGCTTAATGATATTCTTGGGTTGAAATGTTTTTTCTAATTATGTTTCTGTAGATTTGCTGTTTATTGATTGTTCTTTGAAGTATAACTTTCAATTAAGAAATTATATAAAAGTGGGCAGAAACCATTCCTGTATTAAAGAGAAGAACATTAAAAGAAAGTGCGTACCCAGTACATGAGGTTCCCACCATTGTGGGGTCTGGGGAGGGTCATAATGTACGCAGCCTTACCCCCCGCTTTACGGAGAGGCTGTTTACTGACTTGAACTCGCAACCACTAGGTCGCAATGGAGCAACCTTACTGTTGCACCAAGGCCAGTCCTCTTCAAGAGAAGAACTGTGTAAAACAAAAAATCAGAAATTTACAAAATAACTTTCCTTCAATCCTTCTTAAAACCTCTCAATTGAAACTTACAGACCTTAGAGACAACTGACTATAATATTAAGTTCCTATCAATTTTTTGGGACAGCACTTCTACTGTCTTTTCTTTTTTACCGAAAGTTCCAATGCCATTTAGCCAAAAAAGGCATTGTTCTCAAATTGATTGGGGTACTAAAGAGAACCCACCAAAGTCAGTGTTGCGAAGGAAAATTGGAGACCCTACAGGTAATGGGCCAAAATAGGAATGCTAGAATGAAATAGGTTCCAGTTGAATAAGGCATGGACAAGAATCTGAATCTTATCACCGAAATAAGGTTTAAGAGCCAAGCTAACAAGAGTCTAGAGAATACATATTTGAATGGTAAAACCAATCAACTAATGTGAAAGCAATACGAATAAACTGATAAAAAACAAAAGAAGCATTTATCTGCAATGAACGTGCAGCAAACTAATGATAAGAAAAAAGAAAACAAGCACCATTCATCATAGAAAGTGTAAAGGCTTGGCTTTCAAACCCTAGAAAGAAGTGGATCCATTCCTCAAAATTTGTTATTCCATTCCATAAAATGGACAAAGTTTTAATTACATTCACATAGACCATGATCATGATTAGACTGCTTTTCAAATTCCTATTGAACTCCGGAAACCCTACAAGACACCCAGTTTTCAAATTCCTGTACCTCAAGATCATGATGGTTGATTGCTGTGTCCTTCCCAAGAACAAGTGTCTCAGATTTTCTACTACCCCCCCCCCCCCCAACGCACACAGGCCTAAACAATCCTCTCAAAACTGAATTGTATCATCAGTATCCACTTTCTTGCTGGCCCTTTCCTGAAGCAGCATTTCTTTCCTTCAAAGAATGCTGTATTCTTTCCAAATTTAGAGGCAAAAATGCTGCATTAAGAACAAGGGCATATCAGAAGTCAAAATGGTAGAGAGGTTAGACATAATAAGAATGATCTTCCCTCCCTTTGAGATAAAACACTTGAAGGCCTGAACATTACCTCTATTCTACTACCAGGGAAACCTTCTGATATTGTACAACATTAAAGGGGAAAAATAAAAGGAATGGGAGCAAAAGTAGTTAAATAGGTTGAACGTCCATACATTTGCCAAGCTGTTCATATGTTAATCAATATGAGGGCTGAATCCACCCATTATGTTAACAGATCGGCCTCGACCAATTCTGGTCTGGATCGACTGATCGGTAGGAATCGACTAAGATTGCTCCAAATCCTGATTTTGGGTTTTCAAACCCTAATCTAAACCCTTTGATTAGCATGGGGATGGGTGCTTTCAACCTTATATAACAATGGATGGGAGTTAATGATGACACAAGAGTCCAATCACATATCTAATGCAACTGTTTTTTTGTCACCCATTGTGAACAGAGAGAATCTCTTCATCTATGGTAATTTGTTGTTATGATTAGACTCATGAAATACTGAGTTTCATCATTAAGCCTTCCCTCAATTGGTGAATGTCTAAATTACTCAGTTGAATCAAAGGATCAATTTAGCGATTGAATAAATTTTCTTTTTTCACCATTGGTGAAAGAAAACTCCATTCCAAATAAATTTTGGGAGAGGGTTCTCTGAGCAAGCGCAGCATAGGTAAGATTAACAATGAGGTGGAATAAAACAATATCATACATAAGAAAGCAGCAAGGTGATAATCAGATGTTAGCGTACCCTGCCCTGCTGCTCAGAGAACATTTGATTGTATATGTAAGAACTCCACCCCAGTGGCACGTCGTGTGAATTCTGAAAGTGTATGGACAGTTGGGGAATTCAGAAAATGGAATTATTTTTATTTTTCTATTTTTTCCTTTTAAGTACTATATTAGTAGATACCATGGAAATTTGGAATGAGAGAGCCTGGACTCAGGAGAGATGATAATTAGAGAAAAAAATAAATCACATCCTGTCTCCAAACTAGAAATTAAATTAATATGGGTCCTGTGACCTCCTTTCAAGTCATGCCTGCTGACAGCATTTGCATATTGTAGACACTTGATTTTTGTCACCCCTCCCTGGCGATGATGACATACGGAGTACCGGCGACCTCTGTCTCAGATACCAAGAAATAATAAAATAAAAAAATAGACTGCCTAAACCCCGGCCCATTGAGGTTGTGGCCTGGCAGGGGTAAAATAGGAAATCACAAGAAATGAGAGAAGAAGAAGAAATAAACTTTAAGAGGGGGAGGGTAAAAAGGTAAAAATAGAAAAGAAAAAAGGAGAGAGAATGTGTGGACTTGGCCCATGGAAAAGCCCATTGGTGCCAAGTCCATAGAGAGATGCCACATGGCATCTAAAGGGAATTAAAAAGAAAGGGGTGGGTAAAATGGGGAAAGCATTTAAAAGAAAATATCTAAAACCTAAAAGGGAGGGGTAAAATGGGAAAGTAAAAGAAAGAAAATCTAGACCTAGGTTGGGAAAGGGGTAAAACAGTAAAAACCTAAACCCCAGATAGGGACTTTAAAAAGAAAAGAAGGGAATGTTTGAAAGGGGGGAGCAGCCGTCATTTCTCAAAAGGAAAGAGAGAAAAACGGAGAGAGGATTGCCAAATAAAGAAGAACGGAAAAAGAGAGAAGGAACAGTGAGAGAAAAGGAGAGACAGAGGGGAGACGAGGAAAAAAGAAAAGTGAGAGGGGTCTTCGTCATGCTGAGGAGTAAAACCAGAGAGAATTAGAAATAAAAAAGGAGAGAGTTACAAGGGGGAGGAGAGAAAACACAGAATAGAAGAAAGAAAGAGTGAAAACAGAGAGAAAAGGAACGTGGCAGAAAGGAAAAAGGAGCGTTGCAGAGAGAAAGAAAGAGAAGACAGAATGAGAGACTAGAGAGAGGATTGAAGAAAACGAAAATGGAGTCTGGAACTGAGATAGCTAGCCGAGAACTCCTCTGAGTCAGGGAAGAAAGACCCACCGGTGGTGGCAGCACCGTGGATTCTCTCTTCTTCTTGTCCTATTTCTTGATTTCTCTTCATTAATTTTATCTCTTCTTTTATTTCTGGAATCCACCGAGCCATTTTTCTTTTATTTTGATTTGTTGTTTTTAAAATCCAAAATACCCCCACCATCCCATCTCCATCTCCCATTCTTCATTTTGATTTCAAAAGGTTCATCCGGATCTTCCTCCCTTATTTTGATTTTCTTACAAAATTACCTCTACTCTCCATCTCAACCGACCTACTACCTTCTTCTATTTTTCTTATCATCTTGTTTAGTTTCTTTTAAATCAGACAATCCATATCTGATTTACCCATCACCACCGATTCCATTTTAGTCCTCTTACGGTCTCTGTTATCTGCACTTTGCACCAATTCTATCTTCCCATTTTCTGAAACCCATCTTCGAGAGTGGCAGTGATGCTGATGCGATGACAATGAACTACAGCACCAAATAAGCTCGGTGAGCCTGGTCTGCAACGTCCATGGAGTGAAAGGAGATACTGTTGCTGTGGTGATTCATGCTGCTTTCTTCTTTTCATTTCATTTCGTTTATCATGTTTGTTTCTCTTTGAGAGATTTGTAAATAACTCCCTTCCCCCATTTTATTTCCCCAACTTGTAATAATCCCTACCCTCTCTGGTTCGTGACCATCACAAGCTGCTGATTGCATTGGGAGCTCCAAGAAGACCCCTCAGGTGAAATTCTGCCCATATTCATTTTGCTTTATTTCATTTTAATTCATATATGCTGTTTTGCTCCAATCTCTGCTATTTTGTCTATTCATGTCAAGTGCATATTGTGATTATTGTTTGATTGAATGTAAGATGTCGCCAGGTCCCGATCCCTCTGCCGTTCTGCCCATTCTGAATGCTATGGTTCCATATCATTTCTTTGCAATGTTTGATGTCGGATCCCCTACTCTTTGTTTTTGATTGTTTTTGTGTTTTCGGTGCAAGCGAAATAGCATGAACCTTGGGTGTGAAAGTCTTGGAAATTCTGCCATTAGTTTTTGATATTTGAATCAGGGCTGGGTATTGCTTGATATTGGCCTTTGGGCTGAACCAATCCAGGTTTTAAATTCGGTTAGAAAATGTGAGTTTCAGATTCCAAAATTGGCATGTCTTGATTTTGGCTAAATTTGGGTCCTTTTTGATGCCCATCTATTAAAGATTAATTTCAGATTTGAACCGGCCCGTTAGAAATGGGCATGGATTTTTGGATAATGGCCCGTGTGGTATAAATTGGGCTTGGGCTTGAAATTATGAGACTTGGATTTGATTTAGTTGGCATTTTGGGTATGGGCTGTATTTCCAATTTGGGCCCATTTTGTTTGGGCCAATTTGGCTTTGGCTTTAGTTTGGGCATCGGCCAATCAGCCAAGATTGGCCCGTGAGTGGAGAGGCTATAACCCACACTTGGGTTTGAGTGCATGTTACTGTCTACAGTGGGATCTTAGGGTTGTATCACTCGATGCCTTTTGGTCGGCCTTAGAATTGGAACGTGTGAGAAGGGGTGATAACGCCCCTCTAGTGGCCTGAGTTGAAATGTTACACGTTGGGATCCCGGGGACGTGGATGTACGCTCTGTGAGACGGGAGTTGGGCTAGCCCGTCATCTAGCCCATGAGTGATCATGTTCCTTTGTTGATATGCTTAATCATCTTGATGTATGTTTTCTGGTTTTCATGCTCCATGTTCATTTTACCATATCTCATGCTACATGCCCTATTGTTCTATATTCCTTGCTTTGTGTTTAATATGTCTTTGCATGTTAGTGTAATGCTAGTTAGTTTAATCATTTTGCATAATTATCTGCTTACACTTAGTCTAGAATAACTTAGAAATCTGGCTTAGGCTTTGAACCCCTGTACATAACTACCTAGCCTTAGGTGCCTAGCTTAGGATGACCTAGATTTAGAATGCCTAGCTTTAGGGGTTGCAAGTCGGTTTGTGAGTAACAATGGTCAAAAGAAGGATGACCGACTCTGTGCCGGGCGGACTGGGTGCCTAACACCTTCCCAGTTCGTAATCTGACACTTACCAGATGATCTGGGTAGACCCCGACCTTATCCACGAGTCATTAGGCGTTCTCCAGTGGAGAATATTTATGGGTCCTAGACCCTTTCTAGGTGGCGGCTTCCTATTGACCCGTTTACCTTCTTTGGAGGAATTAGGGTCCTTGGTTTAGGGATTACCGACGAGATCCGGTTCGCATTCAGGATAGAACCAACCTCCCTGTCGGGTGGGAATTTGGATTTTTCGGAATCCATGATTCTTACACATATAAATAGCAACAATATCACCTCAATAAAAATTTGAGTTCCTGCTATCTGTTTAACTCCATAACTAATCCACTTTCCACTCCAAAGAAGAAGAAATGGGAAGTTGCAGAAGGGAGTGTTTCTTTCTTTTCTTTTTTCCCCCTTTTAGAAACTCTTTTCTTTCTTTCTATATCTCTGTTTATAGAAATTGTTAACGATAAAAGGTCTAATCTTCTTCTTGTTCTTTATAACAGAACAAGGGGCTTATGAGCTTGATTTGTACCTAAGAAACAAGCATGATGAGCTGCTAGCGAGCGGGCTTGAATCAGGAACATATAAGAAGCGATTTTCTTTAGTCATTGTGGATGGGTTTGCAATAGAGATCACTGATGGCCAGGAGACCCCTGCGGAATCTCGAGCAACCTTACCTCTGATTCGCTACTATGGTGAGAAAGCTTCGGGGGGAAGCTTTTAATGACTAAAGAAAAGGTTCAATTTTCTTAGTGTTTGGATTTTTTATATTTTTTGGTTGTGATTTGGTCATTGTTTGTAACAAATTGAGTTTTTGATTGATGAGGATTGATTGTCAATGCATAGGCTGAAAAATAAGGAAGCTGGTTTTTTTTTTTTTTTCTTTTTTTTTGTTAATCAAAATTGGAGAGAAAAACTAATGGTAGTAGGTGATAGAACTGTATTTTGAACAATCACTTTTCCGTCACTATATTACCAGATGCCACATTCCAATCGAAGACAATTTGCTTTCGCTAATTTCCCCATCAATCAGATGAGCCTGCATTTTTTTATTTCTAAATTGAGGGTAGTGGATTCATGTATTTCTTCAGTGTCACCCTCTTGACGTTTGCCTATATTGTAAAGCACATCCACTAACTACCATAATATCAACCAGTATCCATTTTTGAACGGTGTTAACCTCAGAAATTCCTTTGATCAAAATACCCATTATCCTTCATTTCTTTTTTCTGTATCCAGCTATTCTAATCTATCTTTCTTATCTCTCACTTAAAAGATAAAAAGAGGAACTGAGATAATACCACCGGCAGCTTCTTTATTTCTTGCTGCAACCACACCATTCTCTTTTCTTCTTCTTCTTCTTGCAACCACACCCAAACCACCCAACAAGCCTTGCACTCTGTTGCAACTCAAACCACCATACCGGCTCCCTCCTCTTCTTCTTCTTCTTCAAACCATCCACCCGCCCCTACTCCCGGCTGCAATCCAACCCACCACCCAAACCCCCTGAAAACACACCCCAGGCCTTCTTCTTTCTTTCCCCCCTCCCCTTCCTAACTCTTTGATCGACTGTTGGTTTTCAGAAATTACCTTACATGCTCTGTTTTCTGGTGACCATTTAGCTCTTCATATTGAGTATCGATCACTTCTGTTGTTCACCCATTTCAGGGGTTTCAATCGACACACATTATACTGAACCTCAGTTCGAGGGCTTGCAAGAACTGGAAGTTATAATACAGTTCAGATTTGATCTTTCTTATCTTACTGCCATATGTTATTGCAGAATAAAATCTTAGTTCATATTGATCTTTATTGGGGCTACCATCTCTTGCATTCGGTAGGGTTAGAAGTTAGGAATTTATCCCTTAACTTTTACTTTGATTGAATTCCTATCGCATGAGTTTCATCAATCACACATGAGAGGCTGAGATGGGTTTCCGCTGGTTTCGGTTGTGTATGAAAGGAAGAAGACGACCCTGGTAGTGGTTGTTAAATGTTACCATGTTTCCTTGCTTTACATAATTAGCCTTCTCTTTTACTCTTAACTCAGTAATTCGAATCCCTGAAACAAAAAAAAAATAAATAAATAGAAGTGGTCACCGCCTGAACTACAACAACAGCTGCACTTTGATCACTCCTATGGTTGCTTTCGTTCAAACTCCAGTGAGATTAGCCCTGTGATCGAACTCCAATGGTCATTATAGATTTTTTTTTTTTTTTTTTTTTTTTTTTGAGCAAGCCTTCACTGGTTCAGACGATTGTATCGTTCAGAACTGAAGGAAAGGATTAATGGGGGAAGAAAGAGCATAAAGGATTAATGGGGGAAGAAAGAGCATAAAGGAGAAGGTGAATGAGAGATGGTATGGTGAGATCAGTTTCAGAGGAAAGAAAATGAGAAAATGGAATAGATTATATATCCGAGATAGGGTTTGGGTTTCGAGAGTTCAGTCAATGAGTTGCTAGGTAAGAGATAAGAAGAAGACATGAAAAGGATGGTAGTTCGATAACGATGAGGTTTTTGGTAGTGGTCGGCTGAGTGCGAGGAAGAAGAAGTGTTTGTGGGTATTGAAATTAAAAGGGTAGATTAAGTACTTAGCCCATTAAGAAGGGCAAAATTGTTTTTAAAAAAATATTAAATTGCTGACATCATCATTTAACAGTTTTTAACTAACAGTAGCGGGTCTGTGTGGAATTAGTTTAGTAAAATAGGGGGGTAGCGCTTATAATAAGAAAGTTAATGAGTGTGCCTTAAAATATAGGCAAACGTCAAGGGGTAGCGCTGATAATTTCCCTAATATTTATGTTGAATCTAACTTTTTGCTATGAATATCAGAAGTCTCTTCTTCTCTTTCTCTACTTCTTTTGGTTGAGAAAATGTTTCTTGCTAGAGATTGAGTTGGATAGACTTAGGATATAGTACATCCCAAATCTTTTTTCTAGATAAGTAGTAGTGTAGTACCAGTAAATTTTTAGCATAATCAGCTACATTGCCTTTTATGTTTTGTATAAGAAAACAATAATGAATCTATCCTCCTTAATAAAGCAATGATATCTTATTGATTGTCAGGGATCAAGAGGGTATGGGCTGGGCACATATTATTAACTTTTGGAACAGTACAACCTTACCCTTGCCCCCCCGTGACACCGTGCTTCAATGATGATCTACTACTACACCCAGACAGAATTGTCTTGAACTATCTTTCTTTTTCCTTTTATTTTAGGTTTAAATCCCCCTATCTTTGATTCATTTGCGATTAGCCTTAAATATTTTTCTTTCATGTCATACATGCATAGCATTAATCTCTGTGCTAGGAAAGTAGTGTACCCTACTATACTCTTGGAAGAATTCAGTGAAAGACATGAGGATTTACATAGCTTTTGCATCGAGTTCCCTGCACTTCCCTGGAGGACTGCTATGAAGACATGTTGGGTATTTGAAAAGTGCCTCAAGTAACCCTTTTAAGCATTTTAATCTTCTTTTAGCAGCTTGTAGATAAAACTCTATTCTTTTCACCTTCTTTGGCATGGTACCATTACACTCCAAGCTTAATGAAAGGAAATTACAGCGGGTCAGAACTCAGAAGTGAGCTTTTTTGGTTGGACTTAGACACTTTTATTACTCTCTCTCTCTATAATTTCCTTTTCTCTCAAACTCTCACCCTCTTTTGAATTGTGTCACTCACCTCAACATAGGACCACACGTGCATTTGCACGTGCACGTTTACTAGTATATATATATACATATATCTCACAACCCACGCAATGTTATCTCATAACCATTGAGCATCTCATGTTCAAGAGCATACCATACCCTTACCAATTATCCCTAAGATTAAATCTCGTTTAATTTTATAGGATTTGATGGTCCTTGGCTCCACATGGGTTTCCAAAACCCAAACAATGCATAAACAGATAAACTAGTCCATATTCCTAAGTGCGCGACTGGTTTCATTAGTCAGTGCATAAAATGTAAACAAAAAGGCCTACTTGGGCTTAAGGACAAGAACATCGTAAGCCCAAAATAACATACCCCCACAACTTATAAAACAAAGACCAGCCTAAAACAGAATAAGCCCATGTGAGCAAAATAAAGACTTTGCTCAATTGCTCATAACTTAAAAAGATAGGGGGCAAAGTAGTCATTTCATAGTGGGTTTCATAAACCCTACCCTCCTGGCCTCCTTCAGCCTCAACCAAAATCTGCAACTCCTTGCGGTTTTAGTATCAATATTATTTATTATTATTAATTATTGAACGGGAAGAGCCCCGGCCACGAAGCCCTGTAGCCACAGGTAGGAACAAAAGTGGGCAGAAGACTATTTGGGGTGCAGGAGCTGCGCGTGTGCTGGGTTTTGGTGCGCATAGCTTCAGGATAGGCTATGCCACACGGGTGGGTCTACAAACACTCATGCATGGGGTCCAAAAGGCCAGAGGCCTGAGAGCCTTCAAGCGGTCATGGTGAAGGGTTGGGCTGTGCGGGGTGCTTAACATTTGTGGAACCGCGGCCTATGTGCGCAGACTACTGGCATGCAAATCTTATTTTCATTTTTGCACCCCTTGATCTTTAAAACCCTCTGAGTCAATCCACCGAGTTAACTCACCGTTACCTAACTAACAAAAAACATAAAGTTACTAAAATACACTTTATACCTTAATACATTAAAAAACAAAAAGACCAAACTACTCTAAATCCTCCTGCCCTTCCAGTTTCCCCATTTCCCAAATCTCTCACGAACCTCCTCACTGCTGCTATCTCCTAGACCGCCCACCCTTCATCTCCGACTGCCATCTCCTTGACCCTCCACCTTGCATCTCCGATAGAACGATGTTAAAAAAAAAGGAGAAATTATCATTGCCACCCCCTAAGTTACACCTTTATTTTAATGTAACCCCACTAAGTACCAAAATGTCAAAATGAACCCAAAATCTAATGGGGGTTAACTATGTGAAATTCAAATGACTAAAATACCCTCAACAATAAAACATAAAAAACCCAGTCTCACCTCACTTTCGTACCTTTGGACTTCAACCTGTGAAGAAAATATGGCACTTGACCTCCATCTTCCATCCTTGCGATCAGCACATCGGAGAACCTGCAACTGTCCCGCCAAAAATTGAAGTACAGACCTATTCATATCAGTTGCGTCAGAAATCCTGCCAGAGCGAGTTCTTCCTGCAAGACAGAGATTAACAGAGAATACCGGGCGTCGCCGGTGATCTCACTCCGATGCTTAAGTTAGATCTCTGAGCAATAGTCGATTCAATGAGTGTTCAGATTAGATTAGACGTGTGTTACCTCCCTTATTTAAGGTGATGGAGAGTTCGAGTTGTGCTTGAATTGGAAAGCTGGAATCCCGGAGTGAAGTGAGATCATTGGAGAGTGTAAAACGGAGATAATGTTTATCCGTTGCTTCCCACACGCCTGATTAGGCGTGACGTGGGCGAAAGTCTAGGATTTTGTTGGTCCATGATGGACGTGGAGTTGCTTACACAAGCTGCGCAGGATATTTCTTTCGTGCTCGCTATCATCTCATAGGACGACGAACCGTGCGCTGCTGGCACGAGGTTGGGCTTATGCTCGCATCTGTCGTGTTCACTTCCTGAGTCTTGGACCCGCGACCTCAACAGCCCGTTCTCGCCATGCTCGATCTTATACCCCAACACGAGCCCCCCACTCCCCTGAACGTGGGCGTCCAGGGGGGTCATGTTCATTTTGCTTTATGATAATCCTTTTGGCGCACGTGCCTTGACAATTGGACAGCTGAGCATGATTTGCCGCTCCAGTCGTCCTCTGACACATGGCCGAAACCCTAAAGGTGCCTCCATTCGAGGCGACGCTTGACGTTCCATCTTTGTACGGACACATGGCTGTAGGCATTATGACCTTTGGGCTAGGCCTACCGTTGGTTGATCCTCGTCACGCTAAGCTCCCCATTACATTTCAGCCACGTGGCTTGAGCTTTAATTACCTTGAGTCTTCCCAAGCATTGGCTTCCTTTGGCCATTCGATGGGTCGCGTCTCTTGGCCCTTGGATTTGGAAGTGTTCCCTCTTCTTTATAAATTGGAACTTCACTTTTTACAGCAATCTTTTACTGTCTTCCGTTCATTTTGGGGATTTTTACTCTCTGTGCTTCCTGTTGTCGTCGCTGCATTTATTCCGACGATCATCGCGTTCAAGGATTCTCGTGCCCTTCTGGTGGAGTTCCTCTTTCACGAACATTCGTCGCGTGCCCCGATCATATTGCATCCTCTGCTCTCGATCTCTACCGCTCTTTACCAGTAAGTTACTCTTTAGTCATGTCTTCTTCTTCACCAGAGTCTAATAAGGATTCTGGCAATGCTACCGAAACGAGTGGGGGTTCTGACCCCGAAGTAAGTTCCGAGGGGACCCAAGAGGAGCGATCTGCACTCTTTGGGTCCAAGAGCTTTGCTGCCCGGGCCCAACACCTGACCCAGGGCTTCGCCGCTCGGCCCAGCGGTGGGTCAGTGTCGATTGAGATTTCAGCAGAGCGTACTGCCGACAACAGTGGTGCCTCTGGTGTTGATGAAGAGGAGGAGGCCCTGGTGAGACCTACTAGTGTGGCAGCCTTTGAGAGTGCCATGACTGTGGATTCATTGGCTGCTCTTCGAACTCAGTACAGCTTTCCCTCATGGGTGGAGACATGGGTTCCTACAAGAGCCGAGAGGGCGAACACCCCACGGCAGAACACTGTGTGTCTGTACGAGGTCACTTTTTGGTGCGGCTTACGCTTCCTCATCCACTGTTTCATTCTGGAAGTGTTAGACCGCTTTCAGATTTCCCTAGGCAGGTTAGTGGCGAATGCTTGGAAGCACCTCCTTGGCTTCTACCTGTATTTTGCCCAGCTTGGCCGTGAGGCCTCATGGGCACTTTTTCTTTATTATTACCACCTAAAGCCGATCGACGGCGAGTGGTTCTACCTGGCCCTGCGTAGTACAACGGGGTCAGATAGACCTAAGGCTTTTGTTTCTCATATGCCTGAATTTGCGAAGAAGTGGAAGGATCGCTTTTTTTTTTGCACATATTGAGGGCAATCCCTTCAGAACGGAGTGGAGATCTGTATGACTACGATCGGTGAACCAGGTCCCCATGCTGAGCTAATAGGATCAGTGATCTCTCGAGCTTGCGGTATAGGGCAAGGCCTTCGATGTGCGTGGCCTGGCAAACGAGGGTCTGTTGGTTGAACACGGACTGAGCTCAGCACGGGGTGAGTCCCTTCCCTAAAGAACTTATTTCCTTAACGGCCACGAGCTGTTTCTGACATGAAATTCTCTTTCTTCTAGTGGATTACGAACTGGATGTTAATGAGCTCCACGAAGAGGCCGTATCGGTTAGACAAAAGGCCTTGGAGAAGCAATCTAGGCGTTCACCTCGCCCTTCGCTCCCTGGCATTTCTATAGGGGGTTCCACGTCCTCTAGCGGTGGTCAGAAGAAGCAGGAAGTCTCTTCCAAGGGGAAGGAGCAGGCAGAGAAGTCCAGTAAGGTTCTCCCGCCCAAGGTCCTTGAGAAGAGGATGCGTGAAGATGCGGCGAGCTCTGATCCCTCCTCGAAAAGAGTTGTGCGAAGTGCTGGATCCCCGGAGAAGACTGTCCAGGCCTCAAAGGCGTCAAAGATAACCCCCTAGGACCTCACTACGGGGAAATCTGGCAAGGGTGCGACGGGTGTTCTGCCTCCTCCCAAGGGGAAGAAGCGACTCCAGTTTCAGTGGGAGGTCTATGAGGGTGACTCCTCTCTCCATTCTCCTCGTGTTGCTGGGGAGTTGATGGATCATGGACCTCCCGGGGACGTCGATGATTTTCGTGACTGGTCGGATGACAAACTCCTCAATTCGTTTGTACTGGATTTTGCTAGGGTAGGCCTCGACCTAAGCTGATTCCTTCATTGGTTTGCTCAGGGCATTTCTGATATCGTCCTATTCTCTGTAGGTTACTCGAGGGACGAATGAGCTATGATGGCGTGTAGCGAGCCTGTCCACCTCTTATGAGGAGGAGAAAAAGATGAGAGAGGCTGCAGAGGAGCAGATGGTAGTCGCTGGGACCACCATCTCCACTTTGACTGAGGCGGCTAGGGGTCATGAGGATGCGGTCAAATCTTTCACTGGGCGTATTGAGGAGTTGGAGACACAGCTGAAACTGGAGGAAAATGCGACGACATTAGAGAAGAGGAAGACCGATAGCATTCTGAAGGACTTTGTCGACTTTCAGGACCGGCAACCCCAGGTGATTGATGAGGCCGTTAGGGTGGCCTTGGAGGCCTTTAAGTCCTCAGATGAGTTAAAAGATCGCATGAAGGAGGTGAGTCAGAAGGGCTATAGGGTTGGAGTCGATGATACCGTGAAGCACGTTCTCGAGATGATCCCTGGCTATGACTTCTTTGGCTTCAGCTATTATATTCCTCCTGTTCTGGGGACCCCGGAGGTGTCGGAGGCTGTGGAGGAAATCCTGTCGGAGCGAGTTCTTCCTACAAGACAGAGATTAACAGAGAATACCGAGCATCACCGGTGATCTCACTCCGATGCTGTTGTTATGCTACTCCTGTCTCACCCTTGGCGGCCCCTGGTGCTTGTGCTTCATCAACCTTCTTTCGTTCGAGCTCCTAGATGGTCAACCTCGGACTCACGTCGCTGATGGGCTTTAGTTTGCCACATTTTCTGCTTTTAAGGAGATGTATCTAGATCATGAAACGATCTCTTAAACTATCCTTGTATATATCGATCTTTCTATGTACCTGTACTTTACAGAAACATTAATAAAAGATTCTTTTATTTTTTACTTGTCTTTTTTTATCTTTATGTGAGCCACGATCTTGCTATGCCATCAGTCAGCGTCTTTTTACTATTTTCATGCGTTAGGCTTTCGTGCTGCCAGTCTTAGGTATTAGCATAGTGACTATGAACTTTGCTGATTTCGCCAAATCAGTCTTTCCTTTCTAACTCCTCGAGCTAGAATTTTATGCTGACCTAATAGATCAGGCTTTCATGCTAACTTAGCGAGCTAGACTTTCGTGCTGACCAAGGCGATCAGGCTTTCGTGCTAACTCAGTGAGCTAGACTTTCATGCTGACCAAGGTGATCAGGCTTTCACGCTAACTCAGCGAGCTAGACTTTTGTGCTGACCAAGGAGATCAAGCTTTCGTGCTAACTCAGCGAGCTAGACTTTCATGCTGACCAATGAGATCAGGCTTTCGTGCTAACTCAACGAGCTAGACTTTCGTGCTGACCAAGGAGATCAGGCTTTCGTGCTAACTCAGAGAGCTAGACTTTTGTAATGACACTTACACAAAACTTGGCACATAAACTAAAATTTTATTGATTAATATTAACTTACAAAGACCTTTCACTGATAGAATTTTTTTAGATTCTCTGAATTCCAGGGTCGTGGTACCTTGTTGCCCCCTGGGGTCTTCAAGCAATAAGTTCCTGGTCTGATTTGCTTGGAGACCACATATGGTCCTTCCCAGTTCTCGTCTAACTTGCCTTGTTGCTATGGTTTGGAGGTGCTCACTTTTTTCAACACTAAGTCACCAGCTCTGAATGTCCTTTCCTTGACCTTGGAATTGTAGTAGTGGGCCGTCCTCTGCTTGTAAGCCACATTCCTCATCAATGCGTCCTCTCTGCCTCATCTAGGAAGTCCAGGTTGCCACTCAGCCCATCTTGATATGTTCTTTCGTTGAAGTTTAGACTTCTAAGTGACCCCGCTACAACCTCAACCGGCACCAGTGCTTCCATCCCGTAGGCAAGTCAGAACGGGCTCTCCCCCATGGGTGTTCGAATGGTAGTTCGATATGACCATAATACACTGGAGAGTTCATTGACCCACCTTCCTTTTGCTTCAGTTAACCTTCTCTTCACTCTTGTGAGTAGAGTATGGTTAGTCACTTCCGCTTGGCCATTTGCCTGAGGGTACGCAACTGACGACGTTCGGTGCTCGATACCGTATTGGGCACAGAACGCTCCAAATTGTGGATTATCGAACTGCTTCCCATTGTCAATCACGCTTCCACCCATTTGGTGAAGTAATCCACAACGACCATGAGATATCTTCTTCCCCCTAAGGCCGGGGTGAAGTTGCCCAGTATATCCATCCCCCACATGGCGAAGGGGATAGGACTAAGTATAGAGACTAATTCTGTAGCAGGTTGACATGGTATATCTGCGAACTTCTGGCACTGTTCGCATCTTCTCACGTACTGGATCGCCTCTTTCTGCATGTTGGGCCAGTAAAGCCCGGCTCTTAGTACTTTCTAAGCCAGATGCCTTCCCCCCATATGACTGCCACATATGCCTTGATGCACTTCTGCCAGGGCGTTCAGAGCATGTGTGGGGGTTAGACATTTTAGCAACGGACCAGAAACTAACCTTTTGTATAGCTTGTTCTCTATCAGCGTGTATCGGGCAGCTCGACCTCGAACCTTACGGGCTTTGACCTTGTCTTCGGGTAAGACGTCATCTCGTAAGTACGTGATAATTGGGTCCATCCAACTGGGCTCGATCTCGGCCTGTGCGACTTCTCGAGCCAGATGGGTGGGTCCATTGAGCTGCTCAATATATACTGAGCCATCGAGCCTTGCCAGTTCCTCAGTTGATAGACGCGAGAGTGCATCAACCTTCTCATTCTCGGTACGTGGTACCCTACTTATCTCGAACGTCTCGAACGAGCTTACTAGCTTCTTGGCTTCTTTTAAGTATGCTGCCATTCAATCATCCTTGGCTTCATAGTCTTTGTCAACTTGATTAACGATCAGTTGGGAGTCAGCCCGTACGGCTAGCCTTTTGATCTGTATAGCCCTGTCAGTCCTCAGTCCTACGAGCAGTGCTTCTTACTGGGCCTCATTGTTTGAGGTAGGGAAGTTCAGTCGAAGGGCAAACTGTATCTTAAAGCCTTCGGGGCTTGTTAGGATAAAGCCAGCCCCCTGACCTCTGAATTACTCGATCCATCTACGAACATGGTCCATGACGGTTCCTGGCTGGTTTGTACTTCTAATGCGTCCTCCTGCTCTGGCTCTTTTTCATTTTTCATACACTCGACCACAAAATCCGCCAGAGCTTATCCCTTTATAGCTGTTCTGGGCCTATACTCGATCTGATACTCGCTCAGCTCTATGGCCCAAGCTGTTAAACTCCTAGATACATCGGGCTTATGGAGAACCTTCTTCAAGGGCTGGTTAGTCATGACTGCAATTGGGTAGGCCTGAAAGTATGGTCTTAGCTTTTGGGCTGCTTTCACCAACACGAATGCTAGCTTCTCGATCTTGGGGTAGCGAGTTTTCGCGTCCAGCAGGATGTGACTGACATTGTATATAGGCTTTTGAACTCCGTCTTCCTCTCTTATCAGGGTGCTGCTTATGGCTACTGGTGACGTTGTCAGGTACAGGAGTAGCTCTTTTTCTGGTACTGGACGTGTCAACAGAGGCGGGTTGGTAAGGTAAGCTTTGAGGTCTTTGAAAGCTTTCTGACATTCTTCCGTCCAAGCGAAGCCTTTTATATCTTTGAGATTTTTTAAGGTTTTGAAGAAAGGCAAGCATTTGTCCCCCGAACGGGACACAAAGCGTGCCAGTGCTACGATTCTCCCATTCAACCTTTGTACCTCTCAAAAGGTCCTGGGCAGGTTCATTTCCTGTATAGCCTTGATCTTTGCAAGGTTAGCCTCAATCCCTCTTTGGGACACCATATAACCGAGGAATTTGCCAGAATTGACCCCGAAGGCGCACTTAGCTGGATTTAGCTTCATCTGGTGAGCCCGTAACACTCGGAATGCCTCGTCTAGATCGGCCAAGTGATCCTGGGCGTTGATGCTTTTCACTAGCATATCATCTACGTATACCTCCATATTTTTGCCTATCTGGGCCTTGAAAATTTTGTTTACCATTCTTTGGTAGGTCGCTCCCGCGTTTTTTAGCCCGAACGGCATCACCAGGTAGCAGAAGTTCTCCTGGTCGGATCGAAATGCGATGTACACTTCATCTCCTTCTTTCATCAGGATCTGGTTGTATCCGAAATAAGCGTTCATAAAACTCAACCTCTTGTGTCCCATTGTCTCATCTATCAGTAGGTCGATCCTGAGCAATGGGTACTCGTCCTTAGGGCATGCCTTATTGAGGTCTGTGTAGTCTACACACATCCTCCATTTTTCATTTGGCTTAGGGACCATCACCACGTTCGCCAACCAAGTGGGGAATTGTTCTTCCCTAATGAAACTGGATGCCTTCAATTTCTTAATTTCTTCTTTCATTGCGGCCTGTCACTCCGGTGCGAACGTTCTTCTTTTTTGCTGTACTGGCTTTCTATTGGGGTCCACGTGCAGGGCGTGCTCTGCGATGTGACGAGGTATGCCTGGCATGTCGGCTGCTGACCAGGCAAATACATCCTTGTTCTTTTGGAGGAACAAGGTGAGCTCCCTTATCTCTTCCCCGCTTAGTGAAGACCCAATTTTTACGGTTCTTGTGGGGTTTCGTTCATCTAACGGGACCTCTACAAGCTCCTCTACTGGTTCGCCTCGCTAATAGTGCTTATCTTCTTTGCGGTTATCTGTGACCTCCACCTGATAGGCTGTTCCTCTGCAGTTGCCCTTGATGTCTTTCAAAAATATAGCATGGCACTCCTGGGCCTTCTTCTGCTCCGTTTGGCATTCCCCTATATCATTAGGAGTGGGAAACTTGACCTTCAGATGTTTAGTGGGGACTACTGTGCCCAGCTCGTTCAAGCTGGGTCTGCCCAGAATGGCATTGTAGGTGGTTGCCACTCGAACTGCCATAAAGTTGACTTTTATGGTCTTCTGGCACGGTGCTGTTCCCATCGTCATTAAGAGCTCCACCGACCCCTTGATTGGGGTTGGTGAGCCCGAGAATCCGTATAAAGGTGCCATCTCGGGCTTTAGTGTGCTTGGCTCAAACCCGAACTGCAAGTATGCTTCGTAGGACAACATGTCTACAGATGCTCCCGTGTCTACTAAAATCCTGTGGATAGGTCGGTTGGCTATGACTGCCTGAACTACGACGGCATCGTCGTGTGGCCAGGTCAGCCCCTCTATGTCTTTGTCTGAGAACATGATCACAGGTTCAGTGTGCGCTCTTTTCTCAGGCACTTCAGCCACTACCACGAACCTTGCTTTTGCCTTGGCTTTGCGGGCTGACTCCTGTCTTGGTCCTCCCAGGATGGTGAGGATGGCAGGTGTCGTGGGCGTATTGGCCTTATCTCGATTTCTGCAGACCTCCCTGCGATCGTCCCTCTGATCTTCTTGGCGACCTCGATCCTCTCCTCTATGGTCTCTATCATCCCTTCTTCGGTCGTTTCTTGCAGCCTCACGACCTCTGGAGTTGCCCTTCGCATCTTCCTTGACATACCTTCTCAAGTGACCCTTTTGGATCACATCTTCAATTTCTCTCTTCAGTTGTCTGCAGTCCTTGGTGTCATGGCCCACATCTTTGTGGAACTTACAGAACTTGTTGTTGTTTCCGTCCTCCAGCCTGGAGAACATTGGCCGAGGCCATTGCAGTAATCCCCGGTCATAGACTTCCATTAGGATTTTGGTCTTGGTAGCGTTGAGCGGGGTGTAGTCAGGGCTTTGGTCCCTGTCTGACCTCGCTCTCTTAGTGTCCTTCTTCTTCTCATCCTTCTCGCTTGCCCTCTTTTCCTCAGGGGCTTTGCCATCCACTGCTTTTTACCTTCATGATATTGAACATGTTGGTGTATTGGTAGCAGCGATCCAGTAGCTGTGGCATGGTCATCACTGGGTCCAGCGCAAGGGACTTCACAAAGGTCATGGTTGGTGACCCCGTTGTGCAAGGCGTTGAAGGCCATTGCATCGTCCAGGTCCTTGATCTCTAGGTTTTCCGTGTTGAAGCGAGCGATATAATCTCTGATGGACTCATCAGAGCGTTGCTTGACAGCCAACAAGTTGGCTGTGGTCTTCTTCTGCTTTACACTGCTCTGGAAGTGGTAGACAAAGGCCTTGGCCAACTCTGTGAAGCTTCGGATCGAGTTGGGCTTCAGTTTAGCAAACCACAACGCTGCGGGTCCCTTGAGAGAGGTTGGGAAAGAATGACACGACACTACGTCGGACCCACCGTAGACCATCATTATGGCATTGAAGTAACTGATGTGATCATTAGGATCGCCCTTCCCATCATAAGCCTTGAACGTTGGGGGTTTAAAACCCTTAGGAACCTCTGCCCTCATGAGCTACACTGTAAAAGGATGTTGGCCCGGTCTGAAACTTTCTTCTGGGATGGTTCCCCTCTCCAAGGCCACGATCTTTGTGTTCATCTCTCTGAGCTTACGGTCAAGCTCGCTCTCCATGACCTGGTTGCCAACGACATCGGTCTGTGCTTGATGCGCGTTTAACTCATCTCCGAGATCACACCGGCACCCTCTTTGTTGCTCGACCTGATCAGTGTGCACATCCGATACTCTAGAACGGGTTCTCTCGGTCTTGCTATGAGTCCTTCGACCAGTGGATGCCGACACATCCTCAACGTGCGAGGACCAATTTCTAGTAGGCAAATTCCCTATGCGCACAACTTCTAGTGGAGGCGGCTCTAGCCTGGATGGGTGTGATGACCCTGCTCTACTCCCTGATGCTCGTACGTCCTCTCTCGCTGGCCTCGGATTCTCTCAGGCAGTCCTTGGGAGTACTAGAGGCGGCATCGGCGCTGGAGGTGGCACCGGTGCCGGTGGTAGGCCTGTAGCCGCGGTAGCCACCATGGTAGCTGCCCTCAACGCCTGCATTTCATGAACTATGTCCCTTAGGACTCCATTCTGATTGAGGACTTGCTGTTGCAGATCCTGGATTAGGCCAACGTTGGCAGGCGCACTAGGATCTGTCTCTAGGACAAATCCTTGAGGTAGTGGTGGTGGGGGTGGTAAAGCCTGGATGTTGCGGCTGGACTAACCTTGATCCTATATCGTGTTTTGGCCAGCCCTCGTCGCTGCTGATGGTTGAGTTTTTATTGCCTCCATCGCCGCTGGTAACTGGGGATCAATGGGTGCCACATTCATTCGCCTTTGAGCTTGCTTTCCTGCATTCCCACCGCCGCAGGTGCTCTTCGTTGTCCACCGAGTCACCGGGTTTTCTACGGCTGGTGGAGCTTGAGTGTTGGATGGAACGACGTTTGGTTCTCCGGCCATGATCTCAAGTGCAGTCAGATAGAGAGTTTAAGGCTTTAAGAGTTGTATTGTTCCCACAGACGGCGCCAAACTATTGCGTCAGAAATCCTGCCGCAGCGAGTTCTTTTTGCAAGACAGAGATTAACAGAGAATACCAAGCGTCACCGGTGATCTCACTCTGATGCTTAAGTTAGATCTCTAAGCAATAGTCGATTCAATGAGTGTTCAGATTAGATTAGATGTGTGTTACCTCCCTTATTTAAGGTGATGGAGAGTTTGGGTTGTGCTTGAATTGGAAAGCTGGAATCTCGGAGTGGAGTGAGACCATTGGAGAGTGTAAAACGGAGATAATGTTTATCTGTTGCTTCCCACATGCCTGATTAGGCGTGACATGGGCGAAAGTCTAGGATTCTGTTGGTCCATGATGGACGTGGAGTTGCTTATGCAAGCTGCGCAGGATATTTCTTTCGTGCTCGCTATCATGTCATAGGATGACGAACCGTGCGCTGCTGGCACAAGGTTGTGCTTGTGCTCACATCTGTCATATTCGCTTCCTGAGTCTTGGACCCGCGACCTCAATAGCCCGTTCTCGCCATGCTCGATCTTATATCCCAACAATATCCATTCTATCTCCTTCTCTTTCTCCTGCTATCTCCATTTTATCTCTTTCTCTTTCTCCTGTTACCAGAGCACATCTTTCGTCCATCTCATTCTCTTTCTCCTGCTACCAAAGCATACCCTTCATACCACTCCCCTTCCTTCCAAACTACCAGAGCATATCCTGCCCTTTGCTGTACCCAAGAACACACACACACCCACACTCCTGCCCCTTGTAGAACCCGAGAACACACACACACCCACACCCACATACTCCAACCAGAGAAAGAGCATTATGTCCCAGTTCTCTGGTTGGAAATTCCAGGATTTGGAAAATAACGAACTACCCAACATCATTTATTTAGACAAGAAAACCTCAGAGAAAGAACCTTAGTTATACAAACTAACATTAAGTGTGGATTTAAATTACAATGAGGGACAGCATTAGGAGAAGAAAAAAAAAATGATTGTTTTAGGATCAAAATCTTGACTTGCAGAAAACTCAAGCAGTTGTAGTTAAGAAACAAAGTCATCGGAGAAGATGAAATGAAACAATGAAAAAAATAAATCTGAATAGAAAATCTAGTAATTCATGAACAGAAACAAATTTACATAGACGGAAAATTGACTAAACAATGGTTTTCAGATCCAAAAAAATTGGAATAAAATCTTGAAATTACCCAGCGACAGCTGTCTCACCGAAGCTAGAAGTAAAGTAGGCAAGTATGTAATTTGAAGGTAGACAGAGATAAAGGAATAGAGATTCTGTGGAACCACAACAGAACTATGGATGTAGGTAAGATCTCAAAAGGAAAACTGTAATAGATCTTCGAATATCTGAAGCTTTAATCAAAGAGACAGAAAAGGAAAATACTAAGTGAGCAAACACTCGAACCTTTAATTCATAGATAGATCAAAAGCAAGCAAAGCAGCGGCAACAACAACAGTAGGAGGATGTCAAGATCTTCTTCATATTTCAACAACTCAATCAGTCTCGGTCTGTTACACCCCAAACCACCCCTGGGAGGATTTAGGCAAGTGACCGGATATCCTACAACATTCGCCAATCCCCAAGGATCTAGAAGCAGTATTTACACGTCACAAACCACACAATGAGGGTAAAAAGATAATTAAAAGAATATCAGAGTGCAACGGAAGATCAGACTACCCACAGATGATTTATATCATCGATAATACAATCCCAAATACCTATGTTTTACCATATACATATCCATTTATGTCCAATAAGTACATTGTCTTAGTAATTACACTTCTTGAAAGAAAGAAACTTAAATAATAACAAAATCGTCGCTAAGCAACGAGATGAGGAAGATCTGCAATTCCATCGATAGCTTCCTTGCCTATTGGCAAATCTGTATCTGCAAAATCAACTAAAAGAGAATATACAAGAGTGTGAGCGACACCGAGCCCGTGAATGAAATATAAATCATGCATGCACATGCAAGCACAACCAAATGAGTCCTACATGAGGTGCAGTTCATTTTATTTATTAGCCACCTAACATCACAACTAAGGCAGGTTAGTGCTACTACAATCCCCAATACATGTATCCCTGGTACGGGCTTGATTACCCCTTCCCGCGATACATCCATTGAGTTGTCAGAGAGGACCAGTCAACCCCAGCGCACTAGTCCTTGGTTACCCTGACCAGCCCTCTGTGATTAACCTATGGGGTAACCATCGGTATTTAGCTCAATTCTTTTCCCTTTTATTTTTGAATTTTATTGTGGCATAAAGCCCGGCATATAGCTCATGATTTAATTGTGGCTTACCGCCTGGCATATAGCTCATGATTTAGTTGTGGCTTAACGCCCGGCATATAGCTCATGATGTAGTTGTGGCTTAAAGCCCGGCATATAGCTCATGATTTAGTTGTGGCTTAACACCCGGCATATAGCTCATGATTTAGTTGTGGCTCCCACAGGCATCCAACACCTTAACCCCTGTTGGCAAGGGTGCGTAGCACGGGTGATGAAACTCTAATCCCATGTCTATATGGCATCGTATGAGTCAGGCGGTGTCAACCGTATCTCATAATACGGGCTACCACAGGCCTCATTTCCAAGCCGGCTACGGCATCTAATCTAGCAATTTCACATACAAGCATTGTCATACATTTCCAATGTTCATCAGATAAGATTCAGAATTCAAATGAGAATATAAAACAATTTAAAATAATTAAAGACAGTAAATATTATTGTTATTGTCATGACCCATCAGTCATGTTACACCTACACTCATGGTGTAATTCCACTCACCTTGGTTTGATCCTACTGGTTCAGATGTTTGTCTTGTTCTGGTTGGTATCTGGCTGTGCACCTCGAGCACAAAAACAAATCCTAAAGTAATAAATCAAAAATATGTTATTTTAATTATTCAAAACTATTTTGGATAACCCAGTGTTAGTCTAGGCTCCAAGGTCTAACTCGGTGCTCAGTCTGAGATCACTTTGAATTCTCTGGGCCTTGCACTGGGCTTTAGGCCCATGCCCCGGTGCATCATCCGAAGAATGTGGCTTAGGGTCAATATGGTATTTTACCACTGTAATACATAGTTCTAGGTCACAATAGTCTTACAACATAGTCCCTAGGTTAGCAGTGCTACAGGACCAACACAGACAAGGTTTCCAAGCCTTGTGGGGCCCACTTGGGTACCCAAGGTATACATAATTATGGATAGATGTGAGGAGGGGTATTTTGGTCATTTTCCACATCCTTATACTATTTATAGTCCATATGTGGAGGTCCCCTAAGTCAAATCAGCAAAACAGTGAAGTTTTTATTCATTGGGTGATGTCTGCATCGCCCAGTGCCATTACCTAGAGATTGCAAAATCGAAATTAGGTTGAGATTCCAAGGTTTTGAACCACGAGCAGTGCATGGATCCTCCCTCATGTATGTTAGGTCATCTTGGACCCCCAAGGGTATACTTTGCACTTGTCCATGTGGATTTCACCTGGGCCCACCACTTGGCTGCCAGAAGCTGCCCAGACAACCCAATGAATAGTAACCCAGCATAGCTTCAGCTGCAAGCCACGGTTTTGGCTGCATGCAAAGCTGGTTTTAGGTATAAAATAGTAATCCAAAGCTTCTACCACCTAGGGTTAGGTTCCATGCAGCCAGGGCATGCAATCAGGACTCCAAACAGTCAAATAACAGTGCATCTAGCAGTGCAGCCATGCACAGCCAGATTTTGGCTTTAAGAACAGCAAAATAGATTTGTATTTTTACTCAAATATCTCAGATCTTCCATGCTCCATGCTTGCATGGCTGATCTAGAGCAGTTCTAGGTAGTTCCTAGTTGTTCTGGGCTGTCGGTGGCCAGAAATCCATTAAAACCATAGAGATCTAAGAAGAAAAATAGTAACAGCAGGTTTATTACATGAAAGATGCTCAGATCTTACATGCAACAGGTTTGCATGTTAGATCTGACGTAGCACAAGGTAGCCCCCAGCTGTTCAAGGCTTTCCTTGGCCAGATCTGCCTCCATAAAGCATAGATTCAAAAGAGGAAATAGAGAGCAACAACAACAGCCTATTAGGGTAAGGATTATACCTGAGTTTTTGGTCTGAGTATGCTGCTGGAACCGAGTTTGGGTGCAAGGTATGCACTCCCTCCTTCCTTCCTCTTCTTCTACTTCCCTTCTTCCTCCTTTCTCTCTCTTTTCCTTCTCTTTTTCTCTCTTTTCCTCTCCTCCACGGTTTGAGCAGTGTAAGGGCTCTAAAATGAGGCTGAGGTATCTATTTATAGACCAGCCCTCAACTAAGGTCTGTTTGGCAGCTTAGGCCCATCTAAGAATGTGTTTTTAGATTGATTCTCAGTCATTCAGGGCTCTCTGGTGGGGTCCACAGTAATCCAAGAGTATGAGGTGGTCCCTCAGACTCCCTTCAACCTATGGGGTGGTGTTCATGGCCAATAGGGGTGGTCCCCACACATCTGCAGATTAAAATACTGCATTTTCCCACTATGGGTGATGTCTCTAGGTGATGTGTGCATCGCCCAGAGATTTCATCTGCAGAATTGTTTGGATTGAAATGAAATTTTAGTACATTTAGAGACATAATTGGATCATGGTTCCTTCTAATAAAATGAAGTCCTATGAATCTATTTTCTAGAAAAACTGGAATCAAAGAAAATGAACATTAGATTATGGAGTTATGTTATTTTTATTACACAAAGGTCAACCTGTCAAGACAACATGATCCGATTTTGACAACAACTTGAGCTAAACTTTTAACTAACTTAGAGACATAACTAGGTAATGGTGTTTTCTAACAAAATTCAGCCCTATGAGTCTAGTTTCTAAAAACATTGGAACCAACACAAATGAAGTTCTGGTGATGGATTTATATCATTTTAACTAAGAGAAGGTCAATCTGTTAATTAGCAGAATTTGTCATTTATGTTGGAATTTAAAATGTATATATGGAATTGGGTTCTCATCCTCAAATCAATCCTTAAACTTGATGTTTGGCTTTAAAAATGTTTTAGATAAAAAATTCAAGTTGATGAGGGTCATCATTGGTTTAGCCTAGAATTAGGATTTAAGTCCAAGGGTCCAAGAATCAAGGGATGGTACCTTCCTTAGCCAGTACATTTGGTGGTCAGCTGTACAGTCACAAGGAGTTGGTGTTTGCCTTCTTAATGGTATGTAGGTCCTCACCAATGGGGCTACCTCATTACGTTCAACCTCGGGTTCAATGCACCACAGTATACTGGTAGCCTTGACCTCGGATTCTGGGCTTTCAACAAAAATTCCAATTAGCCCCTATTTTTGGGTAGGGGTTTTTTCACGGTCTCTTTTAGCATTGACCATCTCCATGGCTATGTGAGCTTTGCTTTGCTTCGCCTGCCTTGTAACTCTATTTCAATTTTCAACAAAAAAAAGGGATTTTTTCATAGGATTCTGTGAGTGACAGAAGATAAAAACTAAGTTGCTTTCTGTTAAAGATGCAATATTCCACAGTATATTTGATTTCTCCAATTGGAGTATATAAAGAGATTAGACAGAGTGAGAGAGCTCATAGGATTTACAAGGAAAGATTACATGAGATATTGGGTTACCATATTCTATGGAATCTAAATATGTCTTGCAATAGTTGATAGAGATCCATATCACATGTGACAATAATCAATTGCACATGTTGAAAATGTGAGAGGGGAGAATATACCCTCAATACTTTCTAATGAAAAAAACGTGTGTGCTCACCTTGGGATCCCATAGTCAACAGAGGAATTGCGAAGTGTATGGTAGCAAAGACACAGTCGGTTTGTTCCTTTGACTTCGACAATGGTTGCAGTGTTGAGCGGCTGCGATTGCAGAGGTGAGCAGATGCGGTTGCAAAGGTGAACAGTTGCAGGTGAAGGCTTCTTCGTCCAATTGAGAAAGAAGAAGCACTTTCTTCTACTGTTTTAATTGGAAGGGTATAATTGGAAGAACAACCCTTATTACCAGTTGACATCATCACTTAACTGCACTATTCGTTAACCCCGTTAGGTTTTGGGTTCATTTTGACATTTTGGTACTTAGTGAGGTAGCATTAAAATAAAGATGTAACTTAGGGGGTGGCGATGATAATTTTTCAAAAACAAAATTTGAAAATTATAGTGTCATGTTCAATAAGTAGTACACAACACATTCACAGATTTTCATTAATCAAATAGTGTTCACTGTACGGTACTGTTCACAGAGTAGTGAAAACAATTTTTTTACAAAAATTAATATAATTTTGCTGTTCATGAAAAGTTTTTTTTTTTTGGTAGATTGCTGTTCATGAAAAGTAAGCAATCACCTTTTAAAAACACAACCGTATTCTTAAGAGTAATAGTTAGTTTTTGAAGATACCTTATGGGGACAGAAAGCATGTTTGTCTGCCTCCATCTTGCTTGTCAGTTGGATATATGAAGGCAATCCACAGTTGGACATAGTTTTTCAACTCTTGATAATCATGCCTAGGATAACATGACTCCTTGAGGTATGCCTTGATAGCACACAATAGTTATCTAGTTTATTTATTGCTTATTTTTCATGTTTGCGTAGCAAATTTTCCTATTGCATGAGTGTGTGAGGGTATGCCATCTTTTCTTTTTTTTTTTTGGTATGCCATCTTGTTTAATTGTTTGAACATGTTTATAATTTCATAATCATTTTATTTGAGGTTTAACAACTTTGCTCTCAGAGCTCTGAAGGCTTTGTGAACAGTTCATAGAAAACATGATTTGGATTGTAGTTGTAATAGCTTGGATCGACAGGTGGAATTCTGATATAGAGTGGTTACTGGTGGTTTGAGCTCATGGTTGGACTATGTCTGGCATATTGGGTTTGCTCAAGTCAAGTTGAAGCTGCAGAACATCATAGATATGCTCAAACATCTCTACTCCATGTTGGTTTGCTCCATCTCGGCCTATTTCAGCAGAAGAATGCATAATAATGAGTATTTTGTGTCTTGGATGCTCATCTTGTGTTTAGTTTGCAGTACAAGATCATATACAAGCTATATTGAGTCTTCATTGTGCTCGGATTGAGGTCTAGACACTCGGAGGATTGAACAGGTGGTCATAGCCTATGGTGTATAGGAGCAGCCTATACTAGCTCATTGTTGAAATTTTTTTCTATGTTTGGAGGAGTTTTTATGGTTGGAGATCTATTTGGTATGGATTTAGATGTTGCAGAGCTTGTGGGGCCCACATGTTGGTGATGTGGCATCCCAGTTAATGACCTAATCACCCTGGGTGTTTGTGTGAAGAGAAAATTAGGTTGGAGTTTATCTCCTTTCTTGTTTTTCTAATTTTGCTGAATTTTATTGAGAAGAGTGAGTGTGGACCCCACCTAGGGTGCCATGTGTCAGGGTTGTGAGGTGACATGGCCACCTAGGCAACCTACTAGGCCAGCAAGGCCGAATGACGATCATGACAATAGCTATGGCACCAGCCACGGCATCCATGGCAGCCATGCTACCTAAGCAGCTACACAATAGCCACCCAACCCTCTTGGGCTTTATGTCAAACAGATTGTGGAGTGTTCCTACACTCAGAAAATTTTTTAATTGTTTTAAAACCATGCTCTTTGGAAGTCTTTCTCTATTGCGTTTTTAGTGAATTTTTAGGAGCATCAGAAGCCATATCCAACCATATGGATGTGAAGCCTACGTGGCAAGGAGTCGGAGAATATAAAGTTCATCCTTTCTAGCCACGTGTACAGCTCACTGATGAGCTGTCGTTTTCCCAAAAACGCAATGAATTGTGTGGCTGAAATTGGTTTTTAAATCTAATTTTGTATTTCTTGTTTTGATTTGTTGATCTCAATCACAATCAATGGTTGAGATGAAAGATTCCAAATGGACATCTCATAATTACGCACATGCTTAATTGGTACATTGAAGTAGTGTGCTTTCCAATTGTCACGAGCTTCTTCTAATTGGTGTATCAAGAATTAAATCCAATGACTCTATTTTAATCTTAGAATGTGGATGATGATCCAACGGTCGTGGCTGACACCGCTTCTGTGTAAAGTGGAGGATAGAGTATTGATCTTTCTTTTGATTTGGCCCATCCTTATAGTTTGATCTATGGGCCCAGATTGTCTTACACTTTGCCTCGAACTTTGGGTTACTTAAGAGTCAATTTTCGGGATTCGTGTAGAGACACTACCCTTCCATATTTTGACGTCCTCTACGCACTGGTGGAGTTGGATATGAGGTTTGACAACTCTATGAAGTGATTTCCATATTTTCTTAAGGAGGTTGGTGTTTTGAACGAATCGATGCATTGGGATCTATGTCAAAGGCTTCCAGGACATGCTACACATTGCTACTAATCAGAAGGCTTACATCAATGGTGGTTGTTGTTCTACTTCGTCTTTGAGGTAGTTATTTCTTCAAGTTTCCAGTTTTGTCACTGAATCTTATTGGGGAGTGAGATTCTTGTATTTTTTAGTATTGGAAATTTGGTTCGACCACTTCAACTTATGTTTATTGTTTAAGGCCTATAGTGCTGATACAGTTAGGTGTGAGATTGTTTCATGTGGTTCCTGTGTTATATTGAATCAATTAAACTTGTGTAATAAGATTTTTGGATAGTGGAGTGCTGAGCAAAGCACGAAACCCGTGAAGGGGTATTGCTTCGTGGATGAAGGTTATTTTTTTGAACCACGTATATGCTTTTGTTATGATTTGATTAATTGTTTTGAAGTGCTTGCTTGCAGAGTGGGTGTGGTTTACTGGAAGACCAAACTACTTTATAGTGATTGGTGGATGACCATATGATTGTGTTCGACTGTGAAAATCTAAGTTTGGGAAAATATTTATAAGCACCAATTCACCCCTCCTCTGTGCTGAGTGTTGTTCATCAAAGACTTTAAGAAAAATTGGCCGAAGTCCATCTTAAGTCTCATGCAAGTAGAGCCCATTCATTAATCAACAACAATTGCATGAGTCAACTTCACAATGATACCTATACCAGTTCCGAAGGAATTAGACCATGAACCTTATATGCATGGAAAGATCTAGAAGTCTACATTCCGACAAAATAAACAATGGTGCATGATTTTCTATTTTTTACAATGAGTTATGACCATTTTGATAAATTGTGTTAGGGCTGACTGTGTATACGGGATTTCATCTTATGAGAATTTTCTTTGGATCTCTTCTCCTTCCTTAGTGCTTGGTGATGTGGCAGCACTTCTCCCGGGTATTCTCTTGGTTCATTCTCTTCACATGCACTTCCCTAGAATTTTCTTGAAGACTACAAAGTGAAGCCCCCTTATGTTGTAGCCCCCTATGTTAGTGCTTTCTCCTATGTAAAATTTAGGGTTTTTCCTTTTTTCTTTTGATCTCAAATATTGACCCTCATTTGAATCAAGGGCTAAGATATTGCAGTAACTTTTAGGTTTTTTATATTTTCCTATAAAAGCCACACTTATCTTATTTTTAACAAAGACTTGAGTTTGAATGAAAATTGCTTTGAACATGTTGTTAGAGCCAGGATGAGTTCTCCCGTGTGAACCTTGAAGAATTCAACCAAGAAACTTTGAAGAAGTTTCTCTCCTTCCTAAAAGAGTAGGAGTTTTGTTCTTCACTTACATCCTAAACGAGTTACAGGCCACCAATAGAGTTGATTTGCATTATAAAAGAGAAGTAAGTCACTCTACCCTTCACTCCATCAAAGTTACTTTCTTGTCCTTGCAATTATCATCACTTGTAACACAATTTCGGATAATCTACACTAAGAATCTGAAGAAATGTTCTTGATCAAAGTTGTATCCACGGAAGTCTTTGTTCATTAGGATTTAAAATCAGGTTTTTAAAACCTATATTGAGAAAGTTGTGCTCATTTTACTAAGCTTGCACGATTCTGAAAAATCCTCAATCGGGGTTCCAGTTTAATTGAGTCTATTTCTATCACTCTCCCGATCCGAGTCCAACAACTTATTTTGAGGACTGCATTACCCTCCATCCCTCATAAATATTTTTTGACATTTTTGTCCCTTTGCTCTTCCTCCCCTCGATCACTCAGTGATTGTCGACCTCACCCCTTCACTTCCCTTCCTTTTGAGCTTGTTTAGCACCTACAACCCCTCTCTTCAAATCCCATTTCCTTCTCACCATTCTCTTCCCTGATTTTCTCCTATCCTCTCTACAATTAGAAGCAAACCAGAATAGGGGTTGGTGGTGGGTTAATAGGCTTGCGATGGGCTGGGTTGTGAGCAAGGGTGTGGGGGGATGAGGGCACATGGAAGGGGTGTTGAGATGATGGGATAATGATGGATGGAGTATGGGTCGGTGAGTGAAACGGTGAGTGCATTTTGGGTGAGGAGTTTATTACAAACCAATGAATGAAACTAAAAATACCTAAAATGAAACAAAACCAAGGGAAGGTATGGCTCGCTAGAATTGTAGCAGTGTTCCTCAAGCTGCACGAGCTACTCCAAATCATCCCCACTACTGAACCAATATACCCCCACCTCAACTTCCTACAACTCCCGCCCTAACTCGACCTTGATTCCCCATATCGCTCTTGTTCCCATACTCCCCTGCTCCTGACCTTTTTCTCAGAATCCCATAACACCATTAAAATTTTTAAAAACACCAGAACCAGGGTAGAGGTTGCAGAGTCACCGATGCAAAGATGGTAGACAACGTTGCTGGATCCTAGGCCCTGCCATAGTACGATGCTCAGCTGACCCATAAAGTTTACAAGGCGGCTATGCTAATTTGGCTGACGAAGGTGAGTTGCAGGGACATTGATGGTAGAGGCTAGGAACCATATGTTTGATGATGCGGCCTTTAGATCAAGAAACTTCACATCGATTATGAACTTCTGTGTGAATAGAGTCTCGATCGTCCATATTTTTATTGTCGTTGTTTATTAGTTTTCCCTGCACTTTCATGGAATATCAAAATAAAGAGAGGAAGCAACAATTAGTTTGGTGGTGGTTAACAGGGAATAGGATCAGTGCCAGTTGCAGGGTGTGTGATTTGGGAGTTACGAGAGAGAGAGAGAGAAGGTTCGGGGCTAGGGTTGAGCAGGGTGAGAACGAGATGTTGGCCACCGATACTGTATAAGGCAATTTGATTTCTTCAGAAATTGGTAAGGGTGGGGCAAGAGGGGGAAGGACAACGAACATGGTGGTTAGAGGGTAAACCTCATGTAGAGGGAATATGAGAAGAATACTTAAGCCGGTTAGACTAGAAAAAGTCCACCCAGAGTGGTCGGAGGTACTAAATCAGATGGGTCAAATCATATACCAAATCAAGATCTCGAGGATGTATGCCCTTTTTTGACCATCTAAGCACGTTTCAAAGGCAAAAAGGCCCGCCGAAGTTTGAAGTTTGAATTTCAAATTTGAATTTGGACGCAATTTTTGAATTTTGAATTATTGGCACACTTTTGAATTTTGAATTGTATTTGCCTTTATAAAAGGTCATTTTAGGGTTTGGAAAATTCATTCTGAAATCTATATAAAATTTAACATTTTCGTCCCTTTCTTCTACCTTGTGGATTTGAGGTTGTCTGTGCTCAAACGATATCTAGCCCACCATTCTTCTATTGCATAAAAAACTGTGAAAGATTACTATTGTGACTAATTTTGTAAACCTAAACTCAATTTTAAGTAAATTTGTTAACTAAAAGAGTAAGTGGATAGTGTGGTAAAAGGAAACCCAATAGTACCTATGTAATATCCCGACATAATGGGGAGATCCAAATATGTAAATTCGAGGACGAAATTTTGTTAAGGGGTGGAGAACTGTAATACCCTGATTTTGGACTAGGGGTAATTTGGTCTTTTTACCTAATGTAGGATTAGGGCCAGCTGAAGTGTAGGAACTTGGACTAGCTGGAGGTGCACACATGCATGCATGGTAAGTAGTGTGCCGTAGTGTAACACCCTCATTTTGAGTTTATTCCTTGCCTAGGTGTAGAATTAGGGTTTTATTTATAACATATATAATTTGATTTGGAAAATAATTCACAATTAGTAACCTAACCTAGTGCTTAGACATTTAATTCAATTTGTTAGAGGTCTAAGGTTCTATTCTTTGTAGGTGCAATTAAATATTTTATTTTTTATAATTTTATAGGGCTTAGAAGTAGGGGTGTAAATGAATAGCCGAAATCCATTTCCAAATTTGTGTCCGTATCCGTTTAGCACTATCCGAATCCATCCGAAAGTTAAACAGATGCAGATACGGATAGGCTATTGCTATCCGAAAAGCTATATTTACATGTAAACGGATAAAATATCCGATCCGTATCCGTGTCCGTATCCGTCCGATAGCTAATCGGATGCGGATGCGGATGCGGATATAGCACTAATAGCACTATCCGAGCCGAATCCGATCCGTTTACATCCCTACTTAGAAGGAGCTTCCACAATTCTAACTTGGGAGGTCTTATATTTTAGCTAGAAAAGTATTATGGATTGATAAGGAAAGGTGAGGTGGCAATCTCCAATTGGCTAGAAACCCAAACTCGGAGAAAGAAAGTCTTCATAAAATAAAATCCCAACAAAAAAGGAAAGGGGTGAGTGGTGGTGGAACGTACGCATTGCAAACTTATTCCCACATCTTTTGATTATAGCCATCGATGTTACATTAAGTTAATCTGAACCATTCATTCAATGTCCAATTAATAACCGGTTGCCAGCTTTTGCGGTAAGAGTCTCTCTCCCCTCCTCTTCCTCCTCTGTAGCAAACCCCTCCCCCACTCCGTCTCCCCATCCCCCACCACATGCTACGCCGCTCCAACCCTGTATGTTGTTTCATCAAAATTGTACATCATTCTCATCTTTGTGATTCTTCAGCAGTTAATTTCTTTCATTTCTCTCCCCTTTTAGATCTCCTCTGTAAATCATAAGTTTGGATGAAGGAGAGAAAAATAAAGATGAAGTATTCTCTTTACGTTTTATGGGGGTCTTTTTTTTCTTCTGAGATTTAAACAGAGTGAAGTCGATCTTTGAAAGAACTAAGAAGGAATTTGTAGGGGTTTTTAATTTGTTGGATTACAGCTTGAGTTGTGGGGTTTTTCTTGTCTTTTTGGCAGAATCAGAAGTTGAAGATATCGTGCTCCTGTTTAATAATAATAAAGCTCCTATTATGGGTTTATATAGTCCTAACTGGCTTTTGAAGAAACTCTTGATTCATTGTGTATCGCAACTAAAGATTGTTAAGAAACACATCATACCAGTTCGTTGTTAGGAATTAAATTTCTTAAAATTCACAATTTGATATGCAGATGATATCAGGAGATGAAATTCCAATTCCCACTTTCATCAGAGGTTTCGTTCATGAGGAAACCAATCTCAACTTTAACACTCCCCTAAATCCAACTCCAGCTTCCAATTCCCACTTTCATCAGAGGTTCCCTCATTTTTCCTCTGCTGCCCTACTTTTAGTTATTCCGTTATGGTGATCTACTCAAAACCTCTCTCTAATAAATGACTGTAAACTTACTGCTTTTGTGTCTGGAATTTGTGTTCTCAAAACTAGATGTCACGACCCTCTTAGTCAAGACCTATGAAGAATTAGGGTTCTTCAAGGTGATCAACCATGGCGTCTCAATGGAGTTCATCTCCGAATTAGAATCAGAAGGTGAAGTTCTTTTCTTACAACCACTTTAGAAAGAGAAAAGCTGGCCTTGTTAATCTATTTGGGTATGAAAGTAAAAAAAATGGCTAAACGGAGATATTGGGTGGACTGGAGTGGGGAGGAAACCAATGGAAGGGGGAGTTACAACGGCAAATATTGAGATTTGAGATAAAAAATGGTAACAGGCAATCTCGGTTAATTAAGATAAAAATTTTTGACGGTTGAGATTTAATTGATTAAATCAATGTTTGAATTTCATCAACGTATTGCAAACCTATTTTTACCCACGTACTGCGACCTTTTTGCTTTTTAGCTAAAATTAAATTACCTAATCTAAAATTTTAATTTAAAAATCTTAAGTCAAAATTCCTTTTAAAATATTTTCATTGGAGGGCAAGTAAATAGATGTAGTTAAGAGACAAAATTGGACTCTTCCCACCTTTGTTCTTGTTAGGATTAAATCCCCATAACTAAATCCCAATTCTCATTCCTTTTATCATAAATTTGAGAGAGAAAGAGAGAGGGAGAGATGAAAATTTGTGGACTATAGAGAAGAAGAAGAAGAGAGAGAAGAAGAAGGAAGGAGAAGAAGGAGATTCAGGCTGTGCAGAACCAGAAACTTGACATCCGATTTCGACCATTTTTCGAGTCGAATTTGTTATAACCGTGCCAAAAAATCTGGGCTAATTTAAAATTTTGATATTAAGTGTTGCGATACCGACGACTGACGACATCGGTGACCTTGGACTGTAGTAGTCAAGGATAGAATTATTGATAGAAAGGATAAAAAATACTTTTACCATACTAGAACTATCGACTACCCTCCGTGCACGTGTTGTGGTGCGGAGTCAGTCGGGAGGGGAACCTGAACCCCCACCCGGATGATTAGTGATAAGTGGCTAACTGTGAATAATTAAATTCAACCATGCATGTTAGCTAATGACATTTGATGTGTATGATCCATAGTATTTGTTCCCTTGAGGGTGTACGAGTGAACTGGAGAAAGTCTCAGCTTGATCCGAGTAAAAAATAGGCCATTTAAGCTTTAAATCTGGATTAAATGAATGTGGGCCCCACCTAGCCCTAAGTGAGACCTACCCCTACTTAATGTTAACTTAGTCTAGGGGTATTAAAGGCAACTCACCCCAAGTGGTACTCGTAATGAAGGTTTATAAGAGTTATTGATTAGAGCGTATGTATGTACGCTACCTAGACCGAGTGGGACCTACCTACCCCTATATGACATTAAATTGGGTTAGGGACATTAGGCCCACTTTACTCTTTTTATATGGACTGTGGGCCTAAGTTGGTTAAAGGGCCCAATAACTTAGAAAGGGACTTAAGGTGTTAGTGATTAGCCAAACATACCCTAGGAAACTAAGGATAGTGTCTAGTGGCCATGTGTGTTAAATAGAGACCATTGCACTATTCACCCATTTCCCCCCAAATTAGAAACCTAAATCGATTTGGAGAAGAAGAAGAAGAAGAAGGTGGGAGGAGCACACTCTTTACTTTGCCTCACCATTGTAGGTACACTCCTCTCCATTTCATTTCCCTCTCTCTCTCTATGCAATCTTTGGAAGGAATCATGGAAGAACCATGTCCTACCATTGATGGAGCTCTACCTCCCAAATGGGGAGTGCCATCAATAAGGGATATTAATGCTTCTATGCTTGTACTAAGTGAGCTATTATGGCTTCCATGCTTCTATAAATGTTATCCTAAGACCATTAGGTAAACCCTAACCCAAGAGCTTGTGATTTTAGGTTTCTCCTTTGAACCTTGGGTTAAACCTCCATGGTTATGTATCAAACAACTCATGGAGGTTTGATTAAGCACATCTACCTCTCTTGTGCACTTCCATGTACTAAAAACCCCTACTATTATGGGATGGTCCATCAATGCCAACTCTAGCACAAGAATGTATAAGCTAGGGTTCATTGATTTCAAATCTATCACCCATCTCAAGTATAAGCTTGGGTTTATAAACCCTCTTGATGATAAGACCTAAAACCCCAGATTTGGGTAATAGTTCTAAATAAAATTGCATGGTATAGCCCTAGAATACACCTATTTGAGGCATGAAACCAAAGCCCCAAGCCTAGGATTCAATATGAAACTATAAATGTCAAAAGGTAGATGCATTCGGGTGAAAATGGTAGGAGCAGCCCAGGTGCCTTCCTACTTTTTTCAGACATGCCTTCCTACCTTTTTCTCTCTGCCTAAAAATGGTAGGAAGAAAATGGTAGGAACAACCCAGAAGCCTTCCTACCATTTTCAGAAACTGTTCCTACCATTTTTCTGATCTTTATCCACTGTTTTGATCATAACTTGGTCGATACATACTCAATCAATGTGATTCAAATTGCATTGCAAACTAGACTTGAAGGGATACATTCATATGAGATACCTGTAGCCAAATCTAAGGGGAAGGCCCTCTAAATTGGGTTCAAAGATGACTAATGTGCATTGATAGCTTTACCACAATCGAATTTACTTCAGTGACCTCGCCTACTTCGACAATGTTTAAGAAGGGGTTTTGAGGGATTTTAATAAGGGTTGTCTATAACTATTAATACCTTCTAAAATATATTAAATTAGGTAACTACAACCATCCAGAGGAGCCGTATGGGTACACATGAGAATTGGAATTTTGGTTGAATCATCGATTCGAAGAACGAGGTGAGGAAATCGGATACCCGAACCTACTTGCATTTCATTATATGATTGCCATATACATACATGTATGCTTACTTGTCGAAGATCTATTGTTAAATAATGGAGACTCTTCCATGTTGAGTGTAGACACTAGGATGCATTTTACTTTCAATTACTGTTATGATGTGATATTTGATTGAGAGTATAGTGATGTATATTGCGAATGACAATGTTGTGCGATCAGATAATAATGGAATCCATATGTTATAGTGTATGTACACCACTAGATAGTAGGTGTTGTTGGCTAGGCATTGCGTACCTAGTGCTACGACCCTTTCTAACAGGGGTTTACGTGTTGGATGATCCCCCACGGGGAAACCAGCGATTCCGATTGAGGACTGGGATCGACGATTACGATCAAGGACCAGAACCATGGCAGTGGGGTTAACCTTGGGGGTTTGCTAGATAAACTAGCGATTTTGGTTGAGGTACTACGACTGACAAGTCCGATCGAGGACCGGGATCGGCAGGCTCCCTGCGTAACTCGGGTTTGACATCACCGGATAGGCCATCCGCTTGTGAGAGATGGAGGGCCAGGGATGCTACCTAGGGTATTGCAGTAGCACTAGACCTGACTTGGGCATTTCTTAGGTAGGTGGATAATGTGCACATGTAGGTTAGACAGCACGAGAGGATAGCAAGCCCGACGTGGAGGGACTATTGACTCGACCTCTGGCCTACATGTGTATGTACCTTAATATGCATTAGATGTATGCTGGTTAGGATGACATTATACCCGATGCTACGACATTGCCAACAGGGGTATATGTGTTGGATAATCCCCCACGGGGACACTAGTGTGTACCGATTGAGGTGCTGGGAGCGGCGATTCCGACGCGAGGATGGGAACCTTGGCAGTGGGGTTAACTCTGAGGGTTTACTGGGTAAACCAGTGTGTAACCGATTCAAGTGCTAGGACCGATGAGTCCGATCAAGGATCGGGACCGACAGGCTCCCTGCGCAACTTGGGTTTGACATCGCCGGATAGGCCATCCACGTGTGAGAGATGGATGGCCGGGGATGCTACCTAGGGTGTTGCAGTAGCACTAGACCAGACTTAGGCATTGTTTGTCAGGTGGACAATAATATAATTGAACTCATGTGGCATTACTGCAAATCAGGCCTGATGTACGAATTGTCCTGGTGGTATGGGACACTGTGGGATTCGTTTATCATGTTTGGTTTGCATCCTTGTGATTGTATTTATAAATGTTGTAGCCAATTGGATGATTTGATTTGCTCATTGGGCTCAGTGGAACTCATTCCTCATGAAAACTTCTTTTTAGATGATGGTGCAGGTATGGTGGAGCTAGTTGGCTCAGCGTATGATGTCCCTGAGGGCATTAGTGATGGCTGGTGAACTCCCAAGGTTGGGGAGCATGGATCGGACTGCTACTGCGAGGCTTGCTATTAGGGGGAGTAGTAGCTTGGGCCATGGGCCGTATTTTTATACTTTATGTTTTATTACATTGATACCTTGCTACCTTATTATTTTGATTCCGATCATGAGTGAGATGTTATTGAAATATTATGTAATACATAAGTCCTGATGGGAATGATCTATAACTGTTGACACATTGATGTGATGAAATGATAACTTCGGATAAACTGTCACAGTTAATATATTTATGTTATCACATAGTTTCTGCTACTCTGATTATGATTATTTATATTTCATCTGGTCGTTTGATTTAAAACATGTGGTGTGGATGAGTTAGCTTAAATACTGCATCAATGATCCTGGTGGGAGTGTGAAGCGTATTTATACACTCTGGTCATGGATTCTGATGGTACAGGAATCTGGGTGTGATAGAATTGAAAAAATCTTATTTCATAATAAAACGTAGCCCCATCTCTTGTCTTCGTAACCCAACTTGAATCAGCCCAAACAGAGATTGGAGCAGAGAGATATTGTTGATTTACTGAAGGTAGGTCATTCTGTCAAAAATCTGTGTTTCCCAAATCCGAGTTTATGCAATATATTGATGTTGATTTCATCATTACCTTAATCACAGGACTCCATTAAAGTGATTCTGAATTAGGAAGACATGTATCAACATTATTGAAGCATTGATTTGAGGTCACTTATAGAAACCCTAGTCGCTTTGCACAAGGTGAGTAGATCTTCAACCATTATACTTGATATTTTCTCTTCATATAGAATTTGTTTTAAAACATTGTTTTAACTCGGGAAAATTAATTTTAGATTGAGATTTATCATGCCAAAAATATATTTCATTTATGTTTTTTTTTACTCAATTAAATTGTTCACACATGATCGCTTGCAAGGAATGATGATTTCCTTATGATTTAATTCACATATGTGTGAGCAGAATTTTAATAATGTCATGTTTATAGACTAATGAATCTAATGCCTATTTGCTGATAGTATGATGAAGGTCTATGAATGATTCTTCATGATTATAACCTAATGCATGATGTTTTTGGTTGATGCATAAAAATCTGATTTTGTTTAGGGTTTACCTTTTACTTTTCAGTGATGTTACTGCTGGATAAGTGATTGCGAAGATTTTGCCCAATCTTTCTTATTATTATTCTTCACTTTATGCATTGATATGTTGATGAAAGTTACTATTTTCACACTGTATTTTCATTCTTTTCAATGGTATGTGTTAGGGTGGAATTGGGGAGTCATGACCCCTAAGTTCCGAACTTGGATGTATAACTTTAAATTATAAGCAAACCCTTGATTGTTATTTTGTTCTTTACCTTACGGACATTGGTGAATATGTTGGGGTAAGGATAAGTTGACGAGTTTTTGAGCTACGGGCTTACCCTTATTGGAGCTATATGGACTACTAGAAAGAGGGAGATGATAAAAAACTCTCCAGGAGGGCATTACTGGTAAAACCTTCGGGGGCTTTGACTCGGTCTAGGGTAAGTTTGGTCACTAGTTTCTCCATTCATTTCTTGATGTTGAGAGGGTACAGTAGTGTTATAGTTGATCATAGCTGCAATTCATACGCCGATATCATGAGGGCCTAAACCAGTGTATGGTAAGTAGCTCACATTAGTCCATTAGGGAGTGATGTGTTTGTTATTTTACATTCTTTCGATATATCTTTCATTGATTGTTGTCATATATACTTTTCATTACAGTAATGGTGATAAGAAAATATAGGTATGATCATTTTGTTTTATTTTTTTAGGATTTATATATACATATTATTGTATGTCTTTACATTTTGTATTACTTGTGCATGTTTTCACACTTGTATAGTTGTTGTGGATTTACTTACTAGGCTTTTTTCGAAGCTTACCCTCATCACTTTTCAGATGAATAACTTTATAAATGCGAACCTGGATGTGAGGATGTACTAGAGGAGGAGGTCCAAGAGGACAAAGCATTTGGAGTAGAAGATGACAACTACTATTAGAAACTTTACACTTTCTTTCAATTTTAGAAGAACTTATAATTTGTTTGAGTTTAATTAATTTTGGAGATTGTAATCTTTATTTCAAATTTTTTTGGTTAAATTTAGAAATTGTAATAGCTTAGTGTAACTACCCTATTTTAGTTGTAGTCTTAATCTATATATTTTAGACATGTGTTTGTGTTTTGGTTCTACTCTGGTTCATATCCCCTTGACATAAACTATCTTGTGGACCGTCAATGTCCCTAAACCGCTAGGGTGGTTTTGGGGGCGTTACAGAGTGGTATCAGAGCACACTAAGTTTGACTAAGGATAGGATATGAACTAGAAACCATGAACCTAGGATACTAAACTGAAACACATAAGAACTTAGAAACACTAAAACTTAAGATTTGAACACTAGCAGGAAAATTCTAGAATTCACTGTGTAGAAATCCGAAATTGCATAACATTTTAGACACACTTAGAAATTGAAATTACACCTGAAATGTTTACTGTAAGTACCTAGATATGCCTTGGAAAACTCCACAAAATCTCAGCTAAATTGTGAATGTTTTTCTAGGTCAAATAAATTTTGTATTTCAGACTGTACAGTTGCTGTCAAAACCTGAAAACTGAGAAAGATGATGTTATTACAGGGACTTAGGAGTGGAATTTTGACATGATTTTTTGACAGTTTCATCTTTATTGAGTCTAATTTCTACCATAAAAGTACTGGACTTATTGGATTCATTAAGGTCAATTTTCATATTATGCATCTGGGTTTGGTCAGAATCTACCAGATTTGGAAACCTGATTTTGGAGAGACTAGAAACCTAGGTTAGGAAAACATTCTTAAGAGGATTTTTAGATATGTTTGAAAACTCTAAGTTAGGTTTCTTAGAAATTTAGTTTCATCAGATCTGAAATCTCAGAAGTATTATTTTCCTAATTTCTACTATGAACGGATAGAATTGGAGAAGAAAGAAATTTTAATGAGTTGGAAATTGGGTGTGAGTTGTTGATCTTTTGTATTTGGCCAAAATGTTTCCATAAAGAGCAAGACAGAGTGATGAAAATCTTCCACCACCACCAACTAAGGACGAGCATTGATTTTCGAAATCACATGAGAATTATTGGAGATGACTTTTATTGAATCTTGAACTTAGAAACTGGTGAGCATAGAGACATTAAACATAGATTGAAACTCTTTGGTATTTTGTAGTGGACTTGAACTGTGGAGTGGGAGTGATATATTTTTTTTACCATTTGAGGAGACTTTTGTGGAAGACACTGTAGATTCATCTTGTCAAGTATAGATAGAAGGTGGAGTTATGTCGGTCGATTTGATGCTTTTTTTTCAAGTGATGGATTTTGATGTCTTACTTGACATGAATTGATTATCTTCCTACTATGCTAGTGTTTATTATTTTGGAGGGAATAATTTTGTTTGATACGAAGGATAAGTTAAGACCTAGACTTTTGGGACCCTCCAAGATTGAAGAACACATAATTTTGAGGACGAAATATTTTTAAAGGAGGGGAGGATGTGATACCCTGAAAATTTTTAAAAACTTATTAATGGAACATACTAAGGTAAAAACAATTTGACTTATATTGTGGGGTGTATGTATGAGAGATTAGGTGATTTATGGTTGGTTCACACAAAAGAACTTGAATGGTTTGAGCTTGAATGATTCTATATGGATAAATGTCGAATGGTTGAGGACCAAGTCAATTATGGGTCAATTTATTGGGTAGTCCAACTCAAGTGTGAGTGGTTCAGTTATAGCAAAGTTTACTTTGGACCTTTGTTAAAGGCTATAATTGAATAAATAAAGATAAAAAGATAACGTCCAAGAAGCTTAAAGTTATATTTAGCCGGATTTGCATATTACATTAGTGGGTCAAGAATAATAAGATTGATTTTGGTTTAGTTTAGTGATATAACGTTTTAACCAAGAACCAAGTTACCATGATGGATATTATTTATATTGATCAATAGATTTAGTCTGATCAAAGTCGAATTTTTGGAGTCTAATTTAGTAAATTGGTTTCTAAACATAATGTCTTAACTAATAATTGATGGGCAGTTAGAGAGAGTGACTCAGATTTCGAGGAAACGCCTATTTGCTTTGGATCGCAAGGGGCAAGTCTTATATGATCGCACAATTTCATTTGTGATAATTCTCTAGAGGAATCATGATATTCAAGAGGCTTTGTGGAAAAAGGAAATGATATGTGTTACAAGTATCCGTAACTATTTAGAGATCAAGATATTTAAATTTCGAGGAAGATATTTCTTTAAGGAGGGTGGATTGTAATATCCCGACATAATGGGGAGATCCAAATATGTAAATTTCGAGGATGAAATTTTGTTAAGGGGTGGAGAATTGTAATACCCTGATTTTGGACTAGGGGTAATTCAATATTTTTACCCAATGCAGGATTAGGCCCAACTGAAGTGTAGGAATTTGGAATAGCTGAAGGTGCACACATGCATGCATGGTAAGTAGTGTGCCTTAGTGTAACACCCTCATTTTGAGTTTATTCCTTGCCTAGGTATAGAATTAGGGTTTTATTTATAACATATATAATTTGATTTGGAAAATAATTCACAATTAGTAACCTAGCCTAGTGCTTAGACATTTGATTCAATTTGTTAGAGGTCTAAGGTTCTATTCTTTATAGGTGCAATTAAATATTTTATATTTTTATATTTTTATAGGGCTTAAAAGGAGCTTCCACAATTCTAACTTGGGAGGTTTTATATTTTAGCTAAGAAAGTATTATGGATTGATAATGAAAGGTGAGGTGGGAATCTCCAATTGGCTAGAAACCCAAACTTGGAGAAAGAAAGTCTTCATAAAATAAAATTCCAACAAAAAAAAAATTTAGCTAAAATTAAATTACCTAATCTAAAATTTTAATTTAAAAATCTTAAGTCAATATTCCTTTTAAAATATTTTCATTGGAGGGTAAGTAAATAGATGTAGTTAGAGACAAAATTGGACTCTTCCCACCTTCGTTCTTGTTAGGATTAAATCCCCATAACTAAATTCAATCCTCATTCCTTTTATCATAAATTTGAGAGAGAAGGAGAGAGGGAGAGAGGAAAATTCGTGGACTATAGAGAAGAAAAGAAGAAGAAGAAGAGAGAAAAAGAAGGAAGGAGAAGAAGGGGATTCGGACAGTGTAGAACCAGCAAATTGGTATCCGATTTCGACCATTTTTTGAGCTGAATTGAAAATATCTTATTTCAAAATAAAACGTAGAACCATCTCTTATCTTCGCAACCCAACTTGAATCAGCCCAAACGGAGATTGGAACAAAGAGATATCACTGATTTATTGAAGATAGGTCATTCTGTAAAAAATCTGTGTTTCCCAAATCCGAGTTTATGCAATATAGTGATGTTGATTTCATCATTACCTTAATCATAGGACTCCATTAAAGTGGTTCTGAATTAGGAAGACATATATCAACATTATTGAAGCATTGATTTGAGATCACTTATAGAAACCCTAGTCGCTCCGCACACGGTGAGTGGATCTTCAACCATTATAGTTGATATTTTTTCTTTATATAAAATTTGTGTTAAAACATTGTTTTAAATCTGAAAAATAATTTTAGACTGAAATTTATCATGCCAAAAATATATTTCATTTATGTTTTTTTAACTCAGTTAAATTGTTCACACATGATCGCTTGCAAGGAATGATGATTTTCTTATGATTTAATTCACATATATGTGAGAAGAATTTTAATAATGTCATGTTTATAGACTAATGAATCCAATGCCTATTTGTTGATAGTATGATGAAGGTCTATGAATGATTCTTCATGATTATAACCTAATGCATAGTGTTTTTGGATGATGCATAAAAATCTGATTTTGTTTAGGGTTTACCTTTTACTTTTCATTGATGTTACTGTTGGATAAGTGATTGCGAAGAATTTGCCCAATCTTTCCTATTATTGTTCTTCACTTTATGCATTGATATGTTGATGAAAGTTACAGTTTTCACACTTTATTTTCATTCTTTTCAATAGTATGTGTTAGGATGGAATTGGGGAGTCATGACCCCTAAGTTCCGAACTTGGATGTATAGCTTTAAATTATAAGTAAACTCTTGATTATTGTTTTGTTGTTTACTTTACCGACATTGGTGAATATGTTGGGATAAGGATAAGTTGGCGAGTTTTTGAGTTACAGACTTACCCTTATTGGAGTTCTATGGACAACTAGAAAGAGGGAGATGATAAAAAACTCTCCAGGAGGGCATTGTTGGTAAAACCTTCGGGAACTTTGACTTGGTCTGAGACAAGTTTGGTCACTAGTTTCTCCATTAGTTTCTTGATGTTGAGAGGGGACAGTGGTGTTATAGTTGATCATAACTATAGTTCATACGCCGATATCATGAGGGCCTTAACCAGTGTATGGTAACTAGCTCACACTAGTCCATTAGGGAGTGATGTTTTTGTTATTTTATGTTCTTTCGATATATCTTTCGTTGATTGTTGTCATATATACTTTTTATTACAGTAGTGGTGATAAGCAAATATGGCTATGATCATTTTGTTTTATTTTTTTTGGATTTATAAATACATATTATTGTATGTCTTTACATTTTGTATTACTTATGCATGTTTTCACACCTATATAGTTGTTGTGGATTTACTTGCTAAGTTTTTTCCGAAGCTTGCCCTCACCACTTTTCAAATGAACAATTTTATAAATGCAAACCTGGATGTGAGGATGTACTAGAGGAGGAGGTCCAAGAGAATGAAGCATTTGGAGTAGAAGATGACAATTACTATTAGAAACTTTACACTTTCTTTCAATTTTAGAAGAACTTATAATTTGTTTAAGTTTAATTAATTTTGGAGATTTTAACCTATATTTCAAAATTTTTAGTTTAATTTGAAAATTATAATAGCTTAGTTTAACTACCCTACTTTAGTTGAAGTCTTAATCTATATATTTTAGACATATGTTTGTGTTTTGGTTCTACTCTGGTTCATATCTCCTGACATAAACGATCTTGTGGACCGTCAATGTCCTTAAACCACTGGGGTGATTTTGGGGGTGTTACAACCTAATCTCGTAATTTTTCTTAAAAAAAAGGAGCATGCAATGCATGAGAAAAAATATTGAAAGCCCTCATCGATATGGGAAGCTCTGGTACTACTAAAAGGTGGATGCAATTTGGTTCGTCCTACTACTAGGGTCAGTCATTCAAAATTGTGGAAGCGAATTGGGTCATCCTACTAGTGGATTTTTATCCTCTCCATTTCCCAATCTGTTATTTCTTGTTTTTTCCCCCTGAAAATGCGACACGTGGTACAAGTAAATCTAACAATCTTTATTTAATCCCTCCATTTAACTAATAGTTTACCCTGGTTACACCAACCCAATAGGCTAACCCGGGTTGGTGCAACCAAACCTAACACTAACCCCTGGTTAGACCAAATTCAAACTTCCCAATCTAATACCCCCTCCTCTCTCTCCTATTGCCCTCATTCACAGCAAACATCCCTCAACCCTAACTCTGGTCATGCCCATCGTGCCGGAGAAGACATCGGAATCGTCGAGGGTAAGAGGAGTCTGCAATGCTAGAGCATGAGATGGAGCTCCAACCTTGTTCATGCGATGGAGATCCAACCCTCTGCAACTTCAGGCGACGAAGGATTTGTCTTGCCTCTGCAACTTCAGGCCTCTACGATGGAGCTCCTACCATGTTCACTCGACAGAGCTCCAACCCTCTAAAACTTTAGGCGACGAAGGATTTGTCTTGCCTCTGTAACTTCAAGCAATATCAGTCTTACTCCGCCGGAGCACTCTCCACTGCTGTGAAGAACCCTGAGAAAAATCCAACTAAACGGTGAGTGCGAATCTAAATCCTTTCCCCTGAAATTTTTTTCCTTTTCTTTTTACTATAGACATATCCCCATTCCTTTTCTTTGATCGTCATTCCTTCTCTCCCATTCCTTTATTCGAATTCTAAGAAAAGAATGATAAGAAATGGTATCCTCTTCTACTGTTCCTAGAAGAGGATAGGGGACTGGAGAAAGAAATAAAGATTAAAATTTGTAAAAAAGTTGGATAGGGGATTAGAGAAAGAAATCTTAGAAGACGTAGTGGATTTTTAAGTATTTATGGATTAGAAGGACATCAATATCATGGATCAACTGGATAAAACCCTTAAGTTGAGCAAGAGGAATAGTAGAAATAGAAATGTCTTCAATAGTATGTGTTTGATATTTCAAATCTGATTCTAAGAGATTTTCATACTCATCCCCCCCACCATAGTAAAATGAATCTTTTAGGAGCTGTGTTTGGATATTTCTAGTTATTAGGATTTCTTTCTTTAAGTAAATTTTTTAGTTGCTTCAGTTTGTTCTAAGGTAGTTTCGTGTTTTAGTTTCCTGGTGGATATGACATTTTATTTTTTAAATAAATTTAAGTTCATATTGTTACATTTTGAGTTTAAAATTTTGGTTCTTCTTCTCCAAGCTTCAGCCTTATATGTTGTTACTGCCAATAGCTATTGTTTGCTGCTATCTTTCCTTCCAATTGTTGTTGCTACATTTTCCAGCTTTTGAGTTCTAATTTTCAATTTTAGCTTTATTCCTTAAAAAGTTTGTAGATCTGGTAGTATTGTCCACTTTAATTCGTTCTTTATATTGAAGCTTGGGACTTCAAACTTAGAGGTGATTATGTTCAGACTTCATGAACCATACTAAGTCCAAATGGTTTGAGTTGAGGTTTTTTTATGGCTTTAACCCCACTAAAACCAACTTTAATAGTATGGATTTGGCTTCCATTCTTCAAGATTTGCTACAGTCTGCTAGAGTACTTTGTGGGAATTTCATTAATTTTTTTTATTCCATTAGCTTATATTTTCACAGGAATGGATGAATAACCTCTGATGTGTAGCTGTGGTCAAGGGAGGATGGTCATGCTGATTTCCAATACGTAAAAAAATCATGGACGGCGATTTTTACAGATGTCCAGTCAGTGAAAAATATGTAAAAACTTCTATCTAGGTGGATCGGATTTCCTGGAATGAATCAGGGAATGCAGACACAGGGGCATGCCAATCATATGAAAGTGTTAATTGCCGCACACAGTTGAATTCGGTTGCTCCACAATGAGCATCTGGCGCACAAGTGCATAACCAAATACTTGTGGACTAGGCACTACTCAACCACTACTATGGAATGACCATCTTCCTCTGTATTTGTGTGTTGTTTCTTTCGTGCTATGTATTTTATGCAACGATTGGATATAATTTATGTCTTCCATTTTGAGAGATTGAACAATGTTTTTGTTCTTATTTAAGTAAAATTTGGTTGTCTTCCACTTTGCTATTTTCTTTAGCTTGGATTTAGCAAATATTTTAAACAAATTTTTTTCTTGGAGAAATTGGGATAAACATGAGTAAATCCGATTATAAGATAGAGAAATAAGTTTGTTTGTTTTGATTGGGCTTGGGGCTGTGGATCTCATACCCATGCTGAAATTGGAGAAATTGGATGAATGGAAAACAACCGTTTGAATTAACATTGTATATTGTAAGTTTTAGTTGTAAATTCCTTATTAGTTGATTTTTATTCCCCTTTAGGGTTAGGTACTTTATCCACTGTCAACAGACACCGGCTACCTAAAAACACTTCAAAGGCAGAAGATGCTTATATTTCACTCCAATCAACTTTGAAAGCACTACTGAGTGATTTAAATGGAATGCTTGTTAGACTACACTATATGTATAAATTAACATAGGAAAAAGATGCTAACTTCGCTGTTCTACACTAAATTTTCTAGTTGTGACATCAAATACCCATTTAGAAGTAGCAACATCCACCAGCTAATCAGATTTTCATAAAAAGATATAAAGTTACATTTCATCATGTTCTATGGAGATGACCAATGAAGCCTCTTAAAGAGAAAAATAGTTATGTTTTAACCACGAATGGAAGAGAACAAGGTCCATTGGTTTAGCAATTCATGGCTCAGTGATTCCACTGAATTTGATGCCACATTGTCCGATGCCTTTTCTCAAAATTTCTAGCTTTAACCTGAATTTTGGTTTAACATCATTTGTTATTCAATTCCAACATCAAAACATCTCTTTATCAACAAGGTGTTCTTAGATCATAAAGCACATGACCGTACTTGGACTTCCCTGGGAAAAAAAAACCCTTTGTTTAATCATTTGTGCTTAAAATTTAATAATATGCTATCTAAGCATCCTCATTTCAGCGTATAAGGGATAACAAAAAATGCATGAGCTATGTCACCATGCATCCCCGTTGAGCCTAGTTGACACCTGGGAGCAACAGTTGATCATAACCATCAAATAAAGTGCATTCTTTCAACAATGACAAAAATTGAAAAGGTCTTAAAAACATCAATGGTGACTGTCAAAATCAAAATCTGCTAAGCCTTGCTTTTTCCCCAAATTAAATACTAGACGTGCACTTATTTTCATTCCAAATGATCAGCTTCTCAATTTTCCATCTTGGTTTGAATGAGATGTCTAGTAGATCAGTGAACTGCAAAGGAATGAATTTACCAATCAGAAACCTACAAAATCATGAAAAATGGTAAAAGAACATACTTTTACCACCTAGTTGCATATTGTTAGGCCAATAGAATTGCACAATGCTTAGGTTCTTAAAGCAATACTTGAACTATAATTGAATATTATGCTTTGCACTTGTGGAGGTTTGGGAGGAACTTGTCGTTGGTGTAGAATGATTAAATTACCCTTGTGACTATAAAAGTGCAAACAGACAATCACCCAAGTCTAGCAAAAACGTTTAAAATACAAAAATAATAATAATAATTGAACTATGAGTATAATGTACCTGAAGTAGTGCTATGAAACCGAGGTTTGTTTGAATTTTTTGAGAACCATCAAATTGATTACAACGTGCTGTAGTTGATGGTGTAGGGGGAACAATTTGACGCATCTCTTGAGGTGACTATAATACAACATACAAACAGTCACCAAAGTTCAATAGAAATTTGGATTTAAAATACAACGAAAAAATATTAAAAATGATTATAAAGTACCTGAAGTAGTTGTCTGAAACCAATGTTTGTTAGGCTTTCTTGAGATCCATTAAATTGATTCAAACATGCTATAGTTGACGATGTAGAGGGAGCAATTTGATTCATCTCTTGAGGTGACTATAATACAACATATAAACAATCACCAAAGTGCAGCAAAATATTGAACTCAAGGTTGAAACAATATGAGTATTATATACCTGAAGTAGTGGTCTGAAACTAAGGTTTATTTTAAAGGCGGATTGAGATCCATCAAATTGATTCGTCTCTTGAGGTGACTATAATACAACATACAAACATTCACCAAAGTACAGCAAAATATCGAACGCATGGTTGAAACAATATGAGTATTATATACCTGAAGTAGTGGTCTGAAACTGAGGATTGTTGGAAAGGAGAATTGAGATCCATCAAATTGATTCATCTCTTGAGATGACTATAATACAACATACAAACAATCACCAAAATGCAGCAAAATATTGAACTCAAGGTTGAAACAATATGATTATTATATACTTGAAGTAGTGGTGTCAAACCTGCCCCTGACTGGCAGGAATTTTGTTTGAAGGACAGGAACCCCTGACATGGCATCCAAGCACACTATGGAGTATCATCCCAGTGATTGAATTTAATGGAGAACCCCCAAGGATGTCCTCCTACATACCTGTCAGAAGATGGATTGCTGACCCCTGCTGATGCACTACCCACAACATAATGTACTGCTTGGACTCTAGGTACTCTCTCTCCTCTCCAAGAATGTGGGTCACATACTTGAAAATAGGTGTAAAAGTCCTTGAGTGACATGTGGGTGCAAGGCCCTAACCCTGGGTCAAACCCCTGTGCAAGCCCAAAGAGAATCAGCCTTGCTGAAATCTCTGGGCGATGCAGACATCACCCAAAGACATCGCCCAGAGAATGAAAAGTGGCAGTTTTGCTGATCTATCTTGGGGATCTTCACCCATGCACTATGAACAGTGTAGGGAGGTGGTAAATGACCAAAATACCCCTCCTCACATCTATCCATAAATATGAATACCTTGGGTTCCCAAGTGGGCCCCACAGGGCTTGGAAACCCTATCTGTGTTGGTCCTGCAACACTGCTGAATTAGGGACAGTGTTGTGAGGTTATTAGGACCTTAAGCCATGTACTACAGGTGTAAATGACCATTCTACCCTAAGCCACAATCTCTGGATGATGCACCGGGACATAGGCCTAAGGCCCAAAGAATTCCAAGTGATGACCAACTATACACCGAATCAACCTAGTAAGCCTAGATCAACCCTAGGACATCCAAAAACAGTTTGGAATATTAAATGATATATTTCTGATTTATACTTAGGGTTTGATCCCGTGCTTGAGGCCTACTGCCAGACTGTAGCCGGAACTGAAACTACAACTGAATTCCTAGAACCAAACCCAGGTGAGTGAAATGTTATCATGTATGTATGTGTAACAATATTCTTATGCCAAAAATTAAATTCTTTAATTATAATGCTTTGTTACTTGATCAATTACAATTTCACAATTATTACACATCGTGTGACTGTTGATCAACTTTGTTTGAATGTATCATGATGATTGTGATTGATAGATTAGATGCCATAGTCGGCTTGGAAATGAGGCCTGTGGTAGCCCATAGAATGGGATATGGTTGACATCGCTTGACTCATATGATGCCATATAGACATTGGGCTAGAGTTTCATCACCCGTGCTACACACCCTTGCCAACAGGGGTTAGGGTGTTGGATAACTGTGAGGACTACCATATAACCTCGGGCGTTTACGCCGGGAAGCCTTGGCTATATGCTGGGATGCCCCAGGCCAATTATGCCAGGAAGCCTTGAGCAACATGCTTGGGAAGCACCGATAGGTAAATTATGGCTATATGTCAAACAAAGTTTATCCTCGATCTACATGTCGAGAAGCACCGAAAAGGTGAATTTAATACTAAGTCGGTTACCTCACAAGTATAATCACAGGGGGTTGGTCAGGCTGACCAAGGGAAGTACGCTGGAGCTGACTGGTCCCCTCCGACAACTCAATGGGTGTATCGCGGGAAAGGGTAACCAAGCCCACACCAGGGATACATGTATTGGGGATTGGGGGACTAACCTGCCTTAGCTGTATTGTTAGGTGGCTAATAAATAATCTGGATTTGCATATCATGTAGGATCATATGGAATGTGGTTGCATATGCATGCATGATGATATGTTTTACTCATGGGCTCAGTGGGGCTCACACTCTTTTATATATGCTTTCTTTCTATTAAATGATTCTACAAGTGGATGCTACTGTGGGATGGAGGCTCATTACGAGGAGGAGAGCCCTTGTGGTTATGACGATATTGGTGTGGACCACGACGGAGGTCGTGCCGATGATCCGAGTGTTCTCAGTGGTTATTGATGAAGACCAATGAGGGGCGCTCTTGATGCTTTTGTTTTGGGGACTCCATTTTTACCTTTGTTAGGAGTTTATCCCCATCTTTGTTTTTGTTTTAGTTTCTTCTTTTCTTTTTGGGGTTGAGTTATCTCGCCTTATATATAGTTACTTTTACCTCAGCTTATGTATATGTCAGTTCTTACTGTTCTGTTTGTGGGTGTAAGGGGGAATGGAACAAATCTTACTTATGTATATGTATCACAACCATTTCCCATATCGCTACGCTTTCCCTTTCTTTTTATAATTGTAGATTATCTGTAGCACTCTGATCTTACTTGAGGTAATGTTATTGATGTGTGTGTCTGTGAATGTATTAACTGCTTCTAGATCCGTGGGATTTGGCGGATTGTCGTTATGCAATCCGGGTCACCTACCTAATCCTCCCAGGGGTTGGTTTGGGGTGTGACAAAGCTTGGTATCAGAGCGTGAGGCTCTTTCTACTTTCACGGGTTGCAGAATAGGAATAATAAGTTACCAATAATAAAACATGTCATAAAGAAAAGCTATAGGGGAGGTAAATGTAATTAAAAGACAAAGTGCATAATTACATTAACACAAAGATAACTGTGGCTGAGCCACCACAAGGAGTTTGACTGAAAGTACAACTTTCAGATTTACATAAGCTGACAAAAATATATATATACATACATCACGAACAAAAAAAAAAAAAAAACTACATAAACCATGATAAAAAAAAAAAAGAGACAAAAAGTCAGAACTACATCAGGTCAAGTCAGGCTAAATGTGTAGAAGCGGGCTGGAATGTTACTCTATCAGAGGTAAGTCACCCGGTGGAGGCTGAGACTGGCATGAGTCAACGCGATAGAATGTGTCCCAAAAATCCAGGCGTCACTCTACAGATTCCACTATGCTCTCAAGGGACGAGAAGCCCCGATCCATCCTCGTAGACAACTCAGTGAGCTGGGTGCTGAGGCCCTGAAACTGAGACATCATCTGAGACCACCCAAAGGACTCTGGCACCTGTGAGCTAGTGGCACTGGTCGCCTCATATGGGGGCAAATCAGAAAACTGTACTCTAACCCCCTCGAAGTCACCCTCCTCTCCCTGCACATCTCCCTGCTCATCACCCTACTCCTCTTGAAGACCCACCTCTGGATCACTCCCTGGCTCCCCTGGTACCTTCATCTTTAAGATCGAGGTCTCTCCTCTGGATCACTCCCTGGCTCCCCTGGTACCTTCATCTTCAGGATCGAGGTCTTGTTGATGGGTCTAGACCTGTCCCTCTCCATATACTTGTCGCCCAAGGGAACCTCAAAATGTCTGAAGACCATATGGAAGGTTCCCATCAGAAGGGTTTTGGGTGTGATACAACATGGCCTGAAGTAGTAGATATGGGAGGTTTATAACTGGACCCCCCTTGCCTGCACCCAACAGGCAATAAGTGATATAGGCCCTCAACATAGAAACATTGCCTCTGTTCCCACCCTTCGGGTAAATGTTATATGAAATGCATCTACTAATGACCCGGGCACTAGGCTTATAGGCAGCCTCAGATTTAAGAGTCCCCTCTGAACTGGTCAATGCCTTGAAGACTCTCCTCCTGGTCTCCAAGGAAAACATGTCCGAAATGTCAATCCTAGGCTTTTAATAGCACCTCTCGCCTGTGTTAGGCAACCCAAGGATCCCTACTAAGGTGGCAGTGGTAAGTCTGATGTCCACTCCCTTAACCATACTCTCTAAACCAAACTCCTGTGCTCCAGATGGCACTAGGTTGTAGTAAAAATAACGAACCAAGTTAGGGTAACATGGCTCGGTGGGTGATAGCATAAAAGCCCAACCTAGGATGTTGAACCTAGTAAATAAGTTGTACTGGTGTAAGTCATCCACCTGTACCATTCTCTCATTCACAATCTTGAGGGACCTAAATTTGTCCTAATCCCTGGAATGCTCATACCTAGAAAATAGGAACCGATCAAAATCCGGCTCCTCTGATGAAGAATCCTCTCTCGATGAGGTGTGTGGCACAGAGGAAGATGAGGAATGCTCGCTCTCGGACCGTAGCCTCTTGTGTGCTACGAATTTCCTCGCCGTTCTATGACTAGAAGACATGGGGCTGCAAAAAGGAAGGAATAGAAATATTTAGGGAAAGAAAAGTTAGTAAAACCCTAGCCAAAACAAGCAAGACATGGAAAATGACCTAAAATAAAGAGAAAAGTCAAAGAATCTTACCCAAGATCGAATAGGATCGCGGGGGACCCGTGAAAATGGGTGGAAATGGTGTGAAAGAAGTCACACTAGGCACCAAAGCCCTGCCCTAGGTGTTTAGGAAGCTTTAGAGAGGAAATGAAATGAAATGGGACCCTCTTGGACTGTTATAGCTGGGCCTCGATTCTTTGGGCGATGCATCTAATGCCTAGAGACATCGCCCAGTGAATAGAATTTTGCTATTTTTGCATAAAAGTTCATGAATTTATGAGTTTTGCTTAGAAATGACTTAATAAATACAAAAATATAAATTTTATAAATATATGGATGTAAAGAAGATAATAAAATAATAATAATAAATTTAAATCGAAAATAATTAAATTAATAATACACCCATGACTGGGTAAGATAATGTTGTGGGCTGTTATAAAAAAAAAGGGGAAACATAGAGATTTTAGGAAATTCCTTTCCTTGTTTGAGCTAAATGATAATAAATAATTATGCCCTTACCTATACGTAAGTAGAGAGTACATAAATATTTAATATTATGTGCTGAGTACGATGCGTGTATGAACCAAGTTGGAGTGATGCTGTGCAAACTGAACATAGGTAAGTAGGTATGTTGTAATATGTATTTATGAGATCTTGGGGAACCTAGAACTCACCTTACCCACAACCTAGGTCAACCAAGAATAGGATCCGATAGGTTGTCCAGTCAAGTTGAATCCCTAGACGTTAAGATGCCTCGAGCCAACCCATTTATTTTCTCCTACTCATAAGTTATTCCTGTAGCCATGTACTTAATTCTTTTAATTAAGTATCTATAGTGACTTGATACTTAGAACCTCTTCATGGCAGGATCTTACTACCTCATTTAAGCCTGGAGACCCCAACAACATGCGATACATTAGGCAACTGAGGAGAAGACTGATCCGGATACGTGTGGTACAAGACTATGCCGAGAACCAATTAGTAATTTACTTAGCTCTTGTGGACGTCAGTGAACCTATGAATCGAGCCATTTATCTATCCCTAGTGGATGAGGTTAGAGGTGATATAGCCTACCTTTACGTGCAGAACATTATCACCAGTTGGCAGTTACAGAGACTTGCCTGTTAGACTCAGGTACATAATTAAAATATTTTTGTAAAAAAATTTAAAGTTTATTATTTAGTGTCATGCATAGCAAAACATCGCATAAAATACCTAAAGGATAAGAACACAAGTAAAAGAAACACTTCATAATAAACAAAAGAAAAAAAAATTAAATATATATAATAATACACCTTGCTGGTATGACTACATAAATTCACTGGAACTGTGGAATAGGTATGTACAGGTATTAACTAGGAATTTTCTGTTGACCTTGATAAGGATTGTTGGATTATTGAACATGTTGCTCTTTTAAGAAAAGCAACCATGGTCAACGCCAGAAGTTCTCGAGGTAGTCGTAAAGGAAAACACCCTCGTGTTATACCAGAGGTTGAACTGCCAAATGAAATCGAGGCCCAAAATTCTGAAGCATTGGCTGCTTCATTAGGGGCACCAGCGGCTGCTCAAGCCACTGTTGTGGCACCTTAGCGGGGTAGAGCAGCCGGTGAGGTAACTGCATTCATGACTACTATGATGCGGACCATGCAGCAACAACAGGAACTGTTGGGCCAAATGTCTACGCAATTTACGGCCATGATGCATGAGCACGCAGCACCACCTCCGCCACCCAATCGGCCCATACTTTTCTCACCACCTGTGCCTCAACACTCGACGGAAAACTCTACCGCTAAGGTAATGGAGAGATTCAAGAAACTCCAACCACCTGTGTTTTCCAAGTTGAATTCCGAGGCAATGCAGCCAGAACGGTGGATTAGTGCCTTAGAGAAGGCATTTGATGTGCTCGATTGTTCGGATGCGCAAAAGCTGATATGTGCTGGTTATCAGCTACAGAATGAGGCTGAAGCCTGGTGGAAGGCTACTAAGCCAAATCTTGAAGCCGCCCATCCGAATCCCATGTGGGAGCAATTTAAGGAAGTCTTCTTCAAGAACTACTTCCTAGAGAGTTTTAGGGACAAGAAAGAAGCTGAGTTCTCTGCACTGGTACAAGGAACCAAAACAGTGCTAGACTATCAACAACGATTTGAAGATCTGTTTCATTTCGCTCCCGAGCACCTGAAAGGGGAAGTTAGCAAGACGAAGAAGTTTGAGAAGGGACTCAAACCCAAGATCGGGTTAGTTCTATCAATAATGGACATTCGGGATTATGCTCAGATGGTCGATAAGGCGAAGACTATGGAGGATAGATTGAAGGAGAAAGAAAAAGAAAAGACTACGATGTCGCCCGGGTTAGACAAAAGGCCTAATAATTTCCAGACTTTTGGTTAGCCAAACAAGGTTTTTTGAGGAACCAGTTTAAGCCCCAATACGACTCCATACCGTAAGCCACATGTGGGTCAGAATCCTTTCTGCCCTACTTTTAATTGACCTGCTCAATCGGCTATGAGTTAAGCGACAACAGTAGCTTCGCCAGCCCAACCAGCCACAAGCCAAGTGAGCCAAGCCTCAACACCATCTGTCCCACCCTATAAGTGTTACATGTACAACAAAGAAGGGCACATGGCCAAAGAATGCAGACAGTGTGGGTACAACAACAACTCGCCGAATCAGTCCTACACTAGGCCTTTTCAGCCACGAGACAATCGGATGCGAGGAAAGGTGTTCGCATTAACTAATGAAGAAGCTGATGTGAACCCCGATGTAATGACAGGTAAGTCCACTGAACTCTACTAAATGGTAGGAGAAATCATTGTATATTGTGACCTAAATTGCATACAAACCCTAGGTACCCTGAGTGTCTCAACCATCCCTGCACGAGTGCTATTCTACTCGGGCGCATCCCACTCTTTTGTTTTTACTACCTTTGCGAGTAGGATGGAAAATCAACCAAGAGACATCGGGCACAACTTAGTAGTCAGCACACCAACGGGTAGTGTCATGAGCTTGAAGGAAGTCTACGACCCTTGTCAGGTAGAAGTTTATGGGAGAAACCTGACCGCACGGCTAATAAAGTTCGATATGAAGGACTTTGATGTGATATTAGGCATGGATTGACTATCCTACTATGGAGCAAACGTCATGTGTGCGGAGAAGAAGATAATGTTCAAATTGATGGATGGGTCAATTTTCACCTATCAAAGTGAACCAGTGAGGAAACCCAGAAGGATAACCCTATCCGCCCCCAGTCGCGACAGTTGCTGGATGAAGGATGTCAAGGCTTTTTGGTCACTATGATGGACACTGAGGCAAAGGTAAAGCCCTTGGAGGAACTTGACGTAGTCAGAGAATTTCTTGATGTTTTTCCAGAAGATCTGACCCAGCTACCGCCTGATCATGAGATAGAGTTTGCGATTGATCTAATTCCTGGTACAACACCAGTATCCAAGGCACCATATCGCATGGCACCTATCGAATTGAAGGAATTACAGGTCCAGTTACAAGACCTACTGAAGAAAGGTTTTATAAGACCCAGCATGTCTCCTTGGGAAGCACCTGTGCTATTCGTAAAGAAGAAGGATGGTAGCATGTGGTTGTGTATTGACTATCGCGAGCTAAATAAGCTAAACATCAAGAATCGATACCCATTGCCGTGCATTGATAACCTATTTGACCAACTACAAGGAGTAAGAGTCTTCTCCAAGATTGATCTTAGGTCCAGATACCATCAATTGAAGATCAAGGGCGGCGATATTCACAAGACAACATTTAGAACTCGATACGGACATTACGAATTCCTAGTCTTATCGTTCAGGTTAACCAATGCCCCGACAGCGTTCATGGACATGATGAATAGAGTATTCCATGATATATTGGATAAGTTCATCATCGTGTTTAATGATGACATTCTGGTATACTCTAAGAGTGAACAAGAGCATGCTCGGCACCTTACGTTCGTGTTGCAGCGGTTGCGGGAACACCAGCTTTATGCCAAGTTTAGCAAGTGTGAATTTTGGCTTCACCAAATTGGATTCCTAGGGCACATCGTCAGCAAGGATGGCATTAAAGTGGACCCAGACAAGGTGAAAGCGGTTCTTGAGTGGGAGACTCCGAAGAGTGCCACCGAGATCTGGAGTTTCTTATGTTTGGCAGGATATTATCGTCAATTGATTGAAAATTTCTCACGCATTTTGGCACCCATGACAAAGCTAACGAAGAAGGGTGCCAAGTTTGAATGGAATGACGTATGCGAGAAAAATTTCCAAGAGTTAAGGAACCGGCTAGTAACAGCACCGGTGTTGACCATCCCGGATGGCACTGGAGGAATGGTGGTATACACTGACGCCTCCAGAACGGGATTGAGTGGCATCTTAATGCAGAAGGGTAAAGTGGTCGTCTATGCCTCAAGACAACTGAAGGAACACGAAAAGAACTACCCCACTCATGACTTAGAATTGGCGGCGGTAGTCTTTGCATTAAAGATATGGCGACATTACCTATACGGTGAAAAGAGTGAAATCTTCAGCGATCATAAAAGCATGAAGTATTTCTTCACCTAGAAGGAATTGAATATGAGATAGAGGCGGTGGTTAGAACTGGTGAAGGATTATGACTGTGAGGTCCAGTATCACCCCAGCAAGGCTAACGTAGTAGCGGATGCGTTAAGCAGGAAATCTCAGACTGCATCCCTTGCTTCCTTGGTCGTAAACGAGTAGTTAATAAAAGAAGCTCAAAAGTTTGATCTGGAACGGCTATATAATTAGTAGCCATAGATTTACAGCCGTCGATACGAGAAGAGGTAATTACGAAGCAACCATTGGACCTTGAGTTGGCCAAAATAATTTGGGAAGTACAGCAAGGAGTCCATAAGGACCCAGATTTTTCATTGGCCCAAGATGGGGCATTGAAGTTTAGAGACAGATTGTACGTGCCTGATGATTATGATATCCAAGACCGAATCCTTAAAGAGGTGCACAACTCACCCTATTCAATCCACCCTGGAAGCACGAAGATGTACAAGGATCTGAAGAAGTACTATTGGTGGATTAGAATGCAGGAGACCATAGCGATATATGTGTCCAAATGCCTCACTTGCCAACAAATTAAAGCAGAAAGACACCAACCGTATGGGTTGTTACAACCGCTCCCTATACCTGAATGGAAGTGGGAAAGGATCACTATGGATTTTGTGACAAATCTGCCCAACACCAGGAAGGGGATGAATGCAATTTGGGTAATTGTAGACGGACTGACAAGGGCAGTCCATTTCATACCAATCAAAATAAGTTACTCAATGGAAAAGCTTACCCAACTGTATATAGAAAACATAGTCTGCTTACACGGCGTGCCTGTCAATATTGTATCTGATAGGGATCCTCGATTTACCTCAAGGTTTTAGAGAAGTTTACAAATGGCACTGGGATCTCAACTAAATCTTAACACGACTTTCCATCCACAGACGGAAGGACAATCCGAAAGAACTATCCAGACTCTGGAAGACATGCTCAGAGCCTGTGTCCTGAAAATGAACGACAGTTGGGATGCCCACATACCCTTGGTGGAATTTGCATACAACCATAGTCACCACTCCATCATTGGCATGGCACCGTTTGAAGCTCTCTATGGTTAGAAGTGCCAGACCCCGTTATATTGGGACGAGGTTGGAGAACAAAAATATCTCGGGCCAGAGATGATACAAGCTACCTGTGAAAAGGTGGATATCATTAGAGAGAAAAATAAGGCTGCCCAATCAAGGCAGAAGAGTTATGCCAATAATCGAAGGAAGGACATTGAATTTAATGTCGGGGAAAAAGTATTCCTCCGGGTGTCCCCAACAAAGGGATTGCTACGTTTCAACAAGAAGGGCAAGCTGAGCCCAAGATTCATTGGTCCATATGAAATTCTCAACAAAGTGGGACCCGTAGCACACCGATTGGCATTACCACCATCTTTATTGGGCGTCCACGATGTTTTCCATGTGTCGATGCTAAGAAAATACATCAATAATCCGACACATGAACTCTCAACTGAACCAGAACAGTTAGATGTGGATATGACCTATAAAGAACAACCTACAGAGATATTGGATAGAAAGGAACATAACCTCCGTAGCCGCACGGTTGCCTTTGTAAAGGTTCGATGGGGAAACAACCCCATAGAAGAGGCTTTGTGGGAACGGGAGGAAGAAATGAAAGAAAAGTATCCCCAACTCTTTGAACTACAAGGTAAGCAAATTTTGGGGACGAAATTTTTGTAAGGTGGGGAGAAATGTCAAACCTGCCCTTGACTGGCTAGAATTTTGTTTGAAGGACAGGAACCCCTGACATGGCACCAAGCACACTATGGAGTATCACCCCAGTGATTGAATTTAATGGAGAACCACCAAAGATGTCCTCCTACATACCTTTCAGAAGATGGATTGTTGACCCCTACAGATGCACTGCCCATAGCATAATGTACTTCTTAGACTCCAGGTACTCTCTCTCCTCTCTATGAATGTGGGTCCCACACTTGAAAATAGGTGTAAGAGGCCTTGAGTGACATGTGGGTGCAAGGTCCTAACCTTGGGTCAGACCCCTGTGCAAGCCCAAAGAGAATCAGCCTTGCTGAAATCTCTGGGCGATGCACTGGGCGATGCAGACATCACCCAGAGAATGAAAAGTGGCAGTTTTGCTGATCTGTCTTAGGGATCTTCACCCTTGGACTGTGAAAAGTGTAGGGAGGTGGTAAATGACCAAAATACCCTTCCTTACATCTGTCCATAAATATGAATACCTTGGGTGGCCAAGTGGGCCCCGCAGGGCTTGGAAACCCTGTTTATGTTGGGAACAGTGTGGTGAGGTTATTAGGACCTTGAGACAGGTACTGTAGGTGTAAATGACCATTCTACCCTAAGCCACAATCTCTGGATGATGCACTGGGACATAGGCCTACGGCCTAGTGCAAGGCCCAAAGAATTCCAAGTAATGACCAACTGTACACCGAGCCAACCCAGTAAGCCTAGATCAACCCTAGGACATCCAAAAATAGTTTGAAATATTAAATGACATATTTCTAATTTATACTTAGGGTTTGATCCTGCGCTTGAGGCCTACTGCCAGACTACAGCCGAAACTGAAACTACAACTGAATTCCCAGAACCAGACCCAGGTGAGTGAAATGTTATCGTGTATGTACGTGTAATAATATTCTTATGCCGGTAATTAAATTCTTTAATTATAATGCTTTGTTACTTGATCAATTAAAATTTCACAATTATTACACATCGTGTGACTGTTAATCAACTCTGTTTGAATGTATCATGATGATTGTGATTGATAGACTAGATGTCGTAATCGGCTTGGAAATGAGGCCTGTGGTAGCCCATAGAATGGGATACGGTTGACACCGCCTGACTCATACGATGCCATATAAACGTTGGGCTAGAGTTTCATCACCCGTGCTACGCACCCTTGCCACAGGGGTTAAGGTGTTGGATAACTGTGAGGACTATCGTAAAACCTTGGGCGTTTATGTCGGGAAGCCTCGGTTACATGTTGGGATGCCCCAAGGCAATTATGCCAGGAAGCCTTGAGCTACATTCTTGGGAAGCACCGATAGGTGAATTATGGCTATATACCAAACAAAGTTTATCCTCGATCTACATGTCAGGAAGCACCGAAAAGGTGAATTTGATACTAAGTCGGTTATCTCACAAGTTTAATCACAGGGGGTTGGTCAGGCTGACCAAGGAAAGTACGCTAGAGCTGACTGGTCCCCTTCGACAACTCAATGGGTGTATCATGCGATAGGATAACCAAGCCCACACCAGGGATATATGTATTGGGGATTGTAGTAGCACTAACCTGCCTTAGCTGTATTGTTAGGTGACTAATAAATAATCTGGACTTGCATATCATATAGGATCATGTGGAATGTGGTTGCATATGCATGCATGATGATATGTTTTACTCACGGGCTCAGTGGGGCTCATACTCTGTTATATATGCTTTCTTTCTATTAGATGATTCTACATGTGGATGCCACTGTGGCATGGAGGCTCCTTACGAAGAGGAGAGCCCTAGTGGTTATGACGATATTGGTGTGGACTCCAACGGAGGTAGTGCTGATGATCCGAGTGTTCTCAGTGGTTATTGATGAAGACCAGTGAGGGGCACTCTTGATGCTTTTGTTTTGGGTACTCCATTTTGACCTTTGTTAGGAGTTTATCCCCATCTTTGTTTCTATTTCAGTTTCTTCTTTTCTTTTTGGGGTTGAGTTATCTCGCCTTGTATATAGCTACTTTTACCTCAGCTTATGTATATGTCAGTTCTTACTGTCCTTTTTGTGGGTGTAAGGAGGAATGGAACAAATCTTACTTATGTATATGTATCACAACCATTTCCCGTATCTCTATGCTTTCCCTTTCTTTTTATAATTGTACATTATCTACAGCACTCTGATCTTACTTGAGGTAATGTTATGGATGTGTGTGTCCGTGAATGTATTAATTGCTTCTACATCAGTGGGATTTGGCGGATTACCGTTATGCAATCCGGGTCACCTACCTAATCCTCCCAGGGGGTGGTTTGGGGTGTGACAAGTGGTCTGAAACTGAGGTTTGTTTGAAAAGAGGATTGAGATCCATCAAATTAATTCATCTCTTGAGGTGACTATAATATAACATACAAACAATCACCAAAGTGCAGTAAAAATGTTTAAAATTAAATATTAAAAAATTAATTGAGACCCATCAATTAGTAAAGTAGATGGTGTAGGGCTTTTCTTTCTTTTTCCCTGTGTTTCCAAACAACTTTTCAGTCATTTTGTAGTATTTTTACCATTTTTCTGTTTGTTCTCTTTCTTTTTATGCCTTTTAGCATTAAACAGATTAGGCTCCTTAGCTAACTCAGTTTGGTGTGGGTAGCCTTGGCAAGATTGTCTAATTATTTAAACAAGTCAGTAGCAGCATTGCTCACCAAGTCATATCCATCTACTGAATTGGATGCTTCTGATGCAAGCTTTACCAGTTTATGGCATAGCAATGTATAACACTGTGTAGAAACCAAATTAACATGTTCCACAACCTCTTTTTCCTTGCTATCTTCAATCACCATGTTTTTCGCTACACATGTCCATTTACTCAAAACATATGCTTTAGGAATTGACTTGATATCTAATAATTGTAAAACTTTCAAAGCATGACAACATAGAATGCCAAATGTCTCAAACTTTCTACAGCTACACTGAACCACAAAGTCAGATGGATTACACTCAACTTTAAATTCAATCTCCTGCTCATCTATACCAACACCATACTCATGCAAGCTAGAACTTTAATTCTTCCACTTTATGTAATAATCACCAACACATGAAAACTCATCTTGAAAAAAGTCAAAGATTGTTGGAGTTTACACTTCTTTTGCATGTTTAATAATTTTTGTACGGAGAAACATATTCTTTGGGAGCTTATTTATTGCATCAAAGTCAGCCTTCAATTCATTAGCACGCTTATCATTGACTACCCTTTTAAAATACTTAAAAATCTGTACAATATCTAAAGTAGATTTTGTATAGTCCTTCAAGTCAGCATATAAACTTTCACTCAGTTGTGTACTCTGCATACCTCCTGTAAATGTATTATTCATATAAGATCTAGCCCACTTCTCTTTAAGTCCATACATACGATTTAACCATGAATTATTTTCAACCCTATACTTAGTCCGTAATTCTTCCCATGCAGACTCAAATTGTACTTCCTCAACATACTGATATGCACATTTTTTGAGATCTGATAGAAAGCTTGATCCGTTCTTCATTAAGTTACCTAGATGTTTAATCGCATTTCGCATTAAATGCTAAGTGCACAAACCATGCCATGTCCCATGAAACACTTCTAAAATTGCCTTTACCATTGCAACATCTTGATCTGTAAAAATGGTTACAGGCTTCTTTTGCTCATGACTTTTCAAGAATGCCTTAAACAATCATTTGAATGATTCTGCCGTCTCATCGTATAAAAGAGCTACCCCAAATACAACGACTCCTCTACGATGGTTAAATCCAGTAAAAATGCCAAACGACCTATTTTCCTTGTTTGTGCAAAATGTGGTATCGAAGGTAACAACATCACCAAACAAAGCATAATCTATTATCATTCTCGCATCGGTCCAAAAAATATTTGTTATAAGCACATCCATATTCAACTGCACAATGTAGCTAAAAGAAGGGTTTAGCCTAGATTATTTTGTAAAATACTGTAACAAACTACTCACTTCACCATAACATTTGTCATACCCCTATCCCAAGCTTATGCCATAAGCACAATCAAGGGGGTGATTAGGATGACACGCATCACCCCAATACCTACCAGGATCAACGACATAGTGTCCCAGCGCATGGTCACCACCCAAGGGCCCACCCAAATACATGCATTTGAGCAAAAGGAATAAATATTTTCAATCATTGTCAGAGCTATAAAGAGCGGAAGCAGTAATTACATAAGCAGTTACAGTATGTTCAGCTGTCTAGATGATAATATAATAGTTAATGTTGGCACCAACTGACCATGACATAACTACTCAAAATAATAGTAAGTTATTACAGAAAGTGTTTATAACGGGCACAGTGCCCCAAAAGAATCAAAAGATAGGGGAAGTCCCTAAGTAACATTAGTGCCCATAAGCACAATCATCATAGGGGCAACCATCGTCGTGTTCCTCTGACATGTATCTAGGCTCCTCTGTACCAATACCATCATACTCCATCGGCTGTACATCTAGGCCGGTCAAATATCCATCACCTGCATCAAAATCTAAAAGTTGTGTACACAGGGGGTTAGCTCCACTAAGCCAGTGAGAGGAAAGGGGAGTGCACATACATACAATCACACATAGTCCAAGATGTATGAAATGTTAAACATACATTTTTCTACCTAACAAACAGTCTAAGTCGTGGTATGTGCTATTGTGATAACTCGGGAGACACTGAGGGTCACTTATCTTATCCCCCTAGTGAAACCTCAATTATCACAAGGGACCTGCACCGGTAGAAGCCATGGGCCACCCAGTGGCAGACCCTATATAGCCATTACTACCCCTGACCTGGCCTCTCCCACCTCCACAGACATCAGGTGCTCCGACTATCCAACACGTAAATCTCTGTTGACAAGGGTCGTAGCACAAGGGAGTGTAAATCCTAACCATAGATATACTACATGCAGTTTTATTGTCCCGAGAGGTATTCCGGGTGCATCAACGTCCATGCGATCTAGCACCCGGGTACCAGCACGGCACGGTGCATACAGACCAGGATGGTAAGCAATGATTGTAATCATAAGAACTATGGGGTTCCGACACCGGCATACCCTGCATCATGACCCAATATAACAATGTAAAGCATCATATCCACATTGTATCCATTCATATCCAACATGGTTTTATATGCAACTGCAACATGGCAAGAATGAATGCACGCACATAAACCATTCTATAATCCATATGATTTTATATATATATGTATATGTCAAACCCAAACGTCACCCAAAACCCACTCACTGTTCATTTTCTTGCGATTCGGTGAGGTTTGCTCTAGCGTACGCACTCCCGTACAGATTTTGAAGTCTGAGAACGTGTGGAAGTAGTGTTAGAAGTATATAGGTGGGTCCCACAAAGGGTCCCAACAGTTTAAAGAAGTTTGGGCCAAGACAGCTGGAGCAAATGAAGGAACGGAGTCAGCCAGGTGAGTCCGATCGTGGATCCGTTCAGGCCATACCCAGAAAATATATGAAATGGACTCACGGGCGGACACGGAACATGGATCCACTCGTGCATCCGTCCAAAACCTGAGATGCACCCGAGAGCAACCTAAGCTATGGGCGGATTCACCTAGGTGGGTCCGATCGTGGCTCCGCCCAGATTAAACAGTCGGGTTAGGTTGAACGGACTAACGGGCGGATACACAATAGTGAGTCCGGTCGTTCATCCGCTACCATTCCTTTGGAAGTTGCAAAGATTATCACCTCCAGCCCTTCATTCATGGATCCATAGAGGTCCTAGGGTTGGGGAGGTGAGCTCAAACCTTCGTTGGAGGTCCAATACACATGGTCCTTCAATAAGGTAAGGGGATTTAAGGGATTTGGGTCCATCTCCAAGGTTCTTCCCAAACCTAAACTAATTTTCAAATGCTTGAACAGCATTAGGGTCATTCAAGCCATGAATGCATTAAGGAAAGGGAATGTGAGTCTTAAAGGAGCATGAACTAGGGTTTATTGGGTTTTCATGAGAACCCCCAAGCTTGGAATCGATCCCAAGGGGATCTCCAAGCTCAGAAATGGAAAAGAGAGGGAGGTAAGTGAGGTCATTTACCTCAAGGTTGGATATAGAGATGATCCTCCACCTCCACAGCCCCTCCAAGCTCTCCACCACCAAAGTCTTGAATGCTCCAAGTCTCCAAAGTTTTGGGTAGGTAGATGAAGTAATGAGGCTTAAAGACTAAGTCTTAGTCTTATACCAAGTCCCACTTAGGGCCTGTTTGGCTTGGACACAATGAGTCAAAACTCATTCAAGAGGTCTACCAAGCTAATGGGTCCACTCAAATGGTAAGCCCATAAGTCAAGGGGATCAAGGATGAGACCTACCTCGTCCAAAAGACTATAAAGAGTGCTCGGGGCATGGGGTATGGGTCCCACATAAGGGAAACACACAAAGTCCAAAAATAGCATGGGCGGACTAATGGGTGGATTCAGTCTTGGTGAGTCCGCTAGTGCGTCTGTTGCTACTGTAAAGGCAGAAACCTAAGGACATTGATCAGGCTTTGGCCCATACTCCAAGGTCAACTAGGGGAGGGTACAGTAATGTTCACAAGGTCAGTATCTTACCCCTCGACCGTCAAGACATGTCCTTCGTGATCCCGAATAGTTTCCCAATCGCAATACTAAGCTCATCGCCAAAGGAGGTGTCTAGCTGTGGGGACACAGGGAACGCCTTCCGGTACTCCTCGCTTTGTGGACTCGTGCTAGGAGGATGATCGACGAAATCACCATCGATAAACCTTCCCCACTGTCGGTTAAGGAACCTCTCCTCCACAGGCAAGCCCGTGAACTGGTCAATGATCTTGTGGCTAGGTTTGACCACAAGTGAAAATAACTCGCCAGCATACACGACAGTAGAATCTACACATCACAGGAGAGACGTGGATGTAACAACATTAGTCACGCTGACGTTTAAATCAAAGATAATTATGATGATTTATTGGTGTATAACCAAGGGTCTGTCTCCCACCTGCTTGTTTACACATGTACTCAAATGCGGCCTTAGGTCTGATTCCAGAATGATTGTGAAAGTCAATTCCATGCCCATATATTTCCGAAACATTTCGTTGTGACCGCATCATGTGCGTGGTAGATGGTAGATGGTAGATGGTAGATGAAGCTCGTGATGATGGCCTTCAACAAAATCATGGCATTGGTATTTTTCATTTTCCAAAAGCGTTATGTCCATGAGAGCAGGACAATCTATTTTCGTCTCCGCTCGAGGGCAATTAGTATCAATATCACGCTTGTCTTATTTCTTAATATCATGTTTATTACATGCAAATCTCCTCGAAGTTATCTTAGTCTTATCTTTTTTGCTCTTATTTCCAAATTCTTTCCTGACACTAAAACCCAATCTGCCCCCTTAACTGTTATAAAATTCATAAGCTTCACTCTCTAAATTAAAATGCATGCCGATTTGAGGCTTATTCTCATCTAGTGTAACCATCCATATCCCTACACAGTCTCTCAAATCAATCACTAAACAGTGACAACACATTTAGCTTTTCAAAAAAAATTAAGCATAGCAAGTATAAATTAATCTTACATGATAGTGCTAATGAAAACAGCCCCCCCCCCCCCCCCCCAAAAAAAAAAGAACTATAAAGAACAGAGTTTTTAGTTTAATTCTTGATGTGATAGTTGTGGTATAGAATGATTAAAAAAAAAAAAAACCAGATATAGCTTTATGTAACAATTAACCAAACAAACAGAGAATTCTGCATTAAATGAATCAATGAAATTTTTACAGATGATGTTGTATCAATTCTTAGCCAAGCCAGCTATATAAATGAATAAATTGTCCCTGTTTAGTATCTTTCTAGATATCCAAAAAAAAAAAAAAAAAAAAAAAAAAAAAAAGGCCAAGAAAAGATACAAGTGTTGGACAAGTGTGTGTCCATCAAACCCGGTGCGGTCTGGTTCAACCCGATTCACCTTTGTATTGAACATTTATATATTTTAGTTTAATATTGTCACATGCGATATAAACTTTTTGAGCATTATGTGTCTGTAAGTTATACTTAAAATGGTAGTCAAGACTAGGGTTTGGGCTGGGCACCCTTATCATATGGTCGTCGCATTGGGTATGCCTAGACATGTGATGTCAGGGTACGAATGCGAGTGCTCATATGTTTGATGTGTGCATTGGCAAAGAATCTACTTTGTCGATTCCCTCATGTATTATTGCCAGATGTAGGAAGGGATAGACATGTGTCATCGACACCCTGTACCTGAGGGAACCTTGTCACTGCAAAGTGTGATCGCATTCTTTGGTTCATCAATGACTGAGACTCAAGCGAGTCAAAGCCGGTGTTCTGGGAATGCATGAACACTTTGTGAGTGAAGGAGTTATCCAACATGGTCACCACTGCCCGATTGGGGAACACCAAGATAGAGACTATCTGTGCATGGTCGGATCAGAATCTGGATCAAGTACCATTTTGGAAATGGTTTTGCAAAATTTATTTTACATAAAATTATACATTATTTATAGTTATTTCATATAAAGTGTTTTATCAAGTTTTGCGGGACCCAGTCAGATGCACAGACGCTCTTATATGGATATGTACTATGGATTGGGGTTTGGCAGTACATGTGTACATGCCCTAGATTCCATAATGATGGTGTTGATTAGTGGGGGGGTTGTATATGATAAATTGTTATAATATAGGGAGTTATTTAGAATTTGCTAATTTAATTGGCTCTTTATTTAATTAATGGATTTGGGGCTAATTGTAATTATCCATTAATAATTAAATAAAGAATCTAATTAATACTTTCCCTATTAGATTCTGCTTCTTCACCTGTGTAGCACTTTGAGTTTAAACAGAACTGCCAGACTGAGAGAGAGAGAGTCAGACTCTCACTAGGGCTCTATTAAATCTATCTAGGATTTAATTAAACCCTATTATTATAAATAGGGGACCATAAAATGCAGAAGAGTGTAGCTCTCCACGTTTTTGGAGTAGACACTCTCTCTCCTACGTTTTTGGTTTCTCTCTCTCTCCCTCTTGTGATCTCTCTTATTCTTCTTGTTTCTCTCACCTGTGTTTGAGAGTTAGGGTTTGTGAAACCCTAGATCTGTGCTGAGGAGTTTGAGGGCATCTGGGATTGACGTGTAGAACCTGGTAGCACCATTGGAGGTTCAAATCTGTTTGCTTGGAGCGCTCATTGGAGGAAGAACCACTATCTATTGGAGGAGCAACACTTAAGGCTCACCAGGTTAGCAGTTCTTTATTAATTCATTCTGTTCATTAATTATTAATATTTATGGGATGCGAAAGAAACTCGAATCGATTAATTTTCGCTGCGCATTCGAGTATGGGATGGATCCCTCTTGCCATGTGATGGACTAGAGACGAATTTCTCCATCCCTATTGTGATAATTAATTTTATGGAATGCAATAGGGAAGGAGAAACCCTAATAGGGATGCACCAAGGTTCCCATGGGCGACCATAGGAAACCCTAAAATTAAAATGGGGCACCCATGGGACACCATGGGCTAACCCAGGGCTTGTAAAACCCTAAAGATAAATATCTTGGTCTCTCTAGGGAACCATGGTTTGATCCCTGGACCATTGTTTGGCCAACAGTGTGGTATCAGAGCCACCTTGCCCACCCATGAATATTAGATAATTAATAGTTTAATATGATTATCATGAGTGGGATGCAAGTTGGCACATGGGTAGTTAGAATATGGTTGTTGTAACAACCTTCCCATGTGCACATGGGTAGTTACAAGGTTGTTAGTGTAACAACCTACCCATGTGATGATGGATTTGGTTTGTTTTATTTATTCCAATTATTGAAGCATGTATCCAATTAAGGAGTGATTATTAATTTTATTAATTTAAAATTTTTTAATCATGTTTACATGTGGGGGGGGGGGAGCACATGCTGCCAAGCCTCTGCGCACGCCCTCCCCCTATTGCCTGCCTATGTGCGCATTCCCTTTGCGGGCTGCTACCTGCGGGCAGCAAGCCTACGGGCTGCAGCTTACAGGCTGCTATCCGTGGGTAGCAAGCCTGCGGGCTTGGCCATGGGCTGCTGCCCGTGGGCCTTGGGCTTGCGAGCTGCTCAGGGAGTACCTGCAGCCTGCGCAAGTGGGCTGCATGCACCCCCCTTGTTTTCCCTCCAGTTTAATTAAAAAAAAAAAAGGGAAATTATTTTTCAAAACAGAATTTTATTATTATTATTATTAATTTTTTTTTTTTGGAGGATGATGATGGGTGAAGAGATTCCATCTTTACCCACTTGCAATTAAAATGCGATTTTAATTTAATGGGCTTGGATACATGTTATCACATGCGATGTGGTGGTTCAATAATTGAAGGAATCCATGTTTTAATTTTTGGTTTACTTGCTTTAATGCCCATGCATGAAATTATATTATGATGTGATTATGGGAATGGCATTCTAATAAATGGATGGATTGTTTATGTATGTGATACATGGGGTTATGGGTGGATGTGATGCTTCTCTCTCTTTCTCTCTCTCCCCCTTTCTTTTTTATAAACAAATGTACTCCACCCCATGGGCAGCCCAAATGGTGGGTTGGTTTCTCCATGCGGGGTTTCTTTATTATTATGGAAAGGAAAGTGTATAGAATTTTTTTAGGTTTCCATTGTAATTTTAGAGGAGTTAGGACTCCCAGGGCATGTAGATGGTGATCCACATGTGAAGCTCAAAGCTTATGGAGATGCAAGTCACCTACTTTGAAGACGTGATCGGGCGGAGGAGATGATCGAGGCATGGCATCTATGGCATGATAAATGCACCCAAAGTTATTAGTTTTATTTTTATTGGGAAGGTTCTTTAATTACTTCTGATAAAAATGCCGCCATCCCATAATCACTTTTAATTAATGTTGATTAATTATGTTGTTTAAATCTATCCATGTATGTGAGAGTTAATTAATCTCTCTTTATTCACAATACATGTATGATATGGACTAGTCTTAATCGGTAGATGTGTCCATGGCCTCCTATTGAAGATAAATGTAGAAAGTGTGTGACATGACCCCGCATAAGCCGACAGGACATTGCCAAGACCTCTGTCACACATTTATCTATATTTATCTCTATCTAGATACGTTCGGGTATGGATAGTGAGAGGGCACTGCGACAGTGGGTCATCTTTCATGATTTCATGATTCTAACTAATGCAATAGGTAAGTACATGACTTGGGTGTATGTCAGCCGATAGGATCTGGACATGACACCCAGGTGGCTGAAAATATTGGAAGCCTATGAGGCGGACAGCTTAGTCCACACTACCATGGTGTGTATAATGACTCCCGACAGGGTAAGTTATGCATGCAAGGGTTGTAGGTATCCAATTCATCTTTTGGGTTATGAGGGAAACCCAAATCATGAAAGACCATTGATGTGTGTGTGCTCAATTTATTATTTTCAATGGTTATTAATTAGCATGTGGTTATTTACTTGTGCATGTGTAGATTAATATACGATGGTTGCCGTTAATTCCAACCTGTTAACACTCATTAGCGAATACAAACTTAATGGTACAAACTATGTCGATTGGTACCAGAGCATTAAGTTGCTCCTGACTGCTGAAGGACTATACACAGTTCTAGATGAACAAGTTCCTCCTCAACCCGACCCGAACGATTTTGAGGCAAATGAAGAGATGCAAGAGTTTCTCATGAGGGATTCCAAGGCATCACTCTATATCCTAGGATTGTTGGAAAAGTCAGTTGTAGACTCAGTTAAGGATATACGCACTGTTGGGGGTAAAATTGATAAGCTTGCTGAATTATTCAACAGGCAGTTGACACACGCACATTCTGATGCGGTGAGTCAAATCCATAACTCCAAGATGTCCCAGGGGACTCTAGTGATGGATTATGTAATGAAAATAATCAATCTGTTTGAAAAACTAGAATCCATGGGGACTGATTTCAGCCTGCGATACAAGACTGATGTGATCTTAGCGTCACTCACTTCTGCCTACGCACCTTTTAGGATGTCCTACAAGATGTCCGAGAAGGAGATGGAGCTCACCGAGCTTGCTAATGCACTGGTAGAGGCTGAAGCATCCTTGAAAAAGGACAAGGCTGAGGTCAATGCAACTAAGATAAAGCCTTCTTCAAATGGGCAGAAGAAGAAAAAGGGAAGTAAGGGTAAGACCCTGAAAGCCAAGTGTGGGAAGTCTGGCAATAAAGGCAAAGGCAAGTGCTTCTATTGCAAGAAGGAGGGTCACTGAAAAAGAAACTGTCGTGCTTACCTGGCAACTTTGAAAGACAAGAAGCCGGATGAAATAGAGGCTGGCTAAAGAAGGTACATGTGATGTTCACGTTCTTTATGAGTCGAATTTGTCTTTTGAACCGACCAATTCTTGGTTGGTAGATAGTGGATCCACTGTTCACATTTACAATGATTTGCAGGGGTTCAAGGAGACAAGGAACCTGGAAAGAAATGAAATGCGTCTTCGGATGGGCACTGGAGCTGAGACCATGACGTTGGCTATGGGAACTTTTATTTTAAATTTTAGTTCTGCTAGTTTAGTTTTAAAGGATTGCTATTGTGTACCCTCTTTCAAGAGGAAGATAATTTTAGTTTCAAAACTTGTTTTGGACGGATATAGTTTTTCCTTTAATTCTAAATTGATTATTCGTTTTAATAATTCCTTTATGGCATCCGGATATATGCAAAGTGGTTTGTATTTTCTAGATTGCCCTATTAGAACGAATGTTGTTTCAAATGTTGATTTGAAACGAAAAGCAGCTCCAATGAACTCAACATATCTGTGGCATCTAAGATTGGGTCACATAAATGTGGATCGAATCAGTAGATTGGTGAGGGATGGGCCCTTAGAGAGTCTGAGGGTGGAACCATTCCCCACTTGTGAGTCATGCCTTTAGGGCAAAATGACCAAGAAACCCTTTAGCAATAAAGGTGCTAGAGCCACAGATCTGTTGGAGTTGATACACACTGACGTGTGTGGACCCATAAACATACAAGCAAGATATGGGTATGAGTACTTTATCACGTTCACCGATGATTACTCTAGATATGGTTACATATACTTGATGCGTAGGAAATCGGAAGCCTTTGATAAATTCAAAGAATTTCAAGCCGAGGTCAAAAGACAGCTCGATAAACGCATCAAGTCCTTACGATCAGATCATGGAGGGGAGTATCTATCGGATGAGTTTAAAGAACATCTCATATCCCAAGGGATAGTTAGTCAGCTAACTAATCCAGGCACACCACAACAAAATGGTGTATCCGAATGACGCAATCGGACCCTATTGGATATGGTCAGGACGATGCTCACTTATAGTGAGCTGCCTCTTTCTTTCCGGGGATACGCTTTGGAGACAACGATATATATCTTGAATAGGATTCCATCTAAGTCTGTAGCCAAGACACCCTTTGAGTTGTGGAAAGGGCGAAAGCCCAATATTCAACACCTTAGGGTATGGGGTTGCATAGCACATGTGCGAAAGCAACAGACAGACAAGTTAGAATCTAGGACTTCGAGATGCTATTTCTTAGGCTACCCCAAAGGCACGATAGGCTATTATTTCTATGACTCAGTTGACCAAAAGGTCATTGTAAGTAAACATGTCACATTTTTGGAGGAAAAAATGATGACCCAGAGGTCCGAACCAGTAGTCATAAAAGAGCTATCAGATGGCTCAGAAACGTCACTTCCAGAAGTGAGACCAACTGACATACCCGCTGAAATACCAACACCTGAGGAACCTCGACGTAGTGGGAGGACTATTAGACCACCCACCAGGCTAACTCTTCTAACCGAAGAGGAAACAGTGGAAGAGTTCCACATGGTATCGGTTGAATCGAATGATAATCCGATGACAAACTCTGAGGCCCTAAAGGATGCTGATGCCACTAGGTGGCTGGAAGCAATGCACTCTGAAATCGATTCGATGCATTCCAACAAGGTCTGGACTCTAGTCGATCCACCACTTGGCGTCAAGCCGATTGGATGTAAATGGATCTTCAAGAGAAAGAAGGGCACAGATGGAAAGGTCGAAAGATTCAAAGCGAGACTGGTAGCAAAGGGCTATACCCAGAAAGAGGGTATAGACTATGAGGAAACCTTTTCACCCGTAGCGATGATGAAATCCATCAGGATTTTATTGGCTATCGCAACACACTTTTGATTATGAGATCTGACAGATGGATGTGCAGACTGCATTTCTAAATGGGTTCCTTCAAGAGGAAATCTACATGGAACAGCCAGAGGGGTTCTCTTCCTTGGAGGAAGAAAGAAAGGTATGCAAATTACAGAGGTCCATTTATGGGCTGAAGCAGGCTTCTAGGAGCTGGAACATCAGGTTTGATCAATCAATCAAATCGTTTGGTTTTGATCAAAATATGGATGAACCATGAGTTTACAAGAAGATCAGTGGGAGGGCAGTATGTTTTCTTGTTTTATACGTAGATGACATATTGCTGATTGGTAACGATGTAGGATTCCTTTCATCAGTAAAATAGTGGTTATCCACAACGTTTTCGATGAAAGACCTTGGTGAAGCTAGCTATATCCTTGGGATCAAACTCGTAAGAGATCGCCAGAAAAGGATGCTAGGCTTGTCACAGGCTACCTATATAGACAAAGTCCTGGCCAGATTTAGTATGGAGAACTCCAAGAGGGGAAGTGTTCCCTTCAGGCATGGAGTCAGTCTTTCCAAATCTCAATGTCCTCAGTCTCAGACGGACATTGAAGAGATGAAGAGGATTCCCTATGCCTCAGCAGTAGGAAGTCTAATGTACGCTATGTTGTGTACAAGGTCGGACGTTTGCTATACAGTAGGTATTATGAGTCGTTACGAGTCTAATGAGTGGAGATGCCATTGTATAGAGGAGTACAAAATTGAAATCTACAGTCAATCCCTATTTTTATGAACACCTTGCTTCATGTGATGCGGCTAATAAGGTGTTTGGGTTAGGAAGTTCCTAACATTTCTGGAGTAGTTCCTGATCTTGTCAAAGGCCCCATTCCCCTATTATATGACAACAGAGGGGCCATTGCACAAGCTAAGGAGCCTAGGGCTCATCAGAGGAACAAGCACGTGCAGCGGAAGTATCACCTCATTAGAGAGATTATCCAGCAGGGTGACGTGAGTATCTCCAAAGTGGACACAACTGAAAATGTGTCTGATGCCATGACAAAGGGTTTTTCACCAGGTGTGTTTGAGAAACACATGGAGGACATGGGTTTAAAATGTATGGGGAATTGGTTTTGATGTACAAGTGGGAGATTATTGGACAAGTGTGTGTCCATCAAACCCGGTTCGGTCCGGTTCAACCCGGTTCACCTTTGTATTGAACATTTATACATTTTAGTTTAATATTGTTACATGCGATATAAACTTTTTGAGCATTATGTGTCCGTAAGTTATACTTAAAATGGTAGTCACGACTAGGGTTTGGGCTGGGCACCCTTATCATATAGTCGTCGCATTGGGTATGCCTAGACATGTGATGTCAGGGTATGAATGCGAGTGCTCACATGTTTGATGTGTGCATTGGCGAAGAATCTACTTTGTCGCTTCCCTCAGGTATTACTGCCAGATGTAGGAAGGGATAGACATATGTCACTAACACCCTGTACCTGAGGGAACCCTGTCACTGCAAAGTGTGATCGCATTCTTTGGTTCATCAATGACTGAGACTCAAGCGAGTCAAAGCCGGTGTTTTGGGAATGCGTGAACACTTTGTGAGTGAAGGAGTTATCCAACACGGTCACCACTGCCCGATTGGGGAACACCAAGATAGAGACTGTCTGTGCATGGTCGGATCAGAATCTGGATCCAGTACCTTTTTGGAAATGGTTTTGCAAAATTTATTTTACATAAAATTATACATTATTTATAGTTATTTCAAATAAAGTGTTTTATCGAGTTTTGCGGGACCCGATCGGATGCACAGACGCTCTTATATGGACATGTACTATGGATTGGGGTTTGGCAGTACATGTGTACATGCCCTAGATTCCATAATGATGGTGTTGATTAATGGGAGGTTGTATATGATAAATTGTTGTCATATAGGGAGTTATTTGAAATTTGCTAATTTAATTGGCTCTTTATTTAATTAATGGATTTGGTGCTAATTGTAATTATCCATTAATAATTAAATAAAGAATCTAATTAATACTTTCCCTATTAGATTCTGCTTCTTCACCAGTGTAGCACTTTGAGTTTAAACAGAACTGCCAGACTGAGAGAGAGAGAGTTAGACTCTCACTAGGGCTCTATTAAATCTATCTAGGATTTAATTAAACCCTATTATTATAAATAGGGGACCATAAAAAGCAGAAGAGTGTAGCTCTCCACATTTTTGGAGCAGACACTCTCTCTCCTACGTTTTTGGTTTCTCTCTCTCCCTCTTGTGATCTCTCTTCTTCTTGCTTGCTTCTCTCACCTGTGTTTGAGAGTTAGGGTTTGTGAAACCCTAGATTTGTGCTGAGGAGTTTGAGGGCATCTGGGATTGGCATGTAGAACCTTGGTAGCACCATTGGAGGTTCAAATCTGTTTGCTTGGAGCCCTCATTGGAGGAAGAACCACTGTCTATTGGAGGAGCAACACTTGAGACTCACTAGGTTAGCAGTTCTTTATTAATTCATTCTGTTCATTGATTATTAATATTTATGGGATGCGAAAGAAACTCGAATCGATTAATTTTCGCTGCGCATTCGAGTATGGGATGGATCCCTCTTGCCATGTGATGGATTAGAGACGAATTTCTCTGTCCCTATTGTGATAATTAATTTTATGGAATGCAATAGAGAAGGAGAAACCCTAATAGGGATGCACCAGGGTTCCCATGGGCGACCATGGGAAACCCTAAAATAAAATGGGGCACCCATGGGATACCATGGGCTAACCCAGGGCGTGCAAAACTCTAAAGATAAATATCTTGGTCTCCCTAGGGAACCATGGTTTGATCCCTGGACCGTTGTTTGGCCAACAACAAGTTGTCAAGTTGAAAAGGTCTATCAGCAACAGTCATCACACTTCTCTGTTTTGCACCGTTCCATTTTTTGTTGGGATAAGCTGGGTCTAGTTGACCCTACCAAGAAAGGAGGATTTATAAAGTGTAACCGATCATCCAGTGGTACCATCATGAGTGATGCTGGTCAAGTTTAACAGAAGAACATCAGATTAAATCATACCACACTATGATAAAAATTAGAAGTGGAAGATCATTAGCTGCTCCATTGGTCTAAGCTCAACAAAGCATATCTGCTGACCTTCAGTATCAGAAAATGGCGATAGCACATCTCCACCAACATACATAAGCAAGCAGGTTATGAGTTATGACCACTTATTCTTTTTGACGTAATAGAGAAAAAGTGGAATAAGCAGTGAACTGCCACTACACTTTTCAAAATGTATTTTTAAGTTCAATGGACTCTTCCTTCCCCTTCCTGGATCCCCACTTCCTCACTCCCTCACTTCTTCGGCTTCAATGGGACCGCTGGTGTATGGATGATAAAGGCTCTGGAAGAGTCAGGTGGGTGGATGGAAAGGACCGCTGTTGGGGACATGGACATAGGCGTCCGGGCTCATCCCTATTAATTTTTTCCTTGTTCGATCAGTGCCAATGTGAACTACCGGAATCTTACGAGGACTAACCAGAGATGAAATCAACTAACACAATCATTTAAATCAACTAACAGGTCGGATTCGCACTCACTGTTCAGTTGGATTTTTCTCAGGCTTCTTCGTCGCCTGAAGTTGCAGAGGGCTGGAGCTCCATCGCATGCTCTAGCATCGCAGACTCCTCTTACCCTTGACGATTCCGGTGCCTTCTCTGGCACAATGGGCGCGACCAGAGTTAGGGTTGAGGGATGTTCGCTGTGAATGAGGGTAATAGGAGAGAGAGGTGGTATTAGATTGGGAAGTTTGAATTTGGTCTAACCATGGGTTAGTGTTATGTTTGGTTACACCAACCCAAGATAGTCTATTGGGTTGGTGTAACCAAGATTAATTATTAATTAAATGGAGGGATTTAATAAAGACCATTAGATTTACTTGATAACAGATTGGGAAATAACAAGAAATAACAGATTGGGAAAGGGAGAGGATAAAAATCCCCTACTGATGGGGTGTCATTCAAAACTTTCACAACCATGAAGGAAGATAAAGATCAACTATCACAAGTGTAAGGTCTTTACAGGAATATACCCCTTCCATTGACTGTTATTTCTATTGCGTTGCTTTTTGTTTCCATCATTGTTGGCCATCACGAAAATCACCATACTCATAAAGTAGGGTTTAAGAAACCTACTTTCTCACACACTCACAAAGGATATTGGAGAACTCTCGGGAATTCAATTATGGGATAGAGAGAGAGTGGGATTGCCAAATAGGCAATCTAATCCTAACAATTAATGGGGGAAGGGAGGTAGCGATAATTTTCCAAATCACATCAAGTCTGCTCAATCAACCCATAATTAAGTCTAGGTTTTTTTTTATAGAAATTATTAAGTCTAAGTTAAAATAACAATTTTAAGTAGTAAGTCTAAGTTAAAATAACAATTTTAAGTGGTTGTGGATCAAATCCCCCCAACTTGCCAAATAGGCAATCTAATCCTAACAATTAGTGGGAGGAGGGAGCAGTGATAGTTTTCCAAATTACATCAAGTCTCCTCAATCAACCCATAATTAAGTCTAGGGTTTGTTTTTTATAGAAATTATTAAGTCTTAAGTTAAAATTCAAATCCCCACAGCTTGCCAAATAGGAAATCTAATCCAAACAATTAGTGAGGGGGTAGTGATAGTTTTCCAAAGTACAGTAAGTCTCCTCAATCAACCCATAATTAAGTCTAGGGTTTTTTTATTTTTTTTGATAGAAATTATTAAATCTTAGTTACAATAATCATTTTAAATTATTGTAGATTAAATCCCAACAATATAGGTAACTCTCACGTTCATACCTAGATAATGTGATGGACCCACTTTGATAAACATGCATGTGCACTAAGGGATGATACATTAAAATTCAAGTTCTAACGTCCTTATCTAGATAATTTAATGGGTCCTCCGATCCTCTTTCATGTACACGGGTACGTTATTAGATGAAACATAAGCAACCATCTCCTTTTAATTTAATTAGTGGACAACTGATGATTTGGCCACACACTAACTATGAGCGCAAAAGGTCAAGGGAGAGAATCCATCTAGATCTAAGACAGGGTACGGAAAGAAGGCTTCAGGTTTCTGCCGAAGTCCAATCAGTCCAATCATCTTGGGAGGTGAGTTTAAAGATGCATAAGTTTTTTTTTCTTTTGCAAATGTAATCGCTCAAACCACACATCAAAACCACACATCAATCCCTAAGTATAGCAAGTAACTCTTCTGCAGTGGCGGTATACATCTGACGGTATAACAGAAGCCAAGTGGTACACATGGCACATGTGGCTTCTGTTGTGTGATGTGCATCGCTGCCCCACCCGTATTGCAGAAGATTTTAATTTCGTAACTCCTTCGTTGTTGATTTGATATGGGTTCAGAAAAACAAAAAAACAAAAAATAGATGAGTTACGTGGGTGAGGCCACGGCCATGGGAAAATATAAAAAAATGATTAGGTTTATTATCGTTTTCCAGCATTGTTTTCATTTTCTGTGGCAGAAATCAATTCTCATTCCGATATTTTGCTCTAGGGAAAAGAAAGGTCACGAGGACAGTGTGAAGGACAAGGGTTTTAATCATTGGTACCACTCTTGCCCTCCTCTTTGAACAATAGTGTAAGGGTAGGGTGTCGTGCATGAATCCCCTCCCCTCGTTAATGAATCTTATACCTTTATTTTAATCTTTCTTCTTCAATGACAATTCTATATGTATACGTTACACACTGTGTACACAAGGCCAGTGAACTCTCTGTTTTAGTTTTTTCATGTTCCTCTCAATTCTTCCTTTTAGTTGTAATTAGTTTGCTAACTTTCTCACTTTGAGTGTGATAAACCCAAAATCACCCTGACCAACCAGGGACTGCCACGTGCCCTAACCCAGGAAGGAGGGCCAGCTCAGGACTAGAACCAAACAGGCGAGCCAACGAGAGACTCGACCCAGATCGAACATGGGCGCGGACACGAACGCGGACCCGGGCTCAGAGCCCGGGCACGGACCACGGACCCGGGGCGGGACTGCAGACCCTGGACGCGGATCGTAGGCACTGGGAGGGAACCACAGGCCCTGGGCGCAGTCATCCCTGGGCACAGTCTACCCTGGGGACGAACCCCTCTGGGTGTGGTCTCCCTCGAACACGGCGACCACCACCTTCAACAAGACATGTCTCACCACAAAGGACTCTAAGCCACAAGCCCGACGTCTCCGGACGATTGATAGCTGGGCGGTGGAGTTTAGTGAGCATGACATCAGATTCCAACCATGGATGGCCATCAGAGGTCAAGCTTTGGCAGACTTCGTCGCCGAATGCACCCTATCTGAGGTCGAACCAGAAGCAGAAGAACCAGAGGAGCAGGATCGAGGATCGTGGGAGATGTTCGTGGATAACTCGAGCAATGCAGCAGGAAGTGGGGCTGGCTTCAAACTCACCAGCCCCGAGAGATTTTGAATCTAGTATGCTCTCCGTTTCACCTTCCAAGCATCCAATAATGAAGCAGAGTACGAAGCACTACTAGCTGGACTCCGGGTAGCCAAGGCCATCCAAGTAACACACCTATCCGTTCGGAGTGATTCCCAGCTTGTAATGAACCAGGTGAATGGAGAGTATGAGGCGAAGGACGAGCGAATGGCGTCATACCTAGCACCCGCCTAAGCGCTGATCAAGGCTTCATGAAGTTCGAGATGGTTCGAGTCCCCAGGATCAGGGATGCCACCGCCAATGCCCTATCAAGGCTAGCCAATGACAAGCTCCGGAACTTGGCCAGTGCAGTCTACATTGAGATCCTACATGAGCCAACATATCAATAGAAACATGTTAATGAGATTGAGGAAGGGCCTAGCTGGATGGACCCTATACTCAACTACCTATAGAACGACGTCTTACCAGAAGATAAGGTCGAGGCAAGGAAGGTAAGGATGAGAGCTGCAAAGTACACCATCCTAGATGGAGTATTATACAAGAGGGGGGCCACAACACTATTGCTTTGGTGCCTAGGACCCAAGGGAGCCCAGTACGCCCTGGCAGAGGTCTATGAGGGGATTTGCGAAAGCTATATGGGGGGACGAGCCCTAGCCTACAAAGTCCTCCGCCAGGGGCTCTACTGGCCACGAATGCAAGAGGAAGCAATATAGTATGCCAAGAAGTGTGAGCAATGTTAGTTGTTCACCCCAGTACCCCATCTACTCGCTACCAAGCTGACATCAATCCTCAATCCCATCCCCTTCGCCATGTGGGGGATGGACATCCTAGGCGATTTCACTGCAGCATCAGGGAACAGGAAGTACCTGGTCGTCGCTATAGACTACTTCACCAAATGGGTCGAGGCTAAGCCACTGGCCAAAATAACAGAGAATGAGATGGAGAAGTTTGTCCGCAACGACATCATTTACAGGTTCGGGGTACCAAAAATCCTAGTCTCAGACAATGGCAAGCAATTCAACAATCCCAAATTCAGAGCATTCTGTCAGAGCTACAACATTGACTATCAGCCTGTCTTGGTAGCATACCCACAGGCCAATGGTCAGGTGGAGGTGACCAATAGAACACTACTAGAAGGGGTAAAGAAAAGGCTAGAAGGAGCCAAGGGGAAGTGGGTTGAGGAACTACCAAGCGTTCTATGGGTGTACGGAACCACAGTAAGGACGCCCACATGAGAAAGCCCATTCCGCCTAGCATACGGTACTGAGGCACTGGCACCAGTAGAGGTCCTCGCCATGTCCCATAGAGTACTACACTTTAACGAGCGCACCTATGTCGATGGACTACGGGCGAACCTAGACTTCATAGATGAGGCCCGAGAGAAGGCACTCCTAAGGAACGTAGCATACCAGCAACGCACTGCCAAGTACTACAATGCCACAGTGAAAGAGAGGCTATTCACCAGGGAGACCTAGTCCTAAGAAGGGCCAGCGCATCACAGCCACAGAAGGAAGGGAAACTGTCAGCCAACAGGGAACTACATAGTTTTCAATCAGATAAGTCCAGGGACCTACCGCTTGAAAACTCTGAGGGGCAAGTGTTGGGAATGACCCAAAATACCCTGCCTAGATCCTGGCTCGGGCGAGGGAGCGATGCACGCTAGCTGGCATGTAATAAGGAATTAAAGTTGTACCTTCCCTCACAAGGCATCTTTTGGGGGATTGGCAAGCGCTTAATCCTACAATTGATATCAGAGCAGGTGATCGAGAGTTCGAGTCTCCCCAGTGTCATGGGTGCTTTGTTATTGGGCGTGCATTTGGGGGGGGATTATTGGGAGTGACCCAAAATGCACAGTCCAGATCCCAGCTCGGGCGAGGGAGTGATGCGAGCTGGCTGGTGTGTAATAAGAAATTAAAGTTGCACCTTCCCTCACAAGGCGTCCTTTGGGGGATTGGCAAACGCTTAATCCTACAGCAAGAAGGTAGATCGTACTTGGAACTCAGAGCACCTGAAGAAGTACTACCAGTAAGGGTAGTAGCAGCAGTACCGCCAGTAGTAGCAGCAAAGTCACCAGTAGTAACAGTAGTGGTAGTAGCCGTAATAGCAGTAGCAGTAGCAGTAATATAGTCAGATGTTAGTAGTAGATGCATTACAGTTTTTTAGGATAATTTGAAATTTTATTTGAAGTAAATAGTTGATTTTGGGTACACTCATCTACTTCTACTACTCAATCGAATCACGTCCACCACACCAAGGTCCGTAGACCACCAAGGTCCGTAGACTACCCAAGGTCCGTTGACCACCGAGGTCCGTAGACCACCAAGGTCCGCTAACCAATAAACCGCAAGGCCACCAAGGTCCGTAGACCACCAAGGTCCAATGGCCACCAAAGGCTCATAGACCTCCCGAATATGACACCATCGAGGTCTATAAGCCACCAGGGCATAAGCCCACCAGTGTCGAAAGATCGTCGAAGCTCGAGGTCGCCAAGGTCAAAGGACTACCATAGGCACGAGCCATAAAGGACAGTATACTAGAAAGAAGAGAAATCAACTACAAACGACAAAGGAAAGAGGTCACAAATATTACAACTCAAAGTTTGGGATCCAAAAGTTCAATGTCCAGGACACCTATAGAATCAAGGAGCATCTGATGGAGGGGTCACATCTGACCCTACAGGGGACATCATATCGGCCTCAAGTGGGCAAGCAACACCCTCCTCTGGCAACGTTGTACCCTCCTCTGGCACCATGACACCATCCTCCGGAGAGACACGAGTCACTGCCGCGGTCGTAGGTAGCAACGCAGTGACCTCCAAGAACCCTAACAAGTCATAATCGGGGGTCTTCTTCAGAACGTGAACTGCTAAGTCCCGGATGCCCGCATCATATATCTCCTAGTTGTACTTGTAGAAGTACGCAATGACCTCAGGAGACTGCTGGTACACTACTACTGCTCACTCACTAGCCTCAGACACCTCAACCTCATGACTCTGCCTCAAGGCGCGAAGCTCCTCCTCCAGGACGTGAACCCTAATCGAGCTCTGGGCCACCGCAGTAGATGCAACCCTAAGACTCCTCTCACGAGCAACGGCCTCCTCCCGTGCAACCTTGTGCCCCAGAAGCTCCTTCTCTAGACCCTACAGCTTACGATTCAGCTGGATCTCCCAAAAAGCAGAACTCTTAAGATGAAGCACTGCCTCTGTGGCATGATGCTGGACCTGTAACCAACACAACCGTTAAAAAACATCACAAGTACAAGAAAAGCAACAACACAAAAAGCAAAGGATCGAGAGGCACGACTCACAGAAGCCATGTCCTGATAGAGGGTCTGTGCTAGGAATGCGTCGCTAAACCCCTGTATGACTGAACGCTAGACGGGAAGCCTTCCCATGTCCAGCCACTCTTGAGACACACCACGAATGGTCAACGTCTCTCCCTCCTGAAGATCCCAAGGAAGTACCAAAAGGGTTAAGGCTGGCGGATCAACAGTCACACCAGCAGAAGAGGATACCACCCCTTTGCCTCTGGAGGGGGGTGGAGCGGAAGACCCAGGAGCAGCGGCAATAGGAGGTGACCGCGGAAGGATAACATGCTACCCGATTCTCATTGAACTGGGAGGATCCGGACCCCCCTTTCGCTTGGTCCCAATGACCACTGAAGGAGAAGAAGTAAGAACCGGAGGAACAACAACAAAAGAACCATCCATAGGGGGGGCAGTCTGAGTACCTCTCTGCCGCAGGTTAGAGCGAAAGACACTGAGATCCGATCGTATGTCCACTGTACAATGACATCCAATCAAGAACACAAGACAAGTCAAACAACAGGTACATTAGAAGAAAAATACAGATGCAAACATCAAATACTAAGAAACCAAAGATCTTACCGGGACTCAGCTTCCAAAGACATAGGAAGGCCTCAGAATCCAACTCATGGACATCGAACGGATAACATCCCTGACATCGCTGGAGGAAGTCGCGCTCAAAGTAGCTCAACTAAAGAGAACGGTTCACCCTCTTGACATCAATGGCCTCCTAGGAAGACCGCAGTACACACCGAGGAACCATGGTAAAAAAGAAGTAGTCCCTCCAGTACTTCACCGAGCTAGTGATCCCCACAAGAGGATCGAGCGTGGCGAGAGACCCCCTAGCGAGACGACAAGCGAAGTGGTAGCACCCACCTTCCCCCTTCTTCAACACGTAGAAGTACGAGAACAGGGAAATGGTAGCGGCACGCCCCATCCGGGCAAAGAACACATAGAAACCCAGGATGACTCGCCAAGAGTTGGACAACACCTACCCAGGGGTAAGATGCCAGTGCTCCAACACCAACTCCACAAAATGGGAGACAGGGAAGCGAAGACCATGGGTGAAGAAAATATGGTAGAGGCAGACCTCATTCGCTTGATGGGCAAAAGCACGATTGTCGGGTCTAGGGTCGCGAAGCACAACCTCAAAAGGTATATGGAACTCTCAGTGAAGTGACACCAAGTTCGAGGTGGTCACAATGCTAGGGATGTGAACCAACTTACTCCTAAGACCCCCAACAGAAGTAGAAGCCATGGAGACCCTACTACCCCTACTAAGGGTGGAGTCTCTAGAAACCTCCTCCTCCCCAACACTAGCAGTAGGGAAAGACAACGAGGGAGAGGTGTCCGTAGGGGAAGACGACCCGGAAGAGGACTCCCCAGAAGACCCAACCACAACAGTAGTCAGGTCAGAGTCGCTAGACGACAACATGAATAGACAATGAAGCAAGCTAGCTACTTAATCAGAATGACGGTCTCCCAAAGTCAAGCAACCAACGCAAGAAGAGCGATGCCAACCTGCAACCATCAACATGCAAACCAATCAGGAAGGTAACAAAAAAACAAAAAAAAACACATACCAAACCCAGATCAAGGCTGCATGGGCGCCGATCAAGAGGCACGGGCATCGATCGAGCAATAGGCGCTGACCGCTGGATGGGCGGCAATCAAGCAACAGGCACAGGCCGGGGACGATCGTCTATCGAACACAAGACGGGCGTGGATCGAGCACAGACGTGGTTGAGCAGGCACGGCCGAGCATGGGCGCGGATAGAGCTCCTGGCGCAATTGAGCACAAGCACAAATCGACCACGGGTGCGAATCGAGCACGGGCGCGATCGAGCACAGGTGCGGTTGAGCATAGGCGCGGTCGAAGCTTAGACGCGAACGAGGCTCAGGCGTGGATCGAGAGCACCGGGGGCAGACCAAGGAGGATAGGCATCGACCCTCCACGTGGGCTCGAATGAAGGGCATCGGCCTCACATGGGCGCGACCCAGGATGAGAGGTGTGGACCAAAAATGCGACGGGCGTCGACCTCACATGAGCAAGGGTCGAGGTATGAGTGATAAATGCGTAGCACAATGGGCAAGACCGTGAGCATGATACTAAGCAAGCCACCAAAGCAAGGCTAATGGCCAAGTGAAATCAAGCAAACAAGTAGAAGGCACTACTATTCATTGTAACCCAGGAACAAACACATAGGGGGCACAAAGAATAGTAACCAAGCTGAAAGCCCAAGCAAAAGTAGAAGATGCAAAAAAGCAAGAGGTGAAAAGCAAAAGCAAGTGAGAAATGGAAAAAGTGAAAAAGGAAGAGAGAGGTAGGAGCATATATCTACAAAAAAGAGAGAAGAGATAAAAGACAAAGACATGGGAGAGGAGAGGTTTAAACCCACAACCTCTCCCTCATCAAATAATTTACAGGCACACCCTCCGAGAAGAGATTATTTACCGTGAACCCCTTAATTGGTACAAAAATACAGAGGATACTCTCTTGAGCACTCCATTCCAAGAGAGTGGGGGGCAAATGATAAACCCAAAATCACCCTGACCAACCAGGGACTGCCTCGTGCCCTAACCCAGGAAGGAGGTCCAGCTCAGGACTAGAACCAAACAGGCGACCCAAGGAGAGACTCGACCCAGAACGAACATGGGTGCAGACACGGACGAGGACCAGGGCGCAGACCCCGGGCATGGACCGCGGACCTCGGGAGCGGACAGTAGGCATTGGGCGTGGACCACGGGCCCCGGGCGCGGAACCCCTTGGGCCCAGTCATCCCTGGGCCCAGTCTACCCCGGGGACGAACCCCTTTGGGCGCGGTCTCCCTTGAACACGACGACCACCACCTTCAACAAGACAGGTCCCACCACAAAGGACTCTAGGCCACCGCCAGTCACGTAGTCTGGACGGACTCATACATTGGGAACCTCATCTACCACATAGATAGGTCTATCCATCAAGGATACTAAGTCTATTATGACACTACGTCTCACGGGAAGACAACCAGTCAAGGACGAACCCTGCTACCTGGGGACTCTATCAACTACGAGGACTACTCACCATCAACTGGGACTCTCCACACTGCCACGTTTCACTATAAAAGGAAAAGTACTCTACCCCATGAGGGGACATCTTAACTCATCTTGAATTCTATTTATCATCTGTTTGCTCAAAGAGATCTAACTTAGGCATCGGAGAGTCCTAGGCCGGAACCACACTGGTTCTCCTTTGTCACTTTGGTCCTTTTGCAGGATACGACACTCGAGGAACCGCTCAACGATTTCTTGACGCAACAGAGTGCTTCTAAATTCAAACCGTATAATTTGGTGGCGACCGCAGCCCTGCTTTTCTTTTGTATCCCTGTTTTGTTGGTAAGAGTTGCCAGAAAAAATTTTGCTACTGCAGTTGTAGCAGGAATGTTAGGGATACAAAGTTGGCAGTCAAGGAAATGGAATAATTCATTTTCCCTTTGGGTTCATTAATATACTCTTAGGTTTTAGTATTTTTTAAAATACCCTTTAAGATCCCATTTCTTTTGCTGCCAGCCTTGTGTCAGGAATGATTTGCAATAGAAACATTCCTACTACAAGTATAGCGGTAAAATTTGGTCTGGAGTTGCCCTTCACTGACTTTCTCTGAAAAAGTGGTGTTGTATTATTGCCATATATATATATATATATATATGACACATGGGAGTGCTACCGTAGGCCACACTTCTGTATAGAAAACTGCTTCCCTATATATATATATATATACAAATATAGTATTTAGGCCAAAGCATTATAACATAACAGTAGTCAAGAAATGGCTCTTCAATGTCATGCTTGGAACCCTCCTTCTGTTTCAATGTGTACTACTCGATTTGTCATACTAAGAGCTCCATGCAATGTTTGATCGAATAGGCAGATCAGATGTGTTGCCAATGCTAGCATCCATTCCGAAGCAGAAGACAATAATAAGCCATCAGTTGTCTACCAACCTACCATTTGGGACTATGATTTCGTTGAATCCTTAGGTAGCAGTTACGTGGTATGAGGGATCTTTACTAGGGGCGATAATTTTCCGTTGTTTGAGTTATTTATATCCTTATACGTCTAGAATCCAACCGAACTTTCGTGAAAGAATTTCTCCAACATGCCGAGCCATGAAATCTCAGTCCCTACCTTTAATTGTGTATCTCCCTCCTCTCAAAGTTTCACAAATACGTAAGCCATACATATTCTACTAAATATCGCCACTCAAAAGCTTCTTGAAATTTTCTCAAGCTTACTAATATCCATATATGGTTTAGTTAACTAAACATAAAAATCCAAATCATGGTCATGTCTTCTTCGTTGATTTGATATGGGTTTGGCTTTTCATCTCAAAATATCTGTTGTAACTACGACATTGAGAAACTTATGGACCAAAATTTTGTAGTACCAAACAATGGTCAAATCTTTTTTTTTAATTTTTTATCTATTTTCTCTGGCAGTAATCAATCCTTATATTCTATATGTATACATATGTGATAGATGTTGCAAAGTAGGATTCAGGCCATAAGCATTGTAACAGAAAAGATAAAAAGAATAGTAAAGAGAATGGCTCTTCAACTTCATGCTTTGAACCCTCCCTCCTCTGTTTTAATGCTACCTACCCGATATGTCATACTGGGAGCTCCATGCAACATTCGATCCAATTGGCAGATCAGATGTGTTGCTAATGCTAGCATCCAATCTCAAGCAGAAGACATTAATAAGCCACAAGTAGTCTATCAACCTACCATTTGGGATTATGATTTCGTCTGAGTCATTACATAGTGGTTATGTGGTAATTAATTTATCTTTAGTAGCCCATAAATATATTTAGTTTTCTAAAATTTTTCATGTTGGTTTCTTTGATTTTATATGCTCATTATAGAAATCCATTATGTAGGATGAAACATTCAGATCAAGAGCTAAGGAACTTACAGAAGATGTCAGGATTATGCTCAACAAGGAGGTTGAACCATTCGCTCAGCTTAAGCTGATCGATGTCTTGCAAAGGCTGGGTTTGGGACACCTCTTCGATAAAGAGATAGACCGAACCTTGCAAGAGGTATACAACGACAGAAATATCGATAAGTGCATCAAGGATGATTTACACTCAACTGCTCTCCATTTTAGGCTCCTCAGGCAACATGGATATCTGATCTCCCTAGGTAGTTTTAAGGTTCTTAATCTTGTTCTTCAGTGACATCAGAAAAAATTGTTTCTTTAATTTAGTTGTAACCCATACCCATAATATATAGCAAGATCTTATGATTGCAGATGTGTTTAGTGGATTCTTGGATGAAAAAGGAAAATTCAAGGAGTCCCTCTGTAATGACACTATGGGAATGCTGAACTTGTATGAAGCTTCATACCTCGGTACAGAAGGGGAGAGTATATTGGATGAGGCCAGAGACTTCACCTTGAAGACTTAAAGGACTACAGAGATTCAAATCTTGAGAACCATGTGAAGCATTCCTTGGAAGTTCCCTTGCACTGGAGGATGCTTAGGGCAGAGACAAGGTGGTTTATTGATGCATATCAGGGACAAGAGGATTTGAATCCAATCATTCTTGAATTGGCTAAGCTGGACTTCAACATGGTGCAACCAGTACATTAGAGAGATCTCAGACTTGCATCAAGGTATAACTAGGACATAAAAAGTTATTGTTTTTAAATAATATTTTAAAATAAAGGAAAAATTTCGCGGACATTTCTTATAAGTATATTGAATATTTCGGACGCCCCAAATTAACAGTGTCAAAATATCAACCTTCCCCCTCACGTTAAGTACAGTTAATGCTTCTACCAAAAAAAAAACACGTACAGTTAATGCCACTACCACCACCACCACTGTCACCATCACCATCACTGCCACCGCCACCACCACCCCACTCCCCACCCTTCCTTGCAACTCTACTATGCCCTAAAACACCATCCAGCTCCCCCTGTCCCTGCCCAGCTCCACCCTCTCCGGCACCCCGCCCCTCCCTTCCCTGCAACCCCGCCCAATCTTTCTTACTCATTTACGATCTTTCCCTAGCAATGGTCCAGGAGAATTCTGCAATTATTGATGGCCAGACCGGTGGAGGCGAGAAAAGAAGCTCTAAATGCATGAGCTTTTCTGTTCTCAAACCTAAGCCGGCCATAAGGAATGATCTTCTTTATCTTTATTTATAGTTTTCCTTCTTTCATTGGGAAGCCTCCAAAATAAAAAATCTCTCTTGTTTTGTCTATCTTTCCTTTTCTGATTTCAATTCGCTTTCAGATTTTATAGAATCCCAAATTCCCTCTCTTCTTCACTCTGGCCGTTTTGCATGGTGGAAACTGTTGTGTATGATTTCATGCTTTACTCACACCCTGCGAGGGCAACCACGCGATTTTTAGCCGCGCAGGACCCCTCTGATTCGTCATCAATGAGGGAGAGCTCGTCGCCGCAGCCCTTAAATCTTATGCTCGCGAAGGTCGTCTCCCTGTTGTCGCCTTTGATCTGAATAATTTCTTCCACTATTACTCCAATGCCGGAGCCAATGGTATTGTAAGTTTGTAACACAACAATCTTCATTGGATTCTCTGGATTTTTTTTATTTAATTCTGCTTTTTGTTTTTGACTGAAGGAGAATTTTGGTTGAGGGTTTTTCTTATGCTAGTCTATGGGAGACCATTGGATCTAGCGCCGGAAGGAATTTCGTACAAGGTTGAAGGAGCAGGGTGGGGGTGAAGTTGGAGGACAGGGGTTGTAAGAGGAGAAAGAAGAAGAAGCAGAAGCCCCCTTCCCTGTTCTTGCTTCTTTAACCTTAAGGGTATTTTGGGAAGTTAATCCTGTGGTAAGGGTAATTTCATCATTATAAAAGAGTTAACAACGACTTAATTGTACAGACCTAACAGAGTGGACTAAGTTGAAGTAAAGTCATAAAGTAAAGCGTGTCTATGATATTTTGACAATATTTGAGGTGTCCGTGATATTTGATATAGTTATAGGAGGTGTCTATGAAATTTTCCATAAAATAAATGAAGATTTAAAACAGTTGTTTCTTTTGTTTTTTGAAGATCCTTAATGTCTGGCCATGAATGTTTTTTAAGTTGCTAATCTTCTAAAAGTGGCTTGCTATGTATATAAATGAAGGGGAATTTAGCCTTTGGAGGATCAATCAATCAATCAAATGCTACTTGTGTCATCTGTGTGCATGTGTTGTTATTATTTCTTCTATTTGTTATTGTTGAGTTTCGAAAGTGATACTATTGTGAATGTTTTTCTTTTAGTTGAGCACAATCATGTAATACTCAAAGGGGTCTAGTAGTCAAGTGCACGATTACCAAGGGAGTCAGTAGACTGTTTTCTTTTGGAGGACAATTCGAAATACTCTCGGTTACACCATAGGTCAAATGACACGGCTCACCCTGTCAGTTTTTCTAACATAATTTTTGTACAGGTTTCTGAAAGAAGTTGCCCCAAGTGACAATTTGAAATCTTTTACCATAGAAAGTAACTTTCTACTCATTTAAGTTTGGTATCTCAATATTATTGCATATGATTCCTACACAAGATAATCTCGTGATTGAATTATACCACCTGCCTGGATAATGATACTTCAAATAGTACCATGTTATATTGCATGTGGGGATGCAGTAGTATTAAGGGTTTTTTTCCTAAGTTATTGAGGTTTTTGAAATATCCTCCCTCATGTTGTCACCATGGAGTTGTAGAGTCTTTCTATTAGTTTGTATCTCTATTTATTGTGACATGTACTAATTGAATCTTTTGATTTTCTATTTAATCTTGGTTTAACAGTGAAATTGAACTTTGCAAGGGACCATCTTGTGGAGAGTTTCTTGTTTAGTACAGGGGTCACCTATGAGCCTCAGTATAAGCGTTGTAGAAACTGGCTTACAAAAGTCATGAATTTTGTTCTAATAATAGATGACATTTATGATGTCTATGGCTCTCTCGAGGAACTTGAGCTCTTCATTGATGCAGTTGAGAGGTTAGTATCTTTTTTAAAATTTTCTTTTTGTGGGTAGAAAGAGGTTAGTATCAACTGTAGCTGAAGCTAATCATTGATTAAAATTAAACAATTTTAATTAATAAATTGAATGAACTATCATTTGAAGATTTGTATTTTCCTTTCCCTTTGGGGGATTATTTTGCTCTGTGATAAAAAAGGTGTACTCGGGAAGGAAAATATCACATTGTTTCAAGGAAGGAAACTCAATGGCTGATTTCTTGGCAAAGTCAGTAGCCTAAAGGGGCGAGTCATCTCCTTTCTTCCTGATCTTTCGCTCCTCTGTTAGGGATTTCCTATTTGACGACTTTGTGGGTCGGCCAAGGTATCGTTTGTCCCACTATTTGGTATGTGATTTTATTTCTTGTGGAGTAGTTCTTTACCTTTTTTCTTTTTGTAGTAGGTGGATATCTACCCTATTCCTTGTTTTCTTGTATTGTCTATGTATGCATGGATGTTAAACACTTGTAATTTTTTCTTCTTAATATAATCTTGCTGATCTTTAGGGAAAAAAAAGGGTGTACTCATTGTACGGAGTTCCTACCACTGTGGGGTCTGGGAAGGGTCATAATGTACACAGCCTTAGAGGAGGCTGTTTCCTGACTCGAACTCGTGACCACTTGGTCACAATGGAGCAACCTTATCTGCTCTTTCATAACATAAAAATAAAAAGCAGATATATATGACTTGCAACAATGATTGCATATTTGTTTTGTTTCAGATGGGATATTGCGGCAAAGAAAGAACGTCCTGACTATATGAAAATTTCTTTCTTAGCTCTGTTCAACACCACTAATGAAATGGCCTATGACATTCTCAAAGAACAGGGTTGGGATATCTTACCATACTCGAAGAAAACGGTATCATGTCTTTAATACAAAAGTATCATCTTCCACATATAGAATTTGAAATCAATTTACTAAAACTTCCATGTTTTTTTTTTCTTTTCCAATTTGTCTCAGTGGGCAGATTTCATTAAGGCAATGTTCGTTGAGGCCAAGTGGTACCAAAGCAGAAAAACCCCATCAACTGAGGAGTACTTGAAGAATGGATGGGTTTCAAGTTCTGGAACAGTATTCCTTTTCCATGCATTCTTTGCTACAGGACAAGAGATTAATGAAGAAGTGCCTGAATGCCTGGGGAGCAATCCAGACCTAATATTTGGTCCTGCCATGATCTGTAGGCTTTCGAATGATCTGGCCACTTCATCGGTATCTAACTCTTCTCTATATTTCTACATTGTTAGGAAATCATGCACAGAACCTAATAATATTTTTTGGGTTCATTAATGCAGGCCGAGCTAGAGAGAGGCGATGTTTCATCATCAATCCATTGTTACATGCATGAGCATAAAGTTTCTGAGCAAGTTGCCCGTCAATACATTAGAGATAGGATTATGGAGACATGGAAATTGATGAACAAATCTATCACCAATTCTCCTTTCTCTAGCCAATTTGTCAAAGTCTGTCTAAATCTTGACTGAACACCACTTTGTATATACCAATATGGAGATGGACTTGGTGTCGAGAACAACAAAAAGCAAGGACCATGTGTTATCCTTGATAGTAAAACCTATTACAATTGGAGCTTTGTAACTCAACCTCAAAGCATGTTGATGATAGTTTACTTTCAGCTTTCTACAAGCCGATTATGTAATATAACATTGGATCCTATTTTCAGCTATCAGAACCGTATTAATTGGCTTATATAAATGTCCTAATAAATGTATTAATACTTTAAGCAGTATAATAAAATGGACATGACACTCAGGTGGCCAAAAATCATTGGAAGTCTACGTGACGGACATAATAGTCCACTCAACCAACAAGTATGTGATGAACTCTGATAGGCTAAGTCATGTGCATAAGGGTTGATTTGTTCCAATGCACACCCCAAAGCTTGGAGGGAAGTTTAAGGTCTGAGTGACCGTTGATACTGCCCCTTCTTTTCAATGGTTTTAGATCATGCTAATTTGTTGTTTTGTACATCGTATAGATTTGCTACAATGTCTTCCCAAATCAATTATGCTAACCTTATCAAAGACCACACCTTAACTGGCGCAAACTATGTGGACTGGAGGAGGAACATTACGTTTCTCCTGACCGTAGAAGGTCTAATGTCTATCCTAAAGCAAGATGAGCTTGAATACCCAAAAGACAAGAACCTTAAACTTGTAAAGGCCTATGAGTTGTTCTGGCAGAATAATTCTAAGGCCAAGCTTCTTGTTTTGAGTTCTATTAATAGGACCATCACTAATTCTGTCAAGGATCTTGCCTTGACAAAGGATATGTTGGAGGAGCTGAAAGAATTGTATGGTAGGCAGAATAGACATGCCCACTGTTTGTCAAGAAATAATACCGTAAGTGTATGGGTCAATCATAGCTATGGGTCGAACACAAAGAGATAAGCCACTCTATCTTACTCATTTAAAGTAACGTGAAAGTGAACCAGATTAAGATGATTAAACTAAATTAACGGTCCTACACATGCATCTATCGATTTGACGTCCTAACCATTCATCATCTAACCTATCAAAAACTAACGCGGATTACAAGATTGACGGATTAAAATCGCCACATCCACACACAAACAAAAAAAAAACATAAATCCAAGAGATCAAAGAAATAAAACCTGAAGATTGCTGGAATAGGACTGAACTTGATTAGGATTCCTCTACCAAACTTGAATTCACATCTACCTAATCTGAAAAATAAAATAAAAATTATCAAACTAAGAATCTAACATAAGACATGAGGATGAGAGTAGACAAAAAATAAAATCTCAATAGAATGGAACAAATAGATAGGATGAGAATGAGAATGAAATAAAGAGATGGAAGAAATAGAGAGAATAAAAATAAAAGAAAGAAAAAATTAGAATCGATACTCCCTTTTACCAAACATGCAATTGAATATGTTGAATGAGCATTGGACCAATGTTGTTGATGAAGCCTACTTTGCTTGAAGAGCAATCCTTGAATTAAACTTACATAAAAAGGAATTACAACCATTGAAATAAAATTCAGACAAATAAAACTAGAAAACTAAAAGTCAAAAATAAGAAGAATACTAGAATTCTCATTAGCAATGAACACCAACAACAGCCCAACCCCCTTATGTATTTATAAGGGCAGGAGAAGGAAGAGAGGGGTGGAGGGAAAGCACGGTTAGAGAGTGGAATTGTGGGAGATTGAGAAAAAAAAAAAATAAATATACAACCGAGAGAGAAGTGAGATAAGAGATAGGAGGGAGAGAGACCGAGAGAATTGAGAGAGAGAGAGAGAGAGTCCGTGAGAGAGATGAGATCGTGGAGTGAGTGAGAGGGGGTTTGGGATTTTAGAAATAAAATAGGATGGGAGTTGAGATAGCCGTGGGCAGCACATGGGAGAAGAGAGAGATTTTAGGGAAGAATTGGATTTAAGGAAAAATGGGTCTTTTTTAGGGAGAGAAAACATATTGGAATGGGAGAGAAAAAAAAATAAAGAGAGAGGGTTGAGGGGAGATATGTTGGTAAAACAACGGTCCAGGGATCAAGCCATGATTCCCTAGGAAAACCAATATACTACAAAATTAGGATTTTGCACGCCCTGGGTTATCCCATGGTGTCCCATGGGTGCCCCATTAAATTTTAGGGTTTCCCATGGGTGGTGCATCCGTATTAGGGTTTCTCTTTCCCTAATGTGTCCTATAAAATTAATTATCATAATAGGGACGGAGAAATTCATTCTAGTCCATCACAGGGCAAGAGGGATCCATCCCATAGTCGAATGCACAGCGGAATTAAATTGATTCGAGTTTCTTTCGCATCCCATAAATATTAATAATCAATGAACTGAAGGAATTAATAAAGAATTGCTAACCTGGTGAGCCTCAAGTGTTGCTCCTCCAATAGACAGTGATTCTTCCTCCAGTGAGCGCTCCAAGCAAACAGATCTGAACCTCCAATGGTGCTACCAAGGTTCTACATGCCAATCCAAGATGCCCTCAAACTCCTCAGCACAGATCTAGGGTTTCAAAAACCCTAACTTTCAAACACAGGTGAGAGAAGCAAGCAAGAAGAAGAGAGATCACAAGAGGGAGAGAGAGAAACCAAAAACGTAGGAGAGAGAGTGTCTGCTCCAAAAATGTGGAGAGCTGCCCCTCCCTCCTGCGTGTTGGTCCCCTATTTATAATAATAGGGTTTAATTAAATCCTAGATAGATTTGATAGAGCCCTAGTGAGAGTCTGACTCTCTCTCTCTCAGTCTGGCAGTTCTGTTTAAACTCAAAGTACTACATAGGTGAAGAAGCAGAATCTAATAGGAAAAGTATTAATTAGATTTTTTATTTAATTATTAATGGATTACAATTAGCATCAAATCCATTAATTAAATAAAGAGCCAATTAAATTAGCAAATTCCAAATAACTTCATATATGATAACAATTTATCATATACAACCCCCCCACTAATCAACACTATCATTATGGAATCTAGGGCATGTACACATGTACTGCCAAACCTCAATCCATAGTACATGTCCATATAAGAGCGTCTGTGCACCTGATCGGGTCCCGTAAAACTCGATAAAATACTTTATTCAAATAATTATAAATAATTTATCATTTTATGTAAAATAGATTTTTGCAAAACCATTTCCAAAATGGCACTGGATCCAGATTCTAATCCGACCATGCACAGACAGTCTCTATCTTGGTGTTCCCAAATTGGGCAGTGGTGACCGTGTTGGATAACTCCTTCACTCATAAAGTGTTCACGCATTCCCAGAACACTGGCTTTGACTCGCTTGAGTCTCAGTCATTGATGAACCAAAGAATGTGATCACACTTTGTAATGATCGGGTTCCCTCAAGTACAGGGTGTCAGTGACACATGTCTATCCCTTCCTACATCTGGCAGTAATACATGAGCGAATCGATAAAGTAGATTCTTCGCCAATGCACACATCAAACATGTGAGCACTCGTATTCATACCCTGACATCACATGTTTAGGCATACCCAATGCGACGACCATATGATAAGGGTGCCCAGCCCAAACCCTAGTCGTGACTACCATTTTAAGTATAACTTACGAACACATAATGCTCAAAAAGTTTATATCGCATGTAACAATATTAAACTGAAATGTATAAATGTTCAATACAAAGGTGAACCGGGTTGAACAGGATTGAACTGGGTTTGATGGACACACACTTGTCCAACAATCTCCCACTTGTACATCAAAGCCAATTCCCCATACATTTTAAACCCATGCCCTCCATATGTTTCTCAAACACACCTGGTGACAAACCCTTTGTCACGGCATCAGACACATTTTCAGTTGTGTCAATTTTGGAGATACTCACGTCACCCTGTCGGATACTCTCTCTAATGAGGTGATACTTTCGCTGCACGTGCTTGTTCCTCTGATGAGCCCTAGGCTCCTTAGCTTGTGCAATGACCCCTCTGTTGTCACATAACAGGGGAATAGGCCCTTGACAAGATCAGGGACTACCTCCAAATCTAATAGGAATTTCCTCAGTCAAACACCTTCTTTTGCTGCATCACAAGCTGCAAGGTATTCTGCTTCGGTAGTAGAATCAGTTGTAGACTTTTGTTTCGCACTTTGCCACATGATGGCACCTCCACCCATTAGATATACCATCCCGGACGTGGATTTTCGGTCATCCTTGTCAATTTGGAAATCCGAATCTGTGTATCCCAATACTGACAACTGATCAGATCCAAAAACCAAGAAATATTCCTTAGTCCTTCTTAGGTACTTGAGGATATTCTTGACAGCTCTTCAATGCTCGTGTCCAGGGTTAGATTGATAACTACTTACCATACTTACTGCATAGCAAATGTCCGGCCTCGTACACAACATAGCGTACATAAGACTCTCTACTGCTGAGGCATAGGGAATCCTCTTCATCTCTTCAATGTTTGTCTGAGACTGAGGACATTGAGATCTGGAAAGACTGACTCCATGTCTGAAGGGAACACTTCCCCTCTTGGAGTTCTCCATACTAAATCTGGCCAGGACTTTGTCTATATAGATAGCCTATGACAAGCCTAGCATTCTTTTCTGGCCATCTCTTACGAGTTTGATCCTAAGGATATAGCTAGCTTCACCAAGGTCTTTCATTGAAAACGTTGTGGATAACCACTATTTTACTGATGAAAGAAAACCTACATCATTACCAATCAACAATATGTCATCTACGTATAAAATAAGAAAACATATTGCCCTCCCACTGATCTTCTTGTAAACGCATGGTTCATCCATGTTTTGATCAAAACCAAACGATTTGATTGATTGATCAAACCTGATGTTCCAGTTCCTGGAAGCCTGCTTCAGCCCATAAATGAACCTCTACAATTTGCATACCTTTCTTTCTTCCTCCAAGGAAGAAAACCCCTCTGGCTGTTCCATGTAGATTTTCTCTTGAAGGAATCCATTTAGAAATGCAGTCTGCACATCCATCTGCCAGATCTCATAATCAAAGTGTGCGGCGATAGCCAATAAAATCCTAATGGATTTCATCATCGCTATTGGTGAAAAGGTTTCCTCATAGTCTATACCCTCTTTCTGGGTATAACCATTTGCCACTAGTCTTGCTTTGAATCTCTCGACCTTTCCATCTACGCCCTTTTTCCTCTTGAAGATCCATTTACATCCAATCGGCTTGACGCTAAGTGGTGGATCGACTAGAGTCCAGACCTTGTTGGAATGCATTGAATCGATTTCAGAGCGCATTGCTTCCAACCACCTAGTGGCATCAACATCCTTTAGAGCCTCAGAGTATGTCATCGGATCATCATCCAATTCAACCGATACCATGTGGAACTCTTCCACTATTTCCTCTTCGGTTAGAAGAGTAAGCCTAGTGGGTGGTCTAATAGTCTTCCCACTGCGTCGAGGTTCTTCAGGTGTTGGTATTTCAGCGGGTATGTCAGTTGGTCTCACTTCTGGAAGTGACGTTTCTGAGCTATCTGATAGCTTTTTAATGACTACTGGTTCGGACCTCTGCGTCATCATTTCTTCCTCCAGAAATGTGACATGTTTATTTACAATGACCTTTTGGTCAACTGGGTCATAGAAATAATAGCCTATCATGCCTTTGGGGTAGCCTAAGAAATAGCATCTCGAAGTCCTGGATTCCAACTTGTCTGTCTGTTGCTTTCGCACATGTGCTATGCAACCCCATACCCTAAGGTGTTGAATACTGGGCTTTCGCCCTTTCCACAACTCAAAGGGTGTCTTGGCTACAGACTTAGATGGAACCCTATTCAAGATATATATCGTTGTCTCTAAAGCGTACCCCCAGAAAGAGAGAGGCAGCTCACTATAAGTGAGCATCGTCCGGACCATATCCAATAGGGTTCGATTGCGTCGTTCAGATACACCATTTTGTTGTGGTGTGCCTGGATTAGTTAGCTGACTAACTATCCCTTGGGATATGAGATGATTTTTAAACTCATCCGATAGATACTCCCCTCCACAATCTGATCGTAAGGACTTGATGCTTTTATCGAGCTGTCTTTCGACCTCGGCTTAAAATTCTTTAAATTTATCAAAGGCTTTCGATTTTCTACACATCAAGTATATGTAACCATATCTTGAGTAATCATCAATGAATGTGATAAAGTATTCATACCCATATCTTGCTTGTATGTTTATGGGTCCACACACGTCAGTATGTATCAACTCTAACAGATCTGTGGCTCTAGCACCTTTATTGCTAAAGGGTTTCTCGGTCATTTTGCCCTGAAGGCATGACTCACATATGGGGAATGGTTCCACCCTCAAACTCTCTAAGGGTCCATCCCTCACTAATCTACTGATTCGGTCCACATTGATGTGACCTAATCTTAGATGCCACAGGTATGTTGAGTTCACTGGAGCTGCTTTCCGTTTCAAATCAACATTTGAAACAACATTCGTTCTAACAGGGCATTCTAAAAATACAAACTACTTTTTCATATAACCGGATGCCACAAAGGAATTATTAAAACAAATAATTAACTTAGTATTAAAGGAAAAGCTATACCCGTCCAAAACAAGTTTTGAAACTGAAATAATCTTCCTCTTAAAAGAGGGTACATAATAGAAATCCTTTAAAACTAAACAAGCAGAACTAAAATTCAAAATAAAAGTTCCCACAGCCATTGCCATGGTCTCAGCTCCAGTGCCCATCCGAAAATGCACCTCATTTCTTTCTAGGTTCCTTGTCTCCTTGAACCCCTGCAAATCATTGCAAATGTAAACAATGGAACCACTATCCACCAACCAACAATTGGTCGGTTCAAAAGACAAATTAGACTCATAAAGAACGTGAACATCACATGTACCTTCTTTAGCAGTCTTCGTTACATCCGACTTTTTGTCTTTCACAGTAGCCAGGTAAGCACGACAGTTTCTTTTCCAATGACCCTCCTTCATGCAATAGAAGCACTTGCCTTTGCCTTTATTGCCAGACTTCCCACCCTTGGCTTTCAAGGTCTTGCCCTTACTTCCCTTTTTCTTCTTCTTTCCATTTGAAGAAGGTTTTGCCTCAGTTGCATTGACCTCAGCCTTGCCCTTTTTCAAGGATGCTTCAGCCTCTACCAGTGCATTAGCAAGCTCGGTGAGCTCCATCTCCTTCTCGGACATCTTATAGGACATCCTAAAAGGTGCGTAGGCAGAAGTGAGTGATGCTAAAATCACATCAGTCTTGTATCGCAGGCTAAAATCAGTCTCCATGGATTCCAGTTTTTCAAACAGATTGATCATTTTCATTACATGATCCATTACTAGAGTCCCCTGGGACAACTTGGAGTTATGAATTTGACTCACCGCATCAGAATGTGCGTGTGTCAACTGCCTGTTGAACAATTCAGCAAGCTTATCCATTTTACCCCCAGCAGTACGTATATCCTTGACTGAGTCTACAACTAACTTTTCCAACTATCCTAGGATATAGAGTGATGCATTGGAATCCCTCATGAGGAACTTCTGCATCTCTTCATTTGCCTCAAAATCGTTTGGGTCGGGTTGAGGAGGAACTTGTTCATCTAGAACTGTGTACAGTCCTTCAGCAGTCAGGAGCAACTTAATGCTTCGATACCAATCGACATAGTTTGTACCATTAAGTTTGTATTCGCTAATAAGTGTTAACAGGTTAGAATTAACGGCAGCCATCATATATTAATCTATACATGCACAAGTAAATAACCACATACCAATTAATGGCCATTGAAAATAATAAATTGAGCACACACATCAATGGTTTTTCATGATTTGGGTTTTTCTCATAACCGAAAAGATGAATTGGATACCTACAACCCTTGTATGCATAACTTATCCTGTCGGGAGTCATTATACACACCGTGGTAGTGTGGACTAAGCTGTCCGCCTCATGGGCTTCCAACATTTTTGGCCACCTGGGTGTCATGTCCAGATCCTGTCGGCTGACACACACCCAAGTCATATACTTACCTATTGCATTAGTTAGAATCATGGAATCATGAAAGATGGCCCACTGTCGCAGTGCCCTCTCACTATCCATACCCTAACGTATCTAGATAGAGGTAAATATAGATAAATGTGTGACAGAGGTCTTGGCAATGTCCTGTCAGCTTATGCGGGGTCATGTCACACACTTTCTACATTTATCTTCAATAGGAGGCCATAGGCATGTCTACCGATTAAGACTAGTTCATATCATACATGTATTGTGAATAAAGAGGGATTTATCAACTCTCACATATCATGGACAGATTTAAACATTTATAATTAATCAATATTAATTAAAAGTGATTATGGGATAGTGACATTTTTATCATAAGCAATTAAAGAACCCTCCCAATAAAAATAAAACTAATAACTTTGGGTGCATTTATCATGCCATAGATGCCACGCCTCGATCATCTCCTCCGCCCGATCACATCTTCAAAGTAGGTGACTTGCATCTCCATAAACTTTGAGCACCACATGTGGATCACCATCAACATGCCCTAGGAGTCCTAGCTCCTCTAAAATTATAATGGAAACCTAGGAAAAAGTTCTATACACTTTCCTTTCCATAATAATAAAGAAACCCCGCATGGAGAAACCAACCCACCATTTGGGCTGCCCATGGGGTGGAGTACATTTGTTTATAAAAAAGATAGGGGGAGAGAGAGAAAGAAAGAGAAGCATCACATCCACTCATAACCTCATGTATCACATACATAAATAATCCATCCATTTATTAGAATGTCATTCCCATAATCACATCATAATATAATTTCATGCATGGGCAATAAAGCAAGTAAACAAAAATTATAACATGGATTCCATCAATTATTGAACCACCACATCATATGTGATAACAAATATCTAAGCCCATAAAATTAAAATCACAATTTTAATTACAAGTGGATAAAGGGGGGAATCCCTTCACCCATCTTCATCCTCCAAAAAACAAAACAAATAAATAAAATTCTATTTTGAAAAATCTATTTTTTATTTTTTTTATTTTTTTTATATATTGTTAAACTGGAGGGAAAACAAGGGGGGTGCATGCAGCCCACATGCGCAGGTTGTAGGCACTCCCTGCGCAGCCCTCAAGCCCAAGGCCCACGGGCAGCAGCCCATGGCCAAGCCCGTAGGCCTGCTGCCCGTAGGCTTACTGTCCACGGACAGTAGCCTGTAGGCTGTAGCCCGTAGGCTTGCTGCCCGCAGGCAACAGCCCGCAAAGGGAATGCGTACATAGGCAGGCAATAGGGAGAGGGCGTGTGCAGAGGCTTGGCAGCGTGCGCTCCCCCCCCCCCCCACATATAAATCATGATTAAAAAATTTAAATTAATAAAATTAATAATCACTCCTTAATTGGATACATGCTTCAATAATGGGAATAAATAAAACAAACCAAATCCATCATCACATGGGTAGGTTGTTACACTAACAACCTTGTAACTACACATGTACACTTGGGAAGGTTGTTACAACAACCATATTCTAACCACCCATGTGCCAATTTGCATCCCACTCATGATAACCATATTAAAGCATTAATTATCTAATATTCATGGGTGGGAAAGGTGGCTCTGATACCACACTGTTGGTAAAACAACGGTCCAGGGATCAAGCCATGGTTCCCTAAGAAAACCAATATACTACAAAATTAGGATTTTGCACGCCCTGGGTTATCCCATGGTGTTCCATGGGTGCCCCATTAAATTTTAGGGTTTCCCATGGTCGCCCATGGGAACCCTGGTACATCCCTATTAGGGTTTCTCCTTCCCTATTGGGTCCCATAAAATTAATTATCACAATAGGGACGGAGAAATTCATCTCTAGTCCATCACATGGCAAGAGGGGTCCATCCCATACTCGAATGCGCAGCGGAATTAAATCGATTTGAGTTTCTTCCGCATCCCATAATTATTAATAATCAATGAACTGAAGGAATTAATAAAGAATTGCTAACCTGGTGAGTCTCAAGTGTTGCTCCTCCAATAGACAGTGGTTCTTCCTCCAGTGAGCGCTCCAAGCAAATAGATCTGAACCTCCAATGGTGCTACCAAGGTTCTACACGCCAATCCAAGATGCCCTCAAACTCCTCAGCACAGATCTAGGGTTTCAAAAACCCTAACTCTCAAACACAGGTGAGAGAAGCAAGAAGAAGAAGAGAGATCACAAAAGGGAGAGAGAGAAACCAAAAATGCAGGAGAGAGAGTGTCTGCTCCAAAAACATGGAGAGCTGCACCTCCCTCCTGCGTGTTGGTCCCCTATTTATAATAATAGGATTTAATTAAATCCTACATAGATTTAATAGAGCCCTAGTGAGAGTCTGACTCTCTCTCTCTCAATCTGGCAATTTTGTTTAAACTCAAAGTGCTACATAGGTGAAGAATCAGAATCAAATAGGGAAAGTATTAATTAGATTTTTTATTTAATTATTAATGGATAATTACAATTAGCACCAAATCCATTAATTAAATAAAATCCCAATTAAATTAGTAAATTCCAAATAACTCCCTATATGATAACAATTTATCATATACAACCCCCCCACTAATCAACACCATCATTATGGAATCTAGGGCATGTACACATGTACTGCCAAACCCCAATCCATAGTACATGTCCATATAAGAGCGTCTGTGCACCTGATCGGGTCCCGCAAAACTCGATAAAATACTTTGTTCAAATAATTATAAATAATTTATCATTTTATGTAAAATAGATTTTTGCAAAACCATTTCCAAAACGGCACTGGATCCAGATTCTGATCCGACCATGCACAGACAGTCTCTATCTTGGTGTTCCCCAATCTGGCAGTGGTGACCGTGTTGGATAACTCCTTCATTCACAAAGTGTTCATGCATTCCCAGAACACCGGCTTTGACTCGCTTGAGTCTCAGTCATTAATGAACCAAAGAATGCGATCACACTTTGTAGTGACAGGGTTCCCTCAAGTACAGGGTGTCGGTGACACATGTCTATCCCTTCCTACATCTGGCAGTAATACATGAGGGAATCGACAAAGTAGATTCTTCGCCAATGCACACATCAAACATGTGAGCATTCGCATTTGTACCCTATCATCATATGTCTAGGCATACCCAATGCGACGACCATATGATAAGGGTGCCCAGCCCAAACCCTAGTCGTGACTACCATTTTAAGTATAACTTACGAACACATAATGCTCAAAAAGTTTATATCGCATGTGACAATATTAAACTAAAATGTATAAATGTTCAATACAAAGGTGAACTGGGTTGAATCGGACCGAACCGGGTTTGATGGACACATACTTGTGCAACAAGATAGACATGTGGAAGAATTAGAGAATAGATGGGATTTTAGGAATTTAAAATAGATGGAGAGAGAAAACATGGTGGGGAGTTAGAGGAGAGATGTGAACCATGGAAGGATTTGGAAAAAATAAATAATAAAAAAAAGGAAAGTAGATGAGAGAAAACGTGGAGAAGGAGAGAATTTTGGAGAGAGAGATAACTAGAGGGGAGAGAAAATAGGAGAGATGGGAGCCATGGAAGGGTTTGGGAAAAATAAAATAATTAAAAAAAGGAAAGTACATGAGAGAAAATGTGGAGGAGAGAATTTAGGAGAGAGAAATAAATAGAGGGGAGAGAAAATAGGAGAGTATCTCCTCTTCAAAAATTCGTCCAACGCCCTCTTAAAATCAATGCTAGTCAATCTTCCTTGGTTTTGGGCTCGGGCTTGCACTTCAACTCATTTTCTGGCCTATTATTCTTTTCTGGCCCAAAAATAATAATCGCTTGCATGATGGCCTAAACGAACGTGTACTTGTAATACATCACATCCATCTTGCTCAAAATTCAATCCTCTTTACAGTCATGGAAAGAAATATGGTGACTTTTCGTGTAGATTAGGAGATACAACTCCCGATATCCCAGAATAGCATAAAATGACCTAAAACCTGAAAAACATAGAAAAATACCCGAGTAACTCTGTTCAATGTGGTAAAATGCATGCTTTATGCCCTAAGATTTCACACATAAATGTGCTCATCACCCACCATCAACTAGTCTCACTTCTCCACAGTACAAAGTTGACCCCAGGGACTCCTGTGATTGACCATGCCATGAAGTTGAGGAATTTATTCCAGGAACTAGAAACCCTCGGAACTACTCACCAGTTGGAATATAAAACTGATCTTATACTCGACTCTCTTCCTCGGGATATCTACGGGTCTTTTATTATCAATTTTAACATGAATAAAATCTTCGTAGAACTTCCCAAACTTGGCAATATATTGCAAGAAGTTAAGACAACATCAAAGAAAAGCAAAGCGGAGGTCTTAGCATCAGAACAAAAGCCTTCTTCTTGTAAGCCAAAGGGTAAGAAGAAGAAGAAGACCAACAAGGGTACGACCCCTAAGGTAGAATTCAAGAAAATTCAGAAGAGTAAGAAAACTGAAAAGGGACCTTGCTTTTATTGCAAAAAGGAGGGACATTGGAAGAGGAACTATCATGTTTTCCTGGCATCTCTAAAAAATAAGTCGGAAGAAGGTATTTCTTAAACTTTTGTCCTTTATGAGTCTAATTTGTCAAAAGAACCATTTAACACTTGGTTGGTGGACTTTGGTTCTACCACCCACATTTGCAAATGTTACACGGGTGAAGCTAACAAGAAGGCTGAGTAAGGACGAGTTTCATCTTAGAATGGGTACCGGGGCTGAGGCTATTGCAGAGGCCATTGGAGATTTTTATTTATGTTTTGATAATATTTTTTTTGGTTTTAAGAGATTATTTTTATGTTTCCAGTTTTAGGAGAAACATTGTTTCTATTTCTGGATATATTTTTTTGTTTGGAACTAAGTTATTTATTCGGTTGAATGGTTCATATGTTACTACTGACTTCCTTGATAATGGATTATATCCCTTGAAACCAGTTTTCAAATATAAGAGCCGAATCTAGGGTTTTTTGGGATCAATTCCAATCAATTCTGATCTGCTTAGAATCGATAAGACTGATTTGGTCCCAGATTCCCCTGCTAGTTGCAGTATTTGCTCTTATTATGCTCGTACGCAGGTTTGACCATCTTGGTGCACCAATGCATGGTCACATGGTTTTTAATCTCATTTAGGATATATGCCCGGGTATGTATGAGGGCCGTGTAAACCGACTCTGGTCCTGTATCGTTCTCTGTAACCCAGGCCTTGTCATCTCTCTTTCTCTTACCCTCCTTTTGTTCTCTGCAGTTCTCCCCAACTTGTGCATCTTTCTTTTCTTTGCTTTTCTTCTCGGGTTTGCCTTCATTTTCTTGTTCGGCTGTGAGAACTTTGACAAGGTTGATCTGCTTTTCGCAGCATGAGAAGAGTTCATACATGTCCGCCGGTTTGTCCATGATCAGGGATCTCTTTAACTCGACATCACTAATGCCGCTGTGCAGAGCCTGGAACTTCACGATCTGGTCTAAATTTCACACCTCTAGCGCCTCCTTGTTGAATCTCGTGAGAAAGTCCATGATTGACTCATCGAGGCGCTGCTTTATAGCCAAAAGATTAGTGGTTGTCTTCTTGTGGACCCTGCTACTCATGAAGTGAGCAAGAAAGCCCGTCCAAGCTTTATGAAGTTGGTTAGGGAGCATGGGCGGAGGCACGAGAACCATTGTCTCGCCGCCCCCTTCAAGGTAGAAGAGAACGCTCTACACATTATTGCATCCGAGGTGCCTTGAAAAAACATCAATGACTTAAAAGTTTCCAGGTGATCTTCTGGATCTGCCGTGCCCACATACTGCTCAATCGCAGGCATCTTGAATCCTTTTAGCAGAAGTTCCGCTCGGATCTCATCTATAAAGGCCAGATCGGTAGTGAATTGGAAGTCATGATTTAGGGCTAGATTTTTCCCTCTCATGACCTCCTAAATTTGATCCTGTAGCTCCAAAACTTTATTGTTTAAAGCTTGTTCGACCTTGGTCATCTGGGAACCTTGTCGCTTACTGTTCCCTTGGACTTCTTTATCCTTCTGTCGAGCATTATTCGCGTTGTTGTGGTTCTCGCTGTGCTCAAGGAAGGGGTTCTTTCCCTTGCTTGTGGTGGACCCGGTGGTACCTGGATCCCTTGTAAGAAATCGCGTTGCAGTTTTACCATCTGATCCAACTTATCCTACCATCGAGCCTCCAGCACATCGACTTGTTCTGTCATTACATACCGTGGTGGGTCTCCGGGGAGTCTTGGTTGAGACCCCTCATGCTGTGATTCATTCACCTCAAGGATTGGATCATCTACTTCATGGTGGGAGCCTGCAGGTCCGCCCAGAGCTCCTCCCTGAGCGACGACAGGAGCAGCAGAGGCCCTAGAAATCTTCGATTGATGCCGGGTGTTTGTCATGGTGGAATTCTTGCAGGTTTCTGTTCTTCGTTCCCATAGACAGCGTCAAAGAATGTTGCAAAAAGAATGTTGCTCGAGGAAAGATCCTCAAACACTGCAACTTTCAAGCTAGCCTGGACTAGAAAAGATTATGGAGAACAAAGACTAATCTTTAGTGTTTCTTGATTTCTCTATTGATCAAAGAATGAATTTATGTGGGTGCAAGGACCCTTATTTCTACAGTTTTCTTCCCAATTCCTTGTCTCTGATCCTCCTTGGATCCGCTGGAGAGCTTTCCTTTCTGGTTAAGTGGTCCCCCCATGCTCGGATTAGGAAATCCCTCAAAAAAAGGGGGATTCTCCTCTTAGATCTCGGGATCCTTGATCTTCTTACACTTGAATTACGGTTATCAACCTCCACCTACTTGGAAGTTCTCAATTGGCCTGGTTGACGTGTCTAGACCTTTATAACCATTTCGTTTGTTGTCTTCTCTTTTCTGGCCGTGGGCCGGGTTACGTGTAATCCAAGTCATTCCACGTGTCAAGCAGGGATTAGATAGGTAAAACATGGTGTATCATGGTCAAAATCTATATTTCCTTCATTTTTTCGCCCTTTAATGAGCATGCTCATAAGACGCAAATATGAGGGGTAAAATAGACATTTGGTCGTTAAAATAGAAAGTCAAGTCCCTCCTTCTTCGAACTCTGGGGGTTCTCTCTCAAACCGAGAACTCTAGTGGTTTAGGGCGGTGAATGGCTTGGTAGTTTGGTTCCCCTGGTTTAGAAGATACCATCTGTATAAGTCCTGCAACAAGAACTCTGGTTCTCTCTTAAACCGAGAACTCTGGTGATTTAGGGCGGTGAATGGCTTGGTAGTGTGGTTCCCCTGGTTTAGAAGATACCATCTGTATAAGCAATTGGAAGAGTGCCTAGACATTCTCCAATAACTCAAATAACTTTACTCTTTTACCCTTAATTGGAACATTTGAAAAGTTTGGATGGATGTTTCTTGAATCAGTAGAATTGAATAACTCTCATCTTGGAATGATAGAGAGTACTTAAGCCTTCCTGTTTGGCTGGCCTGACATTCTTAATTGATATTGAATTGAAGTATCCCAAAGAGAGAGAAGTTATGGGGTTTTCTTCTTTATAGATAAGAGTTAAGAGATTGAGTTGGGGGAGTTTTGGGAATGTCGTGGTGAGGTCACACCTTAAATGTTAGCTAGATAATTTGTATTCAAAGGAGGAAAATGGGGGTTGTCTCATTAAGAGGCTTTGCTAATTAAGGCATTTAATAAAATTAGAAGTGGCAAAGGTGATTCATCTAGAGGCATTATTTGAGGAAGAGGATCGTCGACGACCGATTCTGATTCTACCTGAACCTTAGAAACAGACTTTAATTGGGTTCGTATCCAGACGATTCGATCAAAATCGATGATCTGATTCTGAATCTTAGAACCATGTTCATTTCTTTTTTGATTTCTAATCTCTACTTATCCATCTATCCGAGACAGTTGTGGTTCTGGAGGCAGAGAGAATCTCTTCATTTTTTTCTGTTTAGAGTTGATTTAGGGAAGAAGAAAATCTCTTCATCCACCAATTAAAAAATGTTATGAAAATTATTTACACATAGGTATTTACCAAACAATTTCTCATTCTATATTCTTTTATGTCTAGTAGTTACCAATCAGTTTTTCATTTTTTATCAAAATCGATTTTAATAATGATTTTTTTAAATATACCAAAATGAATATGAAAAGTGATACCAAAGAGGTCCAAAGTTAAAATAACAATTTTAAGTGATTGTTGATCAAATCCCCACATTAAAAATCAGATTTTAACGTCCTTAACTAGATATCATAGTTGGTCCTCTTTCATGTACACATTAGAGAGGCAACCTTCTTTAATAGATGAAACATATTCCTCCCAAACAGAGAGGCAACCTTCTTTTAATTACTGGACAAGTCATGATTTGACCACACATTAACTACGAGCGCAAAAGGTCAAGGGAAAGAATCCATGTACATCTAAGACAGGGAACGGAAAGAAGACTTCGGGTTTACTGCCGAAGTCCAATAATATTGAGGAGAGTTTAAGGATGCATGAGTTTTATTTATTGTTTGTTATGAAAATGTAATCCCACAAACCACACACCAATCTCAAAGTGGAGCACGTAACTCTTCTGCAGTATCGATAGGGTGGCGGTGCATATCCAATGGCACAGCAAAGGTCAGGTGGCACATATGGCATACGTGGCCTCTGTTGTGCCACCGGATGTGCATCGCCGCCCCACCGGTACTGCACAAGATTTTAATTCCGGAATTCCTTTGTTGTTGATTTGATATGGGTTCAGAAAAAAAAACAGATGAGTTACGTGGGTGAAGCCCACGGATCTGGCTCCTGTCCTGCAGTGGCGGGAGCTGGAGCGTCTAGCCCATGGAAATCACCCAAAAACAGGGGGTGGGGTGGTCATTTCACATGTGGGGCCCAGGTGGGACCCATCTGTGAAATGACCATCCAACCCCTATTTTTGCTGTCGTTTAGGTGGGCTGGACGCTCTAGCTCCAGCCACTGCAGGACAGGAGCCAAATCGGAAGCCCACGGCCATGGGACAATAGAAAAAACGAGATTAGGTTTATTATCGTTTTCTAGACTCCAAACAATGGTCATAATTTGTTTTCATTTTCTGTGGCAGAAATCAATTCACATTCCGATATTTTGCTGGTCATTTCACATGTGGGGCCCAGGTGGGACCCACCCGTGAAATGACCACCCAACCCCTGCTTTTGCCGCTTAGCGATCTGACGCTCCAGCTCCCGCCACCTGCAGGACAAGAGCCAAATCGAAACCCCACGGCCATGGGACAATAAAAAAAATGAGATTAGGTTTATTATCGTTTTCTAGACTCCAAACAATGGTCATAATTTGTTTTCATTTTCTGTGCAGAAATCAATTCACATTCCGATATTTTGCTGGTCATTTCACATGTGGGGCCGGTGGGACCCACTGTGAAATGACCACCCAACCCCTGTTTTACTGTCGTTTAGTTGGGCTGGACACTCCAGCCTCCCGCCACCGCAGGACAAGAGCCAAATCGAAAGCCCACGGCCATGGGACAACAAAAAAACGAGATTAGGTTTATTATCGTTTTCTAGACTCCAAACAGTGGTCATAATTTGTTTTCATTTTCTGTGACAGAAATCAATTCACATTCCGATATTTTGCTGGTCATTTCACATGTGGGGCCCAGGTGGGACCCACCTGTGAAATGACCACCCAACCCCTATTTTTGCTGTCGTTTAGCTGGACTGGACGCTCCAGCTCCCGCCACTGCAGGACAAGAGCCAAATCGAAACCCCACGGCCATGGGACAATAAAAAAAATGAGATTAGGTTTATTATCGTTTTCTAGACTCCAAACAATGGTCATAATTTGTTTTCATTTTCTGTGGCAGAAATCAATTCACATTCCGATATTTTGCTGGTCATTTCACATGTGGGGCCCAGGTGGGACCCACCTGTGAAATGACCACCCAACCCCTGTTTTTGCTGTCGTTTAGTTGGGCTGGACACTCCAGCTCCCGCCACTGCAGGACAAGAGCCAAATCGAAAGCCCACGGCCATGGGACAACAAAAAAAACGAGATTAGGTTTATTATCGTTTTCTAGACTCCAAACAGTGGTCATAATTTGTTTTCATTTTCTGTGACAGAAATCAATTCACATTCCGATATTTTGCTGGTCATTTCACATGTGGGGCCCAGGTGAGACCCACCTATTAAATGACCACCCAACCCCTGTTTTTGTTGTCGTTTAGCTGGGCTGGACGCTCCAGCTCCCGCCACTGCAGGACAAGAGCCAAATCGAAAGCCCATGGCCATGAGACAATAAAAAAAAACGAGATTAGGTTTATTATTGTTTTCTAGACTCCAAACAATGGTCATAATTTGTTTTCATTTTCTGTGGCAGAAATCAATTCACATTCCGATATTTTGCTCTAGGAAAACGAAAGGTCACAAGTACAGTGTGACTCTGCCAACGTAGCTAACCCTCTTCCTTTGCTTTATTTTTTGACCAATATGGTACAAATGATTAAAACCCTTGCCCTCCTAAAGGAGGACAAGGGTTTTAATCATTGATATCACCCGTGCCCTCCTATTTGAACAATAGTGTAAGGATGGAGTGTCGTGCATGAATCCCCTCCCCGGAGGGCAAGGGTTTTAATCATTGGTACCACCCTTGCCCACCTATTTGAACAATAGTGTAAGGGTGGGGTGTCATGCATGAATCCCCTCCCCTTTTCATCAATCTTATCCTGTATCCTGTTTTGTTGGTAGGAGTTGTTGGAAAATTTTTTGCTGTTGCACTTGTAGCAAGAATGTTCGGAATACAAGGCTGATAGTCAAGGAAATGGAATAATTCATTTTCCTTTTGTGTGCCTTAATACCCTTTTAGGTTTTAGTATTTTTGAAAATACCCTTTAAGATCTCATTTCCTTTTCTGCTAACCTTGTGTTAAGAATGTTTTGTACCAGAAACATTCCTACTACAAGTGTAGCGGTAAAATTTGGTCTGGAGTTGCTCTTCACTGATTTTCTCTAAAAAAGTAATGTTGTATTATTACAATAAATATATATACATATATATACAAATATATAGTACTTAGGCCAAAGCATTACAACATAACAGTAGTCAAGAAATGGCTCTTCAATGTCATGCTTGGAACCCTCCTGTTTCAATGTGTCCAACTCGATCTGTCATACTAAGAGCTCCATGCAATGTTCGATGGAATAGGCAGATCAGATGTGTTGCTAATGCTAGCATCCATTCCCAAGCATAATACAATAATAAGCCATCAGTTGTGTACCAACCTACCATTTGGGACTATGATTTCATCGAATCCTTACGTAGCAGTTGTGTGGTATTAATTAATTATCCTTAGTTTGTTCATGTTGGTTTCCTTGAATTTAAATGCTCATTATAGAAATCCATTATGTAGGATGAAACATTCAGATCAAGAGCTAAGGAACTTACAGAAGATGTCAGGGTTATGCTCAGCAAGGAGGTTAAACCATTGGCTCAGCTTAAGTTGATCCATGTCTTGCAAAGGCTGGGTTTGGGACACCTCTTTGATAAAGAGATAGACCGAAGCTTGCTAGAGGTATACAATGACAGAAATACTAATAAGTGTATTAAGGATGGTTTATATGCAACTGCTCTCCATTTTAGTTAATTTTGGTAATAATCACTAAAACTCGTAATTGATAGAAAACATTACGTATAGGTCCTTCCACTTTACAACATCTCACAATGGACCTCCGTACATGAAATTAAATTAATTTACTAACTTATCCATTGAACAACTAGTATAAAGCATCTTGATTACTGATTGGATAACAAAACAACGCAATAAAGCATTTATAAAATATATTTATTAAACAATAATAATTTTATAAATTCTTTTGTAAACACTTTACAAACCACTAAGCTCGAAATTTCTGTCCAATCAAGTTCAAGATTCTCTTTTGAGATATTCTCCATACATGGGACGTGTACTCCTTATAAAGCGTCACTTTCAGCTATAGGCAGACATAGTGGATCCAACAAAGTGATGTGTAACTAGTCATATGTAGGCATTAACCTTTTGTACATTAACGTACATTGTGTTGGTCTGCAACGATAAAGGCCTCCCACGTCTAGGAACCATACAACTATCTTGAGAACCCATTTGCATTAAACATCCAACAATAGACCATGCCGGTTTCTCAATTGATCAAGTCTGATAGACAACTAAATTGTACCTACATTTGTGTCTAAAATCTCCATTCCCAAAACTACACATACGGCAACCATATAAACAAAGAGCCCAACTCCGTCCCTAGTCACGAACAATTTAAGGTCATACCTTTGGACACACAATCGCCATATATTAATAATAAATATGAATTAATTAAAATTAATCATTTATTTGGATTTGATGGACACCATTTCCAACAAGAACACCTACTATTCCACTCTCCATAACTGCCTCAATCTCGACTCTAAATTATAAATAACCAGGTACAATCCAAATAAGGGGATTCAACTTAGGCATCGAAACCGGCTCTCCCTTGCCCTTTTATTCTTCTGTGCAGGTCATTCTCGAGAGAACAGCCTGAGGATTCCTTATCGCAACATCTGTCGAAATAAAACAAAAATCCCTCACTTTTCAGTCCTAGACACGTGATGCTTTGACCACACGTTAACCACGAGCGCAAAAGGTCATGGGAGAGAAACGAGAAAGAAGAAAGGGAACGCAAAGAAGACTTCGGCTTTATCTGCCGAAGCCCAGTCATTGGGAGCTGAGTTGAGGGATGCATGAATTTCCTACGAGTTTCTTGGGCTTTTTTTGGGCAAGTCTTCGTCGTTGATTTGATAAGGTGTCTGTTGAGCATCATCGCAATGAGAAAAAATAAAAATTAGATGTGGAGTTTACGTGGGTGGCTCGGCTGAAAGGTCCACGGCCATGGGGAGAATAGAAAAAAGAGATTAGGTTTCTTCAATGTTTTCCAGCTTGACAATGTTGTCAAATAGAGAGACCTATGATCCAAAATTTTGTAGGCCCAAATAAACAATGGGAGAATGGTTCATTGTCGTACGCTGGATGCCACACAGATGGAATCTAGTGTACAAGAACTAGTTTAACCCAACCACCAAACAATGGTCATACTTTTTTTATTTTTATTTTTTAATTTTCTGTGGCAGAAATCAATTCTCATTCCGATATCTTGCACTACGGACAAGAAAGGTCACAGAGGCCAGTGTACTCTGCCAACATAGCAAAATGGTTCTAGTGCATTGTATAGGAACGGTTAATTCAGAAATTGATATGGTATCGGATCATTTTCGGCAATGATCAACCTTATTAGACAAATTTACCATTGATCTTTTTTTAAAAATAGAACTTTTTGACCATTTTACCATTTGTCTGTCCTATATCACTAATACAATATCGATACAATATCAGGATCGGCAAAGTATTACAAAATCGGTAGGGTATAGAACCCTCTTCTTTTGCGTAGCAAACCTTCTTCCTTTGCTTTTCTTTTTTACCAACATGGGTCCAAATAATTAAAAACCCTTGCCCTCCTTGAAGAATAGTGTAAGAGGGACAAGGGTTTTAATCATTTGGACCACCCATGCCCTCTTTCTATTTATAATATGAGAGAAGGGTTTCGTGCATGAATCCAGTCCCCTCTTTCTGAATCTCCTCCCTGTATTTTAATTTGTCTTCTTCAATATGCATTATGTATACATGTGTAACACATGCTGCACACAAGGCCAGTCTACTCTCTGTTTTATTTCTTTCGTGTATTATATATATAAATATAGTATTTAGGCCAAAGCATTACAGCATAACAATAGTCAAGAAATGGCTCTTCAATGTCATGCTTGGAACCCTCCTTTTGTTTCAATGCGTCCTACTCGATCTGTCATACTAAGAGCTCCATGCAATGTTCGATCGAATAGGCAGATCAGATGTGTTGCTAATGCCAGCATCCATTCCCAAGCACAAGACAATAATAAGCCATCAGTTGTCTACCAACCTACCATTTGGGATTATGATTTCGTCCAATCCTTACGTAGCGGTTGTGTGGTATTATTAATTAATTAATTATCCTTAATTAGTTTGTTCATGTTGGTTTCCTTGATTTTAAATGCTTATTATAGAAATCCATTATATATGTAGGATGAAACATTCAGATCAAGAGCTAAGGAACTTACAGAAGATGTCAGGGTGATGCTTAACAAGGAGGTTGAACCATTGGCTCAGCTCAAGCTGATCGATGTCTTGCAAAGGCTGGGTTTGGGACACCTCTTCGATAAAGAGATAGATCGAAGCTTGCAAACAATATACAATGACAGAAATACTGATAAGTGGATTAAGGTTGATTTATATGCTACAGCTCTCCAGTTTAGGCTCCTCAGGCAACATGGATATCTGCTCTCCCAAGGTAGTTTTAAGGTTCTTAATTTTGTTCTTGAGTGACATCAGAAAAAGTTGTTTCTTTAATTTAGTTTTAATTACCCCATAATATATAACAAGATCTTATGATTGCAGATGTGTTTAGTGGATTCTTGGATGAAAAAGGAAAATTCCAAGAGTCCCTCTGTGATGACACTATGGGAATGCTGAGCTTGTATGAAGCTTCATACTTAGGTGCAGAAGGTGAAAGCATCTTGGATGATGCCAGAGACTTTACTAAAAGACATCTTGAAGACATAAAGGACTACAAAGACTCAAAACTTGAGACCCAAGTGAAGCATTCCTTGGAATTTCCCTTGCATTGGAGGATGCTTAGGGCAGAGACAAGGTGGTTTATTGATGCATACCAGGGACAAGAGGATTTGAATCCTATCATTCTTGAATTGGCCAAGCTGGACTTCAACATGGTGCAAGCAGTACATCAGATAGATCTCGAACTTGCATCAAGGTATAACTAGGACATGGCAAGATGTTGATTTGAAAATAATATTTTAAAATAAATGAAGATTCAAAACACTTGTTTTTTCAGTTTTGTCAAGATCCTTAATGTTTATCCATGAATGTTTTTAAGTTGCTAAGCCTCTCCTTCAATGCTCTTAATCTTTTCGGTTGCTATAATATGTACGTAGTCACATTGTTTTCTTTAGTTTTTTAAAATTTCCTCTTAATTGTTTTTCTTAAAGTCACAACTTAACTCGTCCTCTCAAAGTGTCTTGGTACGTACATAAATAAATGGGAAATTTAGCCTTCTCGAGGATCAATCAATCAATCAAATGCTACTTGAGTCATCCATGTCCATGTGTTGTTATTTTTTTTGTTTTTTTGGTGCAAATGCATGTGTTGTTATTATTTCTTCTATTTAACATATAGAAGAAATAGCATGTGTTATTATTTCTTCTATTTGTTATTGTTGAATTTTAAAAGTGATCCTATTGTGACTGTTTTTCTTTTAGTTTAAACACAACCCTGTAGTATTCGAAGGGGTCTATAATCGAGTGTACAATTATTAGGGGAGCCAGTGGGCTATTTTAATTTGGAGGCCGATTCACAATACTCTCGGTTGCACCATAGTCAAATGACACGACTTAGCCCATCAGGTTTTTTAGCATAGTTTTTGCTACAAGTTTCTAAAAGAAGCAGTGTAAGTAATTGTTTTAAATCTTTTACCATAAAAAGTAACTTTCAACTCATTTAAGTTTGATATCTCAATATTTAGACATATAATTCCTACACAAGATAATCTCGTGATTGAAATATACCACCTGCCTAGACAATGAAACTTCAAATAGTACCATGTTATATTGCATGTGGGGATGCAGTACTAAGGGGTATTTTTTTCCCCAGTTAATTAAGATTTTTGAAATATCCTCCCTCATGTTGTCACCATAGAGTTGTAGAGTCTTTGTGTTGGTGTGTATCTCTGTTTATTGTGACATGTACTAATTAAATCATTTGATTTGCTATTTAGGTGGTGGAAAAATCTTGGTTTAACAGTGAAATTGAACTTTGCAAGGGACCGTCTTATGGAGAGTTTCTTGTTTAGTATAGGGGTTACCTATGAGCCTCAGTATGAGCGCTGCAGAAATTGGCTTACAAAAGTCATGAATTTTGTTCTAATAATTGACGACATTTATGATGCCCATGGCTCTCTTGATGAACTTAAGCTCTTCACTGAAGCAGTTGAGAGGTTAGTATCTTTTTCAAAATTTTCTTTTTTGTGGGTAAGAAAGAGGTTAGTATTAATTGAAACTGAAGCTAATCATCGATTAAACAGAATCAATTTTAATTAATAAATTGAATGAACTATCATTTGAAGATTTGTATTTTCCTTTCCCTTTGGAAGATTATTCTGCTCTGTGATAAAAAGGGCGTACTCAGTGCACGAAGCTCCTGCCACTACAGAGTCTGGGAAGGGTCATAATGTACACAGCCGTACTCCTACTTTCTTAGAGAGGCTATTTTCATACTCGAACCCGTGACCACTTGGTCACAATGGAGCAACCTTATTCTGTTCTTTGATAACATAAAAATAAAAAGCAGATATATATGACTTACAACAATGATTGCCTATTTATTTTGTTTCAGATGGGATATTGCGGCAATGAAAGAACTTCCTGACTATATGAAAATTTCTTTCTTAGCTCTCTTCAACACCACTAATGAAATGGCCTATGACATTCTCAAAGAACAGGGTTGGGATATCTTACCATACCTGAAGAAAACGGTATCATGTCTTTAATACAAAAGTATCATCTTCCACATATAGAATTTGAAATCAATTTACTAAAACTTCCATGTTTTTTTTTTTCTTCCAATTTGTCTCAGTGGGCAGATTTCATTAAGGCAATGTTCGTTGAGGCCAAGTGGTACCAAAGCAGAAAAATTCCATCAACTGAGGAGTACTTGAAGAATGGATGGGTTTCATCTTCTGGAACAGTATTTCTTTTACATGCATTCTTTGCTACAGGACAAGAGATTAATGAAGAAGTACTTGAATGCTTGGGGAGCAATCTGGACCTAATATTTGGTCCTGCCATGATCTGTAGGCTTTCGAATGATCTGGCCACTTCATCGGTATCTAACCCTTCTCTATATTTCTTCATTGTTAGGAAATCATGCACAGAACCTAATAATATTTTTTGGGTTCATTACTGCAGGCCGAGCTAGAGAGAGGCGATGTTTCATCGTCAATCCATTGTTACATGCATGAGCATAAAGTTTCTGAGCAAGTTGCCTGTCAATACATTAGAGATAGGATAATGGAGACATGGAAATTGATGAACAAATCTATCATCAATTCTCCTTTCTCTAGCCAATTTGTCAAATTCTGTCTAAATCTTGCCCGAACACCACTTTGTATATACCAATATGGAGATGGACTTGGTGTCGAGAACAGCACAAGCAAGGACCATGTGTTATCCTTGATAGTAAAACCTATTACGATTGGAGCTTTGTAGCTCAAACTCAAAGCATGTTGATGATAGTTTACTTTCAGCTTTCTAATAGTCGATTATCTAATATAACATTGCCTCCTATTTTTAGCTATCAGAACCGTATTAATTGGCTTATAGTCCTAATAAATGTATTAATACTTTAAGCCGTATAATAAAATGGACATGACACTCAGGTGGCCATAAATCATTGGAAGTCTACGTGACGGACATAATAGCCCACTCAACCAACATGTATGTGATGAACTTCGACAGGCATAGTTATGTGCATAAGGGTTGATTTGTTCCAATGCACACCCCAAACCTTGGAGGGAAGTTTAAGGTGTGAATGACCGTTGAAAATGCCCCTTCTTTTTAATGGTTTTAGATCATGCTAATTTATTGTTTTGTACATTGTATAGATTTGCTACAATGTCTTCCCAAATCAATTATGCTAACCTTATCAAAGACCACACTTTAACTGGCGCAAACTATGTTGTCTGGAGGAGGAACATTAAGTTGCTCCTGACCGTAGAAGGTCTAATGTCTCTCTCCTAGAGCAAGATGAGCCTGAATACCCAAAAGACAAGAACCTTGAACTTGTAAAGGCCTATGAGTTGTTTTGGCAGAATAATTCTAAGGCCAAGCTTCTTGTTTTGAGTTCTATTGATAAGACCATTGCTGATTCTGTCAAGGATCTTACCTTGACAAAGGATATGCTGGAGGAGCTGAAAGAGTTGTATGGTAGGCGGAATAGACATGCCCACCATCAACTAGTCTCGCTTCTCCATATTACAAAGTTGACTCCAGGGACTCCAGTGATTGACCATGCCATACAGTTAAGAAATTTATTCCAGGAACTAGAAACCCTAGGAACAACTCACTAGTTGGAATATAAAACTGATGTTATACTCGACTCTCTTCCTCGGGATATCTACGAGTCTTTAATTATCAATTTTAACATCAATAAAATCTCTGTAGAACTTCCCGAGCTTGGCAATATATTGTAAGAAGTTGAGGCAACATCAAAGACAAGCAAAGCGGAGGTCTTAACAATAGAACAAAAGCCTTCTTCTTCTTGTAAGCCAAAGGGTAAGAAGAAGAAGAAGGCCAACAAGGGTATGACCCCTAAGATAGAATCCAAGGGAATTCAGAAGAACAAGAAAACTGAAAAGGGACCTTGCTTTTATTGCAAGAATGAGGGACATTGGAAGAGAAACTGTCATGCTTTCTTGGCATCTCTAAAAAATATGTTGAAAGAAGGTATTTCTGAAACTTTTGTCCTTTATGAGTCTAATTTGTTAGAAGAACCATTTAACACTTGGTAGGTGGACTTTGGTTCTATCACCCACATTTGCAATATGTTGCAGGGGTTCAAGCTGACAAGAAAGCTGAGTAAGGATGAGTTTCATCTTAGAATGGGTACCGGGGCTAAGGCCATTGCAGAAGCCATTGGAGATTTTTATTTACGTTTTTGATAATACTTTTTGGTTTTAAGAGAATGTTTTTATGTTCCCAGTTTTGGGAGAAACATTGTTTCTGTTTCGAAGCTAGTTTCGGATGGATGTACTTTTTAGTTTGGAACTAAGTGATATATTCGGTTGAATAGTTCATATGTTACTACTGACTTCCTTGATAATGGATTATATCTCTTGAAACCAGTTCTTAATGTAAATGAAATCTCTAATATTACTACTAAAAGAAAATTAGCCCAAGACAATTCAACTTATCTTTGGCACTTGAGATTAGGTCATAGTGGAATAGACAAGATAAACAGATTGGTAAAGGATGGTCCTTTAGATAGTCTAAAGGTAGAGCCTTATCCAACCTGTGAATCATGCCTGCAAGGAAATATGACCAAGAAGTCCTTTTCCAATAAGGGCAAGAGGACTAAAGATTTGTTAGAATCGATACATTTAGATGTATGTTGACCCATTAACGTTCAAGTGAGGTATCCCTATGAGTATTTTGTAACCTTCACTAATGATCACTTTCGATATGGATACATATACCTAATGTACCAAGAATCGAAAACCTTTGAAAAGTTCAAAGAATTTCGCAATGAGGTTAAAAAGCAATTGGGTAAGTGTGTCAAGTGTCTCAGATCAGATCGAGGAGGAGAGTACTTATTAGATGAGTTCAGGGACTATCTAAAAATAAGGGTGTAAATGAATAGCCAAATTCTATTTTCGAATCCGTGTCCATATCCGTTTAGCACTATCCGAATCCGTCCGAAAGCTAAACGGATGCGGATACGGATAGGCTATTGCTATCCCAAAAGCTATATTTACATGTAAACGGATAAAATATCTGATCCGTATCCGTGTCCGTATCCGTTTAGCACTATCCAAATCCGTCTGATAGCTAATTGGATGCGGATGCGGATATAGCACTATCCGAGCCGAATCCGATCCATTTACATCCCTATCTAAAAGATGTTGGGATTATATCTCAATTGACGGCCCCAAGAACACCTCAACAGAATGGTGTTTCAGAGAGACGAAACCGAACCCTATTGGATATGGTCTGGTCTATGTTGTGTTATTCATAATTACCTTTATCATTTTGAGGTTTCACGTTGGAGACTGCAATCTATATATTGACAGAGTGCCAATAAAATCTGTACCCAAAGCACCCTTTGAGTTGTGGTATACCACAAGCCCAGTCTACAACATATTAGGGTATGGGGCTGCATTGCACATGTACGTAAGCAACAGATAGACAAGTTGGAATCTCGTATCGATAGATGCTATTTTCTTGGATATCCTAAAACTACTATTAGATATTACTTTTATAACCTTGTTGGACATAAGGTTATAGTAAGTAAACACGTGATATTCTTAGAGGATGATATGATTTCTTGTGAATCTGACTCAGTAGTCATTAAAGATATAACTAATGACCAAGAATCTTCTACACCTATAGTACCTTTAGTTGACATACCCACTGAAGAACAACAGCCTCAAGAGCCTCGATGCAATGGGAGGTCTATCAGGCCTCTAACTTGTTTGAATCTTCTTATGAAAGAAGATTAAAAAGTGGAAGAGTTCCACATGGTGTCTGATGCTTCGGACACAAATCCCTATACTTACTCTGAGGCTCTAAAGGATGTTGATTATGCAAAATGGTTGGAAGGAATGCACTCCGAAATGGACTCCATGAACTCTAACCATGTCTAGACTCTTGAGGATCCACCTCAAGGCGTAAAGCCCATTGGATGCAAGTGGATCTTCAAGAGGAAGAGAGGTGTGGATGGAAAAGTGGAACAATTTAAAGCAAGACTAGTGGCGAAGGGATACACTAAAAAAGAGGGTATTGATTTCGATGAAACCTTCTCATCAGTGGTGATGATTAAATCCATCAGGATTTTATTATCGATCACTGTACACAATGATTATGAGATATGATAGATGGATGTACAGACCGCTTTCGTTAATGGACATTTAGATGAGGTCATATACATGAATCAGCCATAAGGTTTTCTTCTCCAGGAGAAGAAAATATGGTGTGCAGATTGTTGAGATCCATTTATGGACTAAAACAGTCTTCCAAGAGCTGGAACATCCGTTTTGTTTAAACTATCAAAAAGTTTGGGTTTGAACAAAACATTGATGAGCCATGCGTTTATAAGAAAATCAGTGGGAATGGCGTGTGTTTTCTTGTCCTCTATGTGGATGATATATTGCTCATTGGGAATGATGTGGGACTACTTCCATCCGTAAAGACGTGGTTCAGATTGATTTACCCATAATGGGTATTATATTTTTTATTTCCTCACTGATGGCTTTGCCGTAGGTGGGGATTTTATTTTTTGGTGCTTCTTGTAATTTGGTTTTTTTTCCCTCTGTTTAATATATTGTATCTCCTCGTTTAATCAATTCTGGCGAATTTCTAGAGAGGCTGGTTTTTATCTAATGATGGGTCCTTATGAAAGCTGAATTCTTCTTCGATTCTCCTTGGATTACGAAAGGTTTGGTCTTTTATAGGAGAACTCGAGCGATGGATTATTGGGGATGGATCATCCATCAAATTCTGGTATGACCGTTTGTTGGGGGGTAACAAAATTTTGGATCTGCTAGCTAATGATGTGCAAATTTCTCGTCACTTGAAGGCTTCCATTTCAAATTTTATTGCAGATGGTTGGAGCTTGCCAACAGTTTCTTCTCCCCAGCTGGCCATTGTCTGTAATCAGATTAGAGCTACTAAACTGCCTTCAGTGGTGGTGGATGATAAGAGAGTTTTGTCCCTTGCTGAATTTGGAAAATTATCGGTGCAATTGGAATGGGAGGGAATCAGGAATTGAGCTTCAATTAAAGGCTGGGCGGGGTTGTGTGGTTGAAAGGCCTCCTACCTCACATCCCAACTTTCAGTTGGTGGCTGGCCTGGGGCAGCTTACAAACCGATGATCTAGTGATGAAGAGGAAGGACCCTGTGGTTTCAAGGTGCGAGCTCTGTTGAAACAGTCTTGAGTCCGTCAACCATATTTTTTTGGAGTGTGAATTTAGTGTGAGTGTTTGGACAGAGGTGCTTACGATGTTTGATGTCCAATGGGGTGGCTTTCCCTTGATTGAGGAATTATTCTCTTGGTGAAAGAGAAAATCGAAGGTTGTTTTATTGTGGAATGCTTGGATACCCTTATTCCTTATCACCTGTGGTTGGAATGGAACAAAAGAGGTTTGACAACAGGTGCGGCTCACATAAGATGGTGATCAGACAAGTGTTGTTTGCATTGACGGATTACTCCAGTTTAGTACCATGTCTATGAAGTCAGTGCCTGAGTTACGGCTTTCTAGAAATTTGAAGGTGAAGGCCATTCCATCCCTCCCATCTCATATTATTGAGCTTAGTTGGTCTTTTCCAGATCAGGGCTGCTTTAAATTAAACACTAATGGCTTCTCGTTGGGGATTTCAGGGTGATTAGGGGCGAGTGGCATCTTTCGAGATCATTCGAGGACCCCTATAAGATGCTTTGCAAATTATATAGGAGTGGCAACCAATTTTCTTGCTCAGTTTGAAGCTTTTTTTCACAGGAATCTACCATGCGATGTCTTTGAATGTGGAAAAGCTCTGGGTGGAATGTGATTCTCTATCAGTGGTGATGTGCATTTTAAATCAGCGTATATCATGGATTTATCAACAAAGATGGTGGCATTACAAGCGGTACCAGGAAAACATCTCTTAGAGAGTTTCCCATTGCTTTCGAGAGGTTAACAGTGTCGCAGACAGACTGGCGAAACATGCAACAACTACATCGACTAACACAGATTGGGATAGCTTCCCCTCTTTTCTAACTGATGATATTACCTGGGATGCTCTTATGAAACCTACATATAGGTTCTGGTAATTTTACTTTTGTTTGATTGGGTTACTACTCTGCTGATGGCCATGCCAAAGGTGGACTAGTAGCTCAATGGTGTTTTCTTTCATTCTATTGGTTTGGTGATAGTAATATAATTCATTTTTTGATCTTTAGCAAAAAACCTCTTAGTAAAAAAAAAAAATGAAGGATCTAGGTGAAACCAGTTACATCCTAGGGATAAAGCTTGTGAGAGATCACAAGAATAGGATGTTAGGCTTATCACTGTCTACTTATATTGACAAAGTGCTAAATAGGTTCAACATGCAGGATTCCAAGAGAGGAAATGTTCCTCTCAAGCACGAAATCGGTCTCTCTAAGTCATAGTGTCCTCAATCTGTTGAGGATATTGAGGCTATGAAGAGAATCCCTTATGCTTCTGCTATAGGGAGTCTCATGTATACCATGGTGTGCACTAGGCCAGACATTTGTCATACGGTAGGGATTATGAGCAATTATCAATCCAATCTAGGACAAGAGCATTGGACTGTTGTTAAAGAGATCCTCATGTACCTAAGGAGAACCAAGGATTACTTCCTAGTTTATGGTTGTAATTAGCTGTCAGTTATGGGTTATACAGACTCAGACTTTTAGATTGACATAGCTGATAGGAAGTCTACATCGTGGATGGTCTTTATGATAGGTGGTTGAGCTATAATTTGGAGGAGTGCCAAACAGAAGTCAACAACTGACTCCACAATTGAAGCTGAATACTTGGCAGCTAGTGAGGCAGCCGAAGAAGACGTCTTGACTGACCTAGGGGTGGTTCCTGAGTTAGTCGAGCATCCTATTGCATTGTTAGGTAATAACAAGGGAGCTATAGCACAAGCAAAGGAACCTAGAGCTCATCAGCGGAGCAAGCACATGGAGCAAAAGTATCACTTGAATCGTGAGATCATACAACATGGTGATATAGCCATAGCTAAGATTGACTCTATAGATAATATTTCTGATCCCTTGACAAAGTGTTTGTCACCTATTGTATGTGAGAAACATGTTAAGAACATGGGCATTAGGTTTATGGGAGATTGGCTTGGATGTACAAACTTGATTATTTAAATTAAAGTATTTAATTTTTTTTTATTGGCATGATCATATATTGAGCTTAGCTTGTCCATAGGTTTGTTTACCTAAAATTATTCACCACTAGGGACGAGATTGGGCACCTTGTCTTATATGGCGGTCACACTGTGTGTGCTTAGGAATGTTGATTCCAAGGCGCAAGTATGAGTATACATATAGTGTGTACATTGAACAGGATCACTCAAGAATTTCACATGTGATGATATTGTCGGTTTAAAAGGAAATTGAAATTCTCTTAAGTAGTTCACGATTAGTCCCTAGACCTGAGGGGTCCTTATCGAAGCAGTCATGCACTATACATTTTGGTGAACCATAGGTCGATGTCTCTTTGACTATATATCAGTGCATTGGATTCATGGTGTCTGGATGTAGTCAAAAGAGATGCCCAACAAGGAGTCCATTGTCCATTCTTTTGGGAGAATATCAAAGAGAGAGACAATCTATGACATATTGGACGCAAACCCAGATCCGGTGACATTTTCTTGTGGTTTGAAAATGTTTTTATAGTTATGTATATAAAACTGATATCTATTTTCTCAAACCTTTTGAAAATGTGTTTCTCTGTCCAATTAAGGTTATGAAATCTTTGACGTGGCATTTTGGTTCATTGGGGATTTTCCATTATTTTACACATGCCCTATATTGAATCATGCGATATTGCTCAGTGGGGGACTAATGTGTGTATTTACTACTTTCTTTGGGTATTGATTGTTACATCTACTTGGTAGCTTTTGTGTTGGTTAACCCTGTGTTTGGAATACAGTTCAGTTAAGACACATGGCATACCAGGTGGAATCCCAATGAAAGCCTACCCTTTTCCTTTAAGTCCAACTCATATGTATAGCGCTTGGATCATGTATTCTTTTCGTGATAGATCCTCATACGAGATAAGATTTCATATTAGGATGGAAGAGATGTTGAAAAAGGAATTCGATTGTGAATCGGATTCCTATCACCACTAGGAAAAACCTAGGGGTAATTTGGTAATTACCCCATCACTTAGTAATAGGGTTTTGTATCATATATAGATACAGTGTGGAAACCCTGGGACACTCTCATAATATTATTGAGGTTTTTCATCTTCTCTAGTTTCCTTCTCTACCAGTCTGTGATTAGGGTTTTGGTAAAAACCCAAGTGATTGTGGAGGAGCTTGCATTCAAGGGAATGCAAAGTTGTACGTGTGCATGGGACTAAGATCGCGTGGACGCTTTACACTTGTGAAGGTTCAGGTAACAATCAAAATCCTAAGCTTCGTTTTGAGTTTTGAATGGTTTATCCCATTGGTTGCAATGATTCTAATTCGCTTCCGCCGATCATACCCGCGATTCTAACATACTATGTATGACACCAACTTAATGGGCCACAATATCCTAATATAGTACTTAACACTTAAGCTACAAGACCTTTTTGGGCTCAATGGTAATATATCTATGTATCCTATAAAAGTACGTACTCCACTTTTTTTATCAAATTTTTTAGATTCCCAAAATGCCCCCGAGTCCCCTCCCACGAGCTCTTTTTTCCCACGCAAACAGATGCATCTCCTGGTTTTTCTTTTGGTATACTTTTTCATTAGACTATTATACCCTTTTATTTATTTATCTCCCATAATACCCTTCCAACATTAGAAAAATTACTATCACTATTTCTCTCTCAACGCCACTCTCTCTCCTCTTCCACACCAACACCCTATCCATCTTAAACAACACAACGTTTCTCTGTGTGTTGAACCATCACATCCCCTACGCAAGCCCATGCCTTTGTTATACCATCACACCCTAAAGACCCCTGCCAAACGAATACCTCCCTCCCTTCTCCCAATCATCTCTCATCCCTAACTCTGACTCACATGTCACCATACAACAGTCCTCTTTCACTCCCTCATCTCTCTCCCTCCGTGAAGGAAAGAAATTGTGTTGGTGATTTGGTTTGCAATATTTCTATTGTGGTCGATGTTGAAGCGCAGCAGTATTCGGATAATCTGGGATTTACTTTGTGCGGTTCGTGAGTATGGAAGGATTCCTGTGGTCGGTTTTATGACATATATCTCCGTTCTCAACAGAAAGATCAGATGCAACAGTTACAATATACCAATCTCATGAGAAATCAAAATCTGAGTTTTGAGCGTGTTGCCTTTTCTCTTTTTCTTCTCCTTAAAGTAGCCTTCTGTCAATGGCGTTTTTTGAGTCTCTAGCTGCCCAAATTGATAAGCAGGAATTGGAGATTGACCGGCTTATTCTATTACAGGTAAAAGTGCGCAAAAATCTCAAATGTGCTTTCTTCATTTTTTTCTTTCTAACACTCATTCCACTTTTGGTTCATTTATCTGTTGTAATTGGGTCTGCCTGCTTATTGTAATTGTTGTGAAATGGTAGGTTGTTGTGTGTCTTATGGTTCTGGTTCTTTTATATTTTTCTCTAGGCCCTTTGGTTTATATTTAGGTAAGCGATTTGTGTTGGGTGTCTCATTGTGTTGTGTGTCTGATGGTTCTGCTTATTGTAGTTGCTGCTAAACTCTAATCCCTTTTTTTCAATTCTGGTTTATTCATCTGATTAGTATTCTATTTGACCATTGTTTCGGTGAGCTTCCACTAAAATTTCCATACTTATTAAATTTAATTTTTTTCCCGTGGTCATATAGTTGGTCCACTAGAACTCTTGTTCTTGTCTTCTGTTTGACATGGCTTTATTTAACATCTGATCTAACCAACCAAAAATTTCCTCCAATTTTAAAGTCGTTCTCATTTTCTACAAATGGTTAGTGGTCTTTTTTTTGTTAAAGGTCAGCAAAGTAATTTTAGGATAATGAATAAAATAAAAGTCCATAAGGGTCCCTGGGTAGGGGACTCCAAAGATACAAAACCATCCTCGGCACTATACCTACAATAAGTTAGTTATAGGGTATCCCCGAAATCCCACCTTCGGCATTGCCATCAACAGGAAGTCAAGGGAGTACCTAAACCAGCACAAAGAAAATAAGTCAGCCAATCAACATAATCAAAATCGACTCCTCTCTTGCAAGTCCCATTCAACCTCATAGTGGGCATAGGGTGGGGCTTCATCCCATCGTTGAGAGGTGTGAGTAGAGGCACATTTCTTTGCAATAATGTCAGCAACAGTGTTTGCCTCCCTAAAGCTATGAGTGATTTCCCACCTGATGCCTTGGAGATAGCTTGCCGCGCCAAGCTAAGTTTGTTTGAATTTCCAGGGAATGTTCCCATTTTTTATAGCTATCACGACTACCTCTGCATCACTTTCAATCCACAGTCGTACGATATTTTTGTCACTTGCCATCTGCACACCTATAAAGCAAGCCGTAAATTCGGCAGTGTGATTTGTGGTAATTCCCAGGTAATTGGCAAAGCTTCCACAGGCTATCCCTGGGAATTTCTAAAAATTCCAGTGGCACTTGAATGACCCGGGTTCCCCATTGAACATCCATCAATGTTGAGCTTCACCCAATTAGAGTTCAGCTTTTTCCATAGTACTTCAATGATTCTATTGGCCTGGGCCTATGGAAATGAAGTGCCAACATCACGTGCAATCAGCAGGTCCTGTATGGATTTGATGGAGCATTTCATAAAGGAAGAAGCTGTTGGGTAACCTAGAGGGGGGTGAATAGGTTACCACTAGTGGATTTTGCCTCTTTTTCGATTGGTTGCACACTTATATTAAATATAAAAAGCAGAAGTAAATGAGGCACAAGATTTATAGTGGTTCGGCTAACTTAGCCTACATCCACTCCTCTCAACCTTGAGAGAATTTCACTAGTATTTCCCTTTCAATACAATAGGTGGGGAAATGACACATTTACAACTCTTTTTAACAGGATAAGAGGATCCTTACAATCTTAGTTCCAGGACAAGAGTATCCTTTCAATCTCTTAAGGATGAGAGGGTCCTTGTACTAATCTAAGTACAGTCTAGATTAATACAACAATGCTTTATCAAATCAAAAGCATAAACAAGTAAATACAATAGAAGTTTGGTATAAATACCTATCAAAGAGTAGTGACACTTTTACCCTTTGAGTGATGGTGCTCAATGATATGAATGAGAGTGATGCACCTTGAGTCTCCTAGATGACTCTCCTTGATGGCATGAGTTGGAGAGAGTGGAGAGTTAAGAGCTTGGTAATATCTCTTTGAAGAGCTTGAATTGAATAATTTAGCTCAATGACAAATTCTCACTTTTGTACTTTCTCAAATGTACTATGCACTTTTTCTATCAAAAAGATGTATTTTGTTCCTTGTTTGGATGTGTTTTATAAAGCCAAAAGTTGGAGTTTGTTTGTTCTCCAACGGATATAAAACTGTCATATTTTTAGACTGTCGGTCGACCTATAAAGTTGTCGGTCGACCATCAAAAAAACTAGCCGTTGAAAACTAGCCGTTAAGCCCAAGTTTGGGGCTGTAGGTCGATTGTCGGTCGACCTATGGATCGACCTACAAGTGTCGGTCGACCTATGGATCGACCTCAAGTGTCGGTCGACGATAACTGCGGTTGCAACCGCAGGCTACTGGAAACAGGTCTGTATTTTTTTATATTCTGTAGGTCGACCGACAGAGTCTGTAGGTCGACCGACAGACAGTTATCCTATTTTTTTGATTGTCTGTCAAGGGGATTTTTGGTCCAGCTTGCTTGGGGACTTCATAGGTTTTTGTCTAACACTTTAATGGCCATGTTTCTTGAGTCTAGGGCATGGGAATGAGTTCCTCCTAGGGTCTCTTACATGTGAATGCAATGTGTGTGCAATGTGATATGCACATGTAGTGAAATGTGTTCTATTGCACTTGAATCTTCTTGGAGAGTCTTTGTCTTGTTAATTCTTGGCTTCCTTTAGAAGAGGTTCCTCAATCTTCAAATTTCTTCTTTTCCTTAACTCTTCTATTGTGAGCTCCGTTGATCAAGTCTTTCCTGGATGCTTGATGCTTCCAACGTCTGACTATGAAGCTTGCTTAAAGATTGGAATATTAGTATTAATCTTAATGTTTGTTATCATCAAAATTAATTTATGGAGGAATGTGTTTTTCAACAATCTCCCCCTTTTTGATGATGACAAACATGTGATTCAAAATATGCATTACTCATGTATGTATGCAATTCAAGATAAATATATGCATTATTCATGTGGGCATGTAACTCAAGATGAATATGCATTATCATACATCATATGATTATTTGAATCATAATTCAAGGTAAAGGTAAATATGCATTATCACATAATATATAGATAAATATGCATTATCACATAATATGAATATTTGAATCATAATAACTTCTCCCCCTTTTGTCAGCACAAAAAGGAGGTGTAGAGCATGAACAAACAAAAACAATCTTAGGGTGGCTCCCCCTAAGCCAGTGCTGGTAACCATGAACAAGCAAAAACAATCTTAGGGTGGCTCCCCCTAAGCCAGTGCTGGTAACCATGAACAAGCAAAAACAATCTTAGGGTGGCTCCCCCTAAGAAAATGACTTCCTGCATGGTTAGAAGGACAGAGAGCAAATAATATGAAGCCCAATAAAGTGTTAATTTTAAAAGCATCACATGCTTCAAAATAGAAGTTCCATGTTTTAAAAGTATGCCATAACAGTACAGATCAAGAGTGCTAATATGATGTCAACTATCTCTACTGTGGAGGAGGAGGAAAGAAATGCAGATTGAGACGCTGTAAGATCACTTGGTTCTCCTGTTGGATGCGAAGAATCTCTTCTTGATCTTTGTGGAGAGAGGTGAAGTGATCATCAAAGCCCTTCAGGCGGGTGTCAAGTTGTTGGCGAAAACTTGAAAATTCTTCTCTGGTGACATAGTCTCCGAGGGTTCACCAACATAGTCTTCATCCTCACTTGTCGTCCTCTTCTTGTGACTCGCTTCGTCACCTGTGACATGTTGGGTAGCTCGCTTCCTTCGGGCTTGGTGTGAGGGAGGAGCCGCAACAAATCCCAGCTTCATCTTCTTGATGGTGGATGAGTCGATGTCAATCATCTTGGGGTCAATGGATTCCCCGAGAGAGATCCACTTCATGGAACTTAAGGATGGCGAGTTATGAGTCGCCATATGGAAGGTTTCCCCTATAATGAGGTCTGCACAAGTATTCCATGGTCTTCATAATCACATATGGAAGATTGATAGGATTGGTAGTGACAAGACACCAAGTAATGTAGGCTTGAAAGGGATTGACTTGGTCTCTATGGCCTCCTTTGGGCAAGATGTTGTAGTTGACAATGAAGCTGATCATCCTGGGTAGTTCATGAAGTTTCATAGCTTTAACAGTTGGTTCAAACCCAACATAGTCTTTCATGATGGCACCATAAATTTCATCAACATTCACAAAGGTTTTGGCATCCCCTTTGGGAGGAAGATAGCTCATATCTCCTAATGTGGGAATTCCCATGATCTCTCCTAGATCTTCATAAGTGAACATGATGGGAACACCCTTTACTAGGGATGTGATGGCAAGCCTATCATCCACTATTTGGGTTCTCAGATTACAGTAAAAGTGTCTGGCAAGGTTAGGATAGCAGGGATCAACATAAACTAAGGTATTTTCCCAACCCAAATATTTGAAATATTCTTCAATGTCATAGTCAAGAAATTGAGAAACTCTTACAGTTCTTTCCTTGTCAACCTTTCTCTTCTCAAATCTTCCCCAGAGAATGGAGGCTTCTTCTGAGATGCAGAGAGACTTGTCATATGCTACAGAGCTCTCTCCAACTTTGGCTTTCTTCTTTGGTTGCTTGCCCTTGCTTTGCTTTGGAGCCATTTGAAACCTAGGGCTTTAGAGAATAGAGAGAAATAGAGATTTTTGGGTTGGAAGTGGGTAGATTGTGTAGGAAGAGTGATTTGGGGCTTGGATTTGGTGAAATCTCAAGGGATTTTGCAGGGTTTTGCCTTGGAGTTCAGAGAAAAAGGGTTTTGGAGAGGAGGGGTCTCGAACAAAAGAGGAGGGAAATGAAAAAAATCCTCTCGGTTCTTGTTTAAAAATGAAATTTTTCCGTGTCGGTCGACCGACAGGTCAAAAACAGGGATTAATGGGATTTTAGCCCAGAATTCTCTAACAACCTGATTTTTGGGCTTTTTGAGGATTTCACTTTACTCAAAAGGGTTGCAAATCCCGAGTTCTCTCCTCAAATAGCAGAATCTCTCTTCACTTAATGGCTTGGTGAGTATGTCTGCAAGTTGTTTTTCAGTTTCAATGTATTTTAGAACAATTTTCCCTTTTTGAACTATGTCTCTAAGAAAGTGATGCCTAATATCAATATGTTTGGCTCTTGAATGGAGAATGGGATTTTTGCTTAAATTGATTGCACTTGTATTGTCGTAATTAATTGGAGATGAACTAAAATGTATCCCATAGTCCATGAGAGTTTGCCTCATCCAAAGGACTTGGGCACAACACCTACCGCCGCAATGTACTCGGCCGTATTGGAAAAGAGCAACAGAGTTTTGTTTCTTGCTAAACCATGAAACCAAGCAAGATCCTAAGAAGTGACATGTGCCACTTGTACTCTTGTGATCAAGATGGCACCCTGCAAAGTCGGCATCCGAAAAGCTTATTAAATCAAAATTTTGGTTCATTGGGTACCATAATCCTACATTTGTAGTACCTTTAAGATATTTAAAGATCCTTTTAACGGCACTAAAGTGGGATTGCATTGGGTTGGCTTGGAATCTAGCACAAGCACACACGTTAAACATGATGTCTGGCCTACTAGCGGTGAGATATAGAAGGCTGCCAATCATGCCTCTATAGCGTGTAGGGTCTATGGGAGTACCTTCCTCATCTTTAGATAGCTTTAGAGAGGTGCTCATGGGGGTGCTAGATGACTTTTGTCCATCAAAATCAAATTTCTTGAGAAGTTCTTTAGTGTATTTAGTTTGACATATAAAGATTCCATTTTTGGTTTGCTTAATTTGAAGTCCTAAGAAAAAATTAAGTTCACCCATCAAACTCATTTCAAATTCATCACTCATGCATTTGCTAAATTCAACACAAAGATTTTCATTGGTGGATCCAAATATAATATCATCAACATATATTTGCACAATAATAGAGTCTTTTCCTTTATGTTTCACAAACAAGGTTGTATCAACCTTACCCATTTGAAATCCACTTTGGATTAGGAATTCACTCAATCTCTCATACCAAGCTCTAAGAGCTTGTTTGAGTCCATAGAGAGCTTTGTTAAGTTTGAAGACGTGATCCGGATATTGTGTATCCTCAAATCCGGGAGGTTGTGCAACATATACTTCCTCCATGATAAAGCCATTTAAAAAAGCACTTTTGACATCCATTTGACATAGCTTAAAATTTTTATGACATGCAAAAGCAAGTAGCATTCTAATAGATTCCAGTCTTGCTACCGGTGCATAGGTTTCATCAAAATCTATCCCTTCTTGTTGATTATATCCTTTGGCAACGAATCTAGCCTTGTTTCTAATGATTGATCCATCTTCATCAAGTTTGTTTCTAAACACCCATTTGGCTCCTATAATAGAATGATTCTTGGGTTTTGGGACAAGCTCCCAAACATTGTTTCTTTCAAATTGATGGAGCTCTTCTTGCATAGCTACTATCCAATCACTATCTTCCAATGCTTCTTTTATGTTTTTAGGTTCAATTTTGGATATGAAAGCAACATTGTTGCAAATGTCTTGAGTTTTAGATCTAGTTTGGATTCCTTTGTCTAAGTCTCCAATGATATGATCCAAGGGATGGTCTTTCCAAGGTCTAACCTCTTTGGGTAGATCCTTTGGTTGGTCTTCGGGTTCTCTTAGAGAGAAATTTTCTATGTTCTCCCTAATCTCAACAAGTGTATCATCATCATCAACCAATGGCTTGTTTCTATCTTTAGGAAGAGATTCATCAAATTTTATATTCATTGATTCTTCAATAATCAAGCTTTTTTTATTGAAGACTCTATAAGCTCGACTATTTGAAGAGTATCCAAGGAAAATGCCATCATCGGCTTTAGCATCAAATTTTCCTAAGTTATCCTTAGTATTCAATATATAGCATATACACCCAAACACTTTAAAGTAATCAACTTTAGGTAGTTTATTATGATAAAGTTCATAGGGTGTTTTGAGTAATATAGGTCTAATTAATACACGATTTAACACATAGCAAGCCGTATTGACCGCTTCGGCCCAAAAATATTTTGGAAGAGAGTATTCATTTATCATTGTTCTAGCGGTCTCTTGGAGTGATCTATTCTTTCTTTCAACCACCCCATTGGATTGAGGTGTTCTAGGAGCGGAGAAGTTATGGGTTATGCCTTGTTTACTGCAATAACTCCCAAATTGATTGAGATTGTCAAATTCTCCTCCATGATCACTTCTAATGGTTGTTATGAGATATCCCTTTTGGTTTTGTATTCTCTTACATAGAGATGCAAATTCATCAAAGGCTTCATCTTTATATTTTAAAAATAGAGTCTATGTGAAGCGAGAGAAATCATCAACTATTACAAAGGTGTATCTTGAACCGCCTAGGCTAGGTGTAGTAATAGGTCCAAACAAGTCCAAGTATAGTAGTGCTAAGGGTCTAGTGGTAGACACTTCATTTTTTGATTTATGAGATACCTTGGTTTGTTTTCCTCTTTGACAAGCATCACATACATGGTCTTTTCCAAATTTGAGTTTGGGTAAGTTTCTAACTAAATTCTTAGATGCAATGGTCTTAATCACTTTTACATTAACATGTCCTAGTTTTCTATGCCATAGGTAGGGATCAACATCATTTGTCACAAAACATGTATTACTAGAATTTGCTTCATCCAATAAGCAGATATAGATATTATTTTTCCTAATTCCCTTCAAGATAGTCTTATCATTTGAATGTTTTACTAAGCAATGAGAGGTTTTGAAAATGACACTATATCCTATATTACATAGTTGACTCACACTAAGCAAATTATACTTTAAATTGTCAACTAGGCATACATTGGATATGATTGTACCTCCAATGGTGATTTCACCGATGCCAATGATTTTTCCTTTGCTATTGTCCCCAAATGTCACCATTCCTCCATTGTACTTGTTTAGCTTGGTGAATAGATTGGGGTTGGCCGTCATATGCTTGGAGCATCCACTATCAATATACCATTCAATTGCTTCATTGCTCTTCAAGCATACCTATAAAAGCAATCAATTATATGTTGGTCCCCATAATCTCATGGGTCCATTGAGGTTAGGATCGATCATACCCTTAGGTATCCAAGTTCTTCTAGAATTTTGACTTTGTATTGTAGGTGTGATAGATGTAGGTTTTCGATGTCCATATGATCTTTGGGTTCTTCTTGGCCCTTGAAATTCATAGTGTCTATATGGAACATAGTAATTTTGTGATGTGTAAGACTTATTGTTGATGTAGGCCCTTTGGTGATCATAGGGCCTAGTGTATGTGTTTGGTCTATAGTGATTTTGAGGTCTTTGGGGTGCATATGGCATATATGAAGCATTTTGCCTATATGGTTGAAATGGCTTAGGCTTGGGATATTGTCTTTGTGGCCGTTGGGGCACAAATTCTCTTTGAGGTTTGTTGGTCCTCTTTTGAGAAGTATAGTAGAATGCATGATGCTTCCTTTTTGTATCCGATTCTTTATATATCACCTTACCATCAATATAAGCACCGATGCAAGTTTCATGCCCGGGTAAATGACATTTTTCACATACAATGGGATGTGAGGTTTGGCCTTGGTTTGATTTTCTCCATCTTGGAGTTCTCATCTTTCCCTTTCCTTTGGCTTGATGTGGTCTTTTACCATCATAGCCTAGACCTTCTTTATTTTGAGGTCCTTTTTGTAGATTTCCTAATAATGTATCTAAGGTCTTTTGACCCTTAGTAAAGGTGTGCAATGTGGAGGTTAGATTCTTATTTTCTTCTTCTAGGTTGTGTGCATGTGAAGTCAACTCATCAATTTTGTGTAGAAGATTGGCTACTTCTTTTTCTAAGGCCTTTTTAGAAGCTTCCTCTTGGAGACTTACATTATAAAGTTCTTCAAAGGCCTCTTGAAGTTCTTCATATTCTAAATCATCATTGCAAATTGACAATGAGCTATGATAGGGAGAGTTTACCTCGTCATCATCATTGTTGTGAGCCATTAGTGCCAAGTTGACGGTCTCTTCATCGGATTCATTATTTTCTTCTTCACTATCAATTGAATCCCATGATATCTCGGCGGTGCAAGCCTTTTTCTTTCTGCTTTCCTTTCCTTTTAGCTTGGGGCACTCGGTTTTGAAGTGTCCGGGCTTTCTACATTCATAACACACAATGTCCTTGTTAGTATTGAAAGATTTTTCCTTTGTGTATGTTTTACCTTTGTTTTCTTTTGATGGTTGTCCTTTGTAGAATCTTCCTCCTCTCTTTCTTAAGAATTTTTAGAACTTCCTTGTGATTAGAGAGATTTCTTTCTCTATATCCTCTTCATCGCTTTCTTCTTCTTCGGATTCGCAAGAGGTCTTGAGTGCGATGGACTTTCTCCTTGGTTCTTTTACTTCTATGACTTTATCATCTTCAAGGAGTTCAACTTCATGGGTTTGTAGAGTACCCATCAATTCATCCATGTGTAAAACCTCTAGATCTTTTGCTTGTTTGATGGCGGTCACCATTGGTCTCCACTTGGAGGGTAGTGATCTCAAGATCTTCCTTACATTCTCTGCTTTGGTGTATTCCTTTCCTAAGCTTTTCAACTTGTTAACAATGTTAGTAAACCTAGTAAACATGTTAGAAATACTTTCATCATCAAGCATTTTAAACAATTCATATTCATGAACAAGTTTGTCAATCTTGAGTTGTTTAACTTGTGATGTTCCTTCATAGGTAACCACAAGAGTATCAAACATCTCCTTAGTTGTGTTACACATACTAGTTCTATTGAATTCTTTTTCACTAAGAGCACATTGTAGGAATGCAATAGCTTTGTAGTTTTGTTGTATGTGTGTTTTATCCGATGGTGTCCATTCGGATTTCTCCTTAGGTACAATTCTTCCTCCAACTTCTTTTGTGATTTGGAAGGGACCTTCCTCAATCACAGTCCATACATCAATATCATGAGCACACACATAATTTTTGAACCTACACTTCCAGTAGGCAAATCCTTCACCATCAAAGTATGGTGGCCTAGAAGTGTTGAGCCCCTCAATTTGGTGTGTAGATGATGATGATGCCATGGATTGTTTTTAGCACAATATAAAGACAATATGGTCTTAGTTTTGAGCTCCCGCTCTGATACCAATTGTTGGGTAACCTAGAGGGGGGTGAATAGGTTACCACTAGTGGATTTTGCCTCTTTTTCGATTGGTTGCACACTTATATTAAATATAAAAAGTAGAAGTAAATGAGGCACAAGATTTATAGTGGTTCGGCTAACTTAGCCTACATCCACTCCTCTCAACCTTGAGAGAATTCCACTAGTATTTTCCTTTCAATACAATAGGTGGGGAAATGACACCTTTACAACTCTTTTTAACAGGATAAGAGGATCCTTACAATCTTAGTTCCAGGACAAGAGTATCCTTTCAATCTCTTAAGGATGAGAGGGTCCTTGTACTAATCTAAGTACAGTCTAGATTAATACAACAATGCTTTATCAAATCAAAAGCATAAACAAGTAAATACAATAGAAGTTTGGTATAAATACCTATCAAAGAGTAGTGACACTTTTACCCTTTGAGTGATGGTGCTCAATGATATGAATGAGAGTGATGCACCTTGAGTCTCCTAGATGACTCTCCTTGATGGCATGAGTTGGAGAGAGTGGAGAGTTAAGAGCTTGGTAATATCTCTTTGAAGAGCTTGAATTGAATAATTTAGCTCAATGACAAATTCTCACTTTTGTACTTTCTCAAATGTACTATGCACTTTTTCTATCAAAAAGATGTATTTTGTTCCTTGTTTGGATGTGTTTTATAAAGCCAAAAGTTGGAGTTTGTTTGTTCTCCAACGGATATAAAACTGTCATATTTTTAGACTGTCGGTCGACCTATAAAGTTGTCGGTCGACCATCAAAAAACTAGCCGTTGAAAACTAGCCGTTAAGCCCAAGTTTGGGGCTGTAGGTCGATTGTCGGTCGACCTATGGATCGACCTACAAGTGTCGATCGACCGATAGATCTGTCGGTTGCAACCGACAGGCTACTGGAAACAGGTCTGTATTTTTTTATATTCTGTAGGTCGACCGACAGAGTCTGTAGGTCGACCGACAGACAGTTATCCTATTTTTTTGATTGTCTGTCAAGGGGATTTTTGGTCCAGCTTGCTTGGGGACTTCATAGGTTTTTGTCTAACACTTTAATGGCCATGTTTCTTGAGTCTAGGGCATGGGAATGAGTTCCTCCTAGGGTCTCTTACATGTGAATGCAATGTGTGTGCAATGTGATACGCACATGTAGTGAAATGTGTTCTATTGCACTTGAATCTTCTTGGAGAGTCTTTATCTTGTTAATTCTTGGCTTCCTTTAGAAGATGTTCCTCAATCTTCAAATTTCTTCTTTTCCTTAACTCTTCTGTTGTGAGCTCCGTTGATCAAGTCTTTCCTGGATGCTTGATGCTTCCAACGTCTGACTATGAAGCTTGCTTAAAGATTGGAATATTAGTATTAATCTTAATGTTTGTTATCATCAAAATTAGTTTATGGAGGAATGTGTTTTCCAACAGAAGCATCTCTAAGATCTGATTTGACTATTAGCAAGATGGTATTTGAAGTTTTCCCCTGCCCCTCAAATCGCCTCCGGTTTCTTTCATTCCTGATTTGATAAGGAATCAAAATTAAACCTGCCACCCATACCTTTGGTAGCGGGGCGCAAGTCGTCTTGTCCTTCCACCATGTGAGTAAATCCGGTAATGAGCTCACCACCAGCCACGCCTTCTGAAAAATTGCAAGGAACCCTTGCCATATCTTCAAAGAGAATGCGCATTCAAGGAAGATATGTTGTTGGGACTCATAGGCATTCGAACACAAGTTGCAGCGTGAAACAAAGGGCACTCCCCGTTGAACGACCTTGTCATCAGTAGGTAGTTTTGCTTGGAAAAAACGCCATCCGAACAATGAATGACGGGGCTACAAATACCGTGCCCAAATCACTGCATGCCAAGGGAGGTGATCTGTTGTTCTTCAAAGCCCCTCCCACGCAGATTTTATAGTGAAGTTACCCTGTTGAGATAGAGTCCACACCCTTTCATCACTTGCCTGGATCATAGGAAGGGTTATTTTCCTGCATCATTAAAGCTATGCCGCAAGATAGGCGACTCAACTTGGGGGAAATTCCAAGTGGCATTATTTATGAAGCAAGCTAGAGGCGAATACAGCCTTTTCACCCACGGATCATGAATCCCTGCTCTAGCTGCAACCGAATTGCCATCAATCCACTTGTCATGCCAAAAATCAATTTGCGTATCATTGCCAACAATCCATGATTCATGATCAGAGATAAAAGCCCACATCTTCTTAATCCCCAGCCAGATTGAAGAAGGTGAGTTCAAATGTTGTTTCAATAAGCCCCTTGAAGTGAACCGTGCTCGAAGGAAGGTGTACATAAGATTGCTGTCTGACTTGATACCCCAACACAGCTTGCAAAGCAGTGCTTTATTCACATCCCTGAGCTTCCTGATGCCAAGGCCCCCCTCATCCCTGGGTTTACAAGTTGCCTCCCATTTAACAGTAATTCCCTTAGCAACATCAGGGTCACCACTCCATATAAAGTTGAGCATCCACTTTTCCATTGAAGCTATTAGTGAGGTAGGCCACCAATAAATAGAAAAGATATGGATTGGCAAACCAGAAATCACTGACCTTACTAGCTGGACTCTCCTTGCCATGGAGATTAACCTTCCCTTCCAACTTGCTAGCCTATTTTGAATTTGTCCATCAGAGCCATAATTGCATCCTTTTTGACCCTGCCTTTTAAAATGTCAATTCCCAAATATCTAGTAGGGAAGTTGCTGTTAGAGAAACCAATGATGTCCCTTATGCTTGCTTTTCTGGCAGTACTCACATTGCAAAGAAACATCTTGCTCTTTTGAACATTTATGCACTGCCCTGAATATTTTTGGTATGCCTGCTTTGACAAATAGAAACACATCATCTCCAAATAGTAGATGGGTTGGAACCGCCACCCCTCTTGGGCCTGGTAGGGGAGTGATCTTATGATTGGACTGTAACTCTGCAAAACCCTCTACACAGGACTTCTTCAACAACAATAAAAAGGAGGGGAGCCAGGGGGTCACCTTGTTGTAGTCCTCTCTCTACACCAAAGAAGCCAACAGGTCCTCCATTAAGGAGGATAGAGAGTCGAGCCAAAGAAAGTAGCTAATGAATCATGTTGACCCATGTGTCGTTGAAGCCAAATTTTCTCATCACGTCGAACATAGAGTCCCACTCCATGGAGTCATAAGCTTTTTGAATGTCCAGCTTAAGGCCCATCCCCCCACCATGAGATTTCACATGTAGAATATTAGTCAGCTCAGAAGCCACACAAATGTTGGAGAAAATGACTTTCTCCTTTTGGAAAGGACCTTGTTCCTCTGAAATCAGCTTAGGAAGAAAGCCTGACAAGCGGGTAGCAAGAATTTTTTGGAATCAGCTTATAGAGAAAATTACCTACACAGATAGGCCAAAACTTATCAAGGGTAAGTGCCTCCTCAACTTTTAGGATGAGTGTAATAAAATTATTATTAACCCCCTTGGTGATGACACCATCAACAAAAAAATGTGAGACTGCACGACACACATCTCCTCTCAATAATCTCCTTGCAGGATCTGTAAAACGCTCCTGGAAACCCATCCGGACCAGGTGCACTATCTGGATCCAAGTCAAAGGCTGCAGCTTTAATCTCCTCCCTGTATGGTACTGTTGTAAGGAAGGCGTTGTCATCTGCAGAGATTATCATAGGGATGCAAGATAGGATATCTGGCTATGCTTCAGTAGTCACCCTCTTATGAAAAGCTTCATAAAACTCCATTACATAGGTGCTAATTTGGGGTCCATCATTTAGAACAGTCCCATCCGCCTTCTTTAACACCCGAATGAGGTTCTTGGAGCATCTGATCTTAGTAGCTAGGTGGAAGAATCTTGTGTTATGATCTCCACAAGTGAGAGCCCTGATTTTGGACTTTTCTGACCACAGTTTTTCTTGCAGTGTGAATGCATTGATGTACTCCTGTTTGGCTTGGCATTCGCACTGAATAAGATACTCCGTGCTTCCCACCATCTCCATAATCTCCTGGGCGTCCTCCAGCGCAGCTCTTGCTCGGTCTACCTCTATATTTACATTGGGAAAGGCAGCTTTAGACCATCCTCTAAGGGCTGCTTTCAGTCTTTTTATCTTTTGAGTGACTACATAAAAAGGAGAGCCTGACACATATCCACCTAGGACTGATGCACCACAGTGGCAAAATCCTTATGTTCCAACCAAAAACACTACAACCTGAAAGGGCAGTTGACAGGCTTTCGCACAAAGTCAAAAAAAATCACAATAGGGGAGTGATTCGACACAGACCTCGGTAGTACCCGCTGATACGCGTCATGATAACGATCCAGCCAGGCGTGGTTACAGAAGCTTCTATCCAGGACTACTGTAGCATTACCTTGCTTTCTATTGTTGCTCCAGGTGAATTTATTCCCTTTAGACGGTAAAGGAAGGAGTGATGCATAGTCCAAAAAAGCCACAAATCCATCGCAGATCCAGTATGAAAAGCACCTGGTCCCCTTTTCTCAGACACCAGTAGGGTTGCATTGAAGTCACCTAACACAAGCCAAGGCAACGCTGAAATAGGCTGGCTCGACAGATCCTCCCATAGATCCCTCCTTCGAGCACAAAGGCTACTAGCATGCACTGCCGAAAGAAAAAAAATTTCTCCTCTCACATCCATGAACATCGTTACATGTTGATTAGAAGTGCTATAGACCATAGGCTTAGAGAATGAATTCCTCCAAATTATCCATAAGTTAGGATTCTTCCCCACTCTCTCATTGTGGATAAAATCCACATTGAATCCCAAGCGTTGAAAAAACAACTTAGGGAACTTACTAGGCAAAACCATAGGTTCTGCAATGCATATCACATTAGGGTTCTGAGAATGGACCAGAATCTTCAAAGCAGCCCTGGTACGGCTATTCAATATGCCATGTAAATTCCAATATACTATCTTCATTGGTACTTCTGGATTTTGAAACCCCTCTTGCGGCGTGTCTTGGCATGTTCCGCACCTTCATAGGCTGCTTTCCCGATCTATTGGTAACCGGTGTAAAGCTACCTACAAGAGTTGCATCCACCTGACTAACCTCATCAAAAGTTGTTACAGTAGTCGATGGGTCATGACATGCCACCTGGCCTTCACAAGCTAATAACGGGACAGAGTTGTCCTCCTGCAAGCTCACCCCCTCTGGGGTACCTTCCTGGGTGCCAATCGGGCTTGGGCATCCCAAGACCACTTCAATAGTGCCCCCAGCCATAGGTACACTATCCAGTGAATTAATATTGTCCATGCTAGGTGTTGCTTCCTGACCATCATGCACCGCCACAGATGTCAAGCTGAGTGGAGCCTCTTCCACCGTAGGTAAGGCTGCATCTTCTACCGTAGGTTGGGTTGCCACCACAGCATCTGGATTCACCTCCCCTGCCACATGATCCCCACTCATGTTGTCTACAAACTCATGCGTGGGTGGGGCAGCACGCCTGTGTCTCCTTCGTCTGGCTTTATGGGAAGCACCTGCATTACCATCAACGTACTCAGCGCCTGGAATCGAAGGCTCAACCTGGGCTTCCTGAGATCGGTTAGGGCAAGCCTCAGCCCGATGTCCATACTTCTTGCATTCAATAAATCGTGTCGGAGGATCTTCAAGCACCACCGATTGCTTGAAAAGAAAGAGCTCGGCAGATCCTAGCTGTTCCCTCTCAACCAGCATTTTTGTAACCCTAGGCAGGGTTTCATCAAGATCAATACACACCCTTGTAAAGTGTCCATAATGGGATTCCTTGGTCTTCCTATCAATCGCCATTGGCCGTCGCACTGCGTTGGCGATAGAGAAGAGAATATCATCGTGCCAATACTCCTGAGGATTGGAGAGATGTATCCATATCAAATGGTGGGTGATCTGCTGCGTATCCACGTTGAAATCAGGGCACCAACATTGGAAATGGAGTAGCTGTCCCTCAATTCGGAAAGGCCCTCGATGCCAAACCATGGTCATATCCGCTTCAAGGCTAAAGGTAAACAAAATAAACCCTTTCCCTAGGGTTTTCAGATCCATCGTACCAGATAAGACCCAGGACTCTCGTATGTGTTTGCACACGTCGTTCATAGACAGGAATCAAAAATTCAATCGTCCGATCAGGGAGTATCTCAGGCGATCAATCTGCTCCTCATATGCACCTTGAGGGATCTTGATTATGGTCATATTACCTTCCCTTACTGGTTGAGCCAAAGAATCCAAATTCGGAAGAGGCTTCTTGGCACCCACAGCTGCTGCAAAGGATCTTAGAAGGGCCACAGGATCGATGGTTGGTGCCTCCACTGGTGCAGAACCATCTTGTGCAGGTCCTCCGATGATGTCCGGTGGTTCCACGGCTTCCATCCCTGCCGCCGCCAATGAATCCCCACCCCCTTCATGAAAAACCCTAGGGGAAACCCTAGCCGCTGTAGACACTCTCTCTCCAGAACTCATATTCTATCCAAAGTGAACCCTTAATTTCACAAATGGTTAGTGGTCATTACAAATCTCTAGGTCTTATCAGCCCCTTTCCATACCCTACTTCTAGGCAACCTTCATGAGACTTTATTTGCTTAGTCGATAACCAACAACATTATTTCTGTTTTACTAAAGTAACCCCTCCACAACATTGACATTCACAATTTTTGCTCATAGAGAAAGCTCCTCTCTCTTTCTCTCTCTCTCTCTCTCTCTCTCTCTCTCTCTCTCTCTCTCTCTCTTTCATGTATTCACACCCACTTTGCATAATCCATCTGAACACTTCGGCCCGTATATATGATATTTGATACATCATAAAATTGGCACCCAATAGAGGGAAGACACGTGCGTCCTCTCGGGAGAGAGGTCAAAGAGAACGAGGCGTGGGCACTTGACCAGGTCATTCCAGGAATAACGAGGTGGGGAAAAGGCCGACCTAGTACAAATGGCAACCCGATCCCAATAGAGGCCCAACCACACCACGATAACAAATCCGGATAAAATAGTGAAATCATATCCCGAAAATGAAGCAGGATAGCCCTAATGGCCCTAAATTAACGTGCCAATCCAGCCTGATGAGGCGTGACAGAGCGGGGACTCATCCCCCACTCTAAAAGGACTCCTACTCTCCTAAACTCACACCAAGGGGACTCCCTTTCCTCTTAAGTCACATCACTGCTTGCAGAACTCTCCCAATCGCCTATAAATAACTGGGTAACCTCCTTCCATGATCATCTGAATTCAATCACTATTATCTATTGCTAGAGAGTTCTGGCTTAGGCATCGGAGTGACTAAACCGGCTCGGCCCAGTCCCCCATTACTGTTTTCTTCTTTGCAAGAGCAGCACGCTCCAACCCAGTTCTTGATGCAACGGATTGGCATCGTTTGTGGGAACTGCACTTCCAAACCTACGAAAGTTCTCATGGCTGGTAATCGAGAAGTCATCTCTGCCAACCCTGATGTACCCCAATAGGAAGGGAACCAAACAACCCGATGAGCGGAGAAAGACACTCGTGGTAGAGCGCATAGAGTAGGGTTGACAACACGACAGGCAGCAGTAGCCATAGCAGGAGCACTACCAGCCACCGCGGCTACCATGATAGGACCCAGCACGATCCAGGGAGAGACACAAATCAATGAGGGATCCCTCCCCCCGCCACCACCTCATCCAGAGGAGATCCCGATGGACTTAGACCCAAACGCACCTGCAATCGTTGGTCAAATCAACGACTTGCAATGGCAGGTGCTCCAGCAGAATGCCCTTTTTAGGGACATGCTCAAAGAAGTACAGGTGGGAAGAGCACTCAACCTTGCGTCAGCAACTGCGCTTGCTCCTACCCTTCCACCTCCACCCCTAGGTCTGCTGGCTCGAGTTCAGGAGGCAGAACGTGCTCACCCCAGGGGCGAGGATATCCAGAGAAGTCAGAATCGGGTAGGGTATCTTAGTTGACTCAAAGAAGTGTCTCCCCTCCACGGATAGTCCGGATGGGGACCTACCAATAGGGTTCGTAAAAACCTGGCATGTGCCACAGAAATGTCAGTCACAACGCACCAAGAAGCACATAGCCGGACTGATCAGAGATGTACCCGGTGATCCTACTAATACACACAGCGGGAAGAAGACTCCAAACTGAGAGACCAAGGAAAATGATATGGAGAAAATGGGCGCAGTCGATAGGACGGCTAAGCGGCCAATACATGAACTACCCAACTTACAGGAGAAGAGCTTGACCATAAGCTCAAAGAAATCAATGATAAACTGAAGGCCCTGGAGAAAGGGACCGACCCCGAGGAATATTTTCGGCCAGGCCAGCACCCATTCTTGGTCGACATAATGAAAGCAAAACTCCCCCAAGAGTTCAAAAAAAAAAAAGTTTAAACCGCCCAGCTTCAAGGCATATGATGGGAAGACCGATCCCAATGACCATATAAGCTACTTCAATGCGATGATGACAATCTACGGAGGGTCTGACGTCGTGTTATGCCAGTCCTTCCCCACATCACTGAAGGCACCAGCCGCCTTGTAGTTCGCTAAATTGAAGTCAAACTCTATAAAGAGCTTCACGGATGCATCCCTTAATTCATCTATCATTCACAAGGATGTGCTTTATGTTCCTTCTTTTAAATTTAATTTAATTTCAATCAGTAAGCTCACCCAATCTCTACATTGTATCCTAACATTTTTTTCCTACTTTTTGTCTCATCTAGGACCTGTCAACAAAGAATCTGATTTGGGCTGGAATAATGCATGATTGATTATATTATTTTTTGTAAGATGTGGTACCCGTATCGAATAATGTTGCCTCCACGATTCCTCGCAAACCCTCCAATTTGATGTGGCATAAGCGGCCAGGCCATCCTTCCCATGAACGTCTTAAAAGTTTCTCTTCATTTTCACCTATTGTTTCTCATTCCCATGGACTATGTGATGTTTGTCATTTATCCAAACAAACTCCTTTACCTTTTCCTATTAGTACTACCCGTAGTTCTAAATCTTTTGAGCTAGTTCACTGTGATATTTGGGGTAGGTATAGCACCGCTTCCACAACCGGTGCTCATTATTTTTTAACTTTGATGGATGACTATTCACTTGCTGTTTGGGTATTTTTAATGCGTCAGAAATCTGAAACACATCATTTATTAACTTCTTTGTATGCTATGGTTCGTACCTAGTTTAATGTTTCCATTAAACAATTTCGTACAAACAATGGAATGGAATTTCTCTCCCGACCCATGCTGACTTTTTATTCACAAAATGGCATCTTACATCAATGTTCTTATGTGGATACCCCGTAGTAAAATGGTGCTGAACGCCAACACCGCCATCTCCTCGAAGTATTGCGGGCTTTGCGTTTTCAAGCATACATTCCTCTTCATTTCTGGGGGGATTGTGTTTTAACTATTGCCTATCTCATAAACTGTCTTCCCACCCCGAACCTCAACAGGAAGAGCCCCCACTAACTACTGTTTGGTTCACTACCCTCTTATTCTCATCTTTGAATCTTTGGTTGCTTATGCTATGCACACCATCATCCACCTGGGAGTATAAAATTTGACCCACGTGCGACACATTGCATATTTCTTGGTTATCCCTATGCTCAAAAGGGGTATCACGTTATGATCTTACCAATGAAAAAATATTTGTTTCTTGGGATGTTTTTCATGAGGATATTTTTCCGTTTTCCACCAGCTCATCTTTGCCTTCCACACAGTTCGTTCTCTCTCTTCCAATATCGGACTATGATTGTCATTCCTCCATGCCTATATCACAGGGCACTCCATCTACACCCGATGCCACCATTCCTCTCTCTCTCTCTCTCTCCATCACCACCACCCCCTCCATCACTGCCCCCTACACCACCATCGCCCCCTCCACCACCACAGCCTCCTCCTCCACCATCATCTCTCCGTCGCTCTACTCGCCTTCACACCCATCCTTCTCGTCTCCGTGATTTTTTATGCAATGCATCATCGTCATGTCTTCCCTCACCCTCATCGGCGTTGACAGGTACCGTGCCCTATCCCATTAACTCTTATTTATCTTATTCACAATTTTCCCCTTACCATTTTGTAATTTTATCTGCCTTAAGCTCTGACCAAGAACCTTCATCTTTTAAAGAAGCCATGCAACAGTCCCACTGGCGTACTGCCATAGAGGATGAAATTAAAGCCTTAGAATAGAATGACACTTGGTCTCTCAAGTCTCTCCCTACAGGTAGAACCCCAATTGTGTGCAAATGGGTCTATAAAATCAAGCGTAAAGTGGACAATAGTATTGAGCGTTACAGAGCTCGTCTTGTGGCCAAGGGTTACACCCAACAAGAAGGTCTTGACTACACTGAAACATTTGTGTTGGTTGCCAAACTTTTTATAATTCAATCTTCTTGCTATTGCAACTGCACGTGGATGGCATTTGCATCAACTCGATGTTAATAATGCATTTTGTCATGGTGATCTCCATGAAGACGTCTACATCCGGTTACCACTTGGCTTTTCCCCTAAGGGGGAGACTAGAGTTTGCAAAATGAAGAAATCCCCCTATGGTCTCAAATAGGCATCAAGAAATTGGTTTGCCACCCTGACACGATCTCTTCTCAATGCCGGATTTTGCCAATCCAAGGCCGATTATTCGCTATTCATCAAAGTTATGCCCACTAGCTACACTGCTGTCCTAGTTTATGTCAACGATATCATTGTCACTGGTACTGACAAATTGGCAATTGCAAGACTAATCTCTTTCCTGCAGCACCATTTTTTCCTCAACGATTTGGGGATCCTAAAATACTTTCTCAGCCTTGAGGTTGCACGCAGCCTCGCGGGTATTTTCCTTAATCAACGGAAATACACACTCAACATCCTATATGAAACTGGGTTATTAGGTAGCAAACCCTTGCATTTTCCCATGGTACAGAATGTCCGGCTCGACCCCGATTCTGGTTCACTCCTCCAGGATCCCTCTGTCTATCGGTGTTTAATTGGCCGCTTGATATACCTCACTATCACCTGGCCAGATATCGTATTCTATGTCAACACCCTCAGCCAATACATGCAATAGCCCCAACAACCCCACACGGATGCCACCATAAGGGTCTTACGCTACCTCAAATCTGCTCCTGGGGCAGGGGTATTTTTCTCAAGCACCAACAATTTACAACTCTCAGCTTTTTCTGATTCGGACTAGGCCGCATGCCCAACTACCCGACGCTCTGCCATGGGCTACACTACTTTTCTTGGTAGTAGCCCGTTGTTTTGGAAGTCTAAGAAACAAAATATTGTGTCCTACTCTTCCGCGGAGGCTGAGTATCATTCTATAGCTACCACCACATGCGAATTGGTTTGGTTACACTCCCTCCTTCAGGATTTAGGGGTTCCTCAATCCTCTGCCATGCACCTCTACTGTGATAATCAAGCGACTCTCCACATTGCCGCCAATCCTGTGTTTCATGAGCGTACAAAACACATCGACATCGATTGTTATGTAGTACATGAATGCATTCAGGATGGATTTATCTCCAGCTCTCATGTTCCATCTCACATGCAGCTTGCTGACATCTTCACAAAACCCCTGGGTTGCGACACTTTTGACACACTTCTTTCCAAGTTGGGCGTTCACAACCTTCACGCTCCAACTTAAGGGGGAGTATTAGCGGGATTAGGGGAAGAATCCCTCCATCAGCTCCATCGCCACCTTGCCTTCCACAATTGTTTTATCTATTTTTGTAAAGTCATATCCTTGTGTATTGATTCCGTCAATCAAGGGGATTGTATTGCTTTACTTGTTCTATATATTTGCATCATTGTATGCATAATAAAATCACTAAAATATTCTATTATCTAATTCTTACACTAGTTTTTTTCCCCTAGTAAAATCCACAGAGAATGAAAATTTTCAAGTACAATCTTATTTTTATTTTATACTAATACCAGAAAAGACTTAAGTACAATCAAACCTTGTTTTCCTCATAAATTTGTGGGTCCTTCATCCATTGCCAAAAATCTATTGAGCACTGGTTATATTCATTCGGAAAAAAAAAATAACATAAAACCCCCAAACAGAAAACCCCTAAATTGTCCACACACACAAAGAGAGAGAGAGAGAGAGAGAGAGAGACGGACTTACCCAAATGGTGCAGGGTTGAAACGAGAAGAGAAGAGAAGCGGAGTGAGAGATGAGGGACGAGAGAGAGAGGAGGCGGACTGTGAGTTTTTAGGGTTGGAACGAGAAGAGAAGATCAGTGAGAGATGATGGACGAGTGAGAGATGATGGACGAGAGAGAGAGAGAGAGAGAGAGAGAGAGAGAGAGAGAGAGAGAGAGAGAGTAGGTAGAACGCCACCCGATCACGCAGTACATGCCGCCCTGGACCCTGACACAGGGGCGCGTGAAATGGCCACCACACCCCCTGGAAACCTAGAAATAACCAGGGGTGAAGCGGTTATTTTGTGCGCCCCTATGTCAGGGCGCAGGGGCGGTGTGTCTAACCCAACAGGGTGGCGTTCTTTCTCCCATAAATTAATTTATATTATTAATTTAATTCGGCATTTGATAGTTGTAAGGTTATACATTTTTTCTATGACATCAAAACAAAATATATTAAACTAGAATGGAATGCAGTACATCAATAGTTAGAGGAGTTATAGTTACAACCCAGTTGATGAGCTATATCTATAAATTGGAAGTGACTTCTAGTCTTCTGCTAATATTTATTGACCAAAACTGTTTTAAATATCTAAATATTTGGTGCAACAAAGAAAACAACTCCCATGGGCAATGCGTAGCTTTGTCCTCAACAAACCATCTACTAAAATCTCCAATATATGTCCACATGTCTATCTCTTGGAATCCTTGTTCCAAAGCTCCCTCCAGCCCTTGAATAAGCCCTCTTGCTTGTGCTCCTCATGCAGCCATTGCATAGGCCATCTTGCTTGGCTATGACCTTAGGTTCCCAATTCTTAGGCAACTCCTAAAAATTTTGCTTACCAAATCTTTCGTGGGTAAGATTATTCACAATATCAGTGAACCTAGTGAACATATTCTTAATAAGTTCATCGCCTTCCATTTTAAATAATTCATATTGATGAACAAACATATTAATCTTATGGTCTTTAACATGATTAGTTACCTTCATGGATGACTTCTAAAGTCTTCCAATTCTCTTGAGCAATTTTACATGCCGAGACTCTATTATATATATTAGCACACAATACAATAAAATGAGTTTTTAGCTTTAGAGTTTCAACTGTGCTTACTTCTTTCATCAGCTATCCATTTGCTTCTATCATTTTCTTTGTAACTCCGTAGTCTTAGTTGGAAGAGTATAACCTTCCTCAACAATGCTCCATAGATCATTGTCATAAGTCTCTAATTACACCATCCTATGGTTCTTCCAATAGCCGTAATTTGTGCCATCAAAGAAGGGTGGACAAGTCATAGATTTTCCTTCGCCATTCATTGATACGAATGCCATCCTTGAACTTGTTAAGGTTCTTTATGAGGAACCTCACTCTAGTTCTACTGGTAAGATCGTATGGAACACTTAAGAAGGGAGTGAATTGGGTGACAATAAATTCTTCTTTTGATTGAAGAACTTAATTTAACACAATATTAGTGCAAGACATGTAATAGAGACAACATATATAACAATAAGACCCAAAATTCAAATCTTAATGTCTTGGAAGATTCTTCAACTTGATGCAGCTGTTAGTTCTTGATCTTTCTCATCACAAAAGTCCGTTCTTGACTAGAAAGTCCATCAACAATGCTTTTTCTCAACTCTACATGCCACTTCTTCCATTAGTGATTCCACCTCAATGACTTGGGTTCCATTACTCTCATAGCATACAAACAAACATGTTAAAACACAATTACACACATCACATAAGATTTTCATCACCAAAATATGTAATCATATATAGAACCTTTTAGATTCAATAGAATAAAAAAGAGATATTTATCAAACATAATTAATTATCTTTATTCTAATTAAAGATATTAATACATAATTATGTTCTAGATAACTTAATGTCATTTACTCCAAAAAATGTAGACATTCATAATTAATCTTATTAATTGCAAATCGGCCCCTCCACCAAACAATATCACAATAAAAATTATAGGGCATGCAATTTATTACTACCAAAACCCAATTCATTGTATATGTCCGAACCGAGATTTTGTGATCGTGATCGGATCCAAAAACATTTTGAATACACCTTTCAAATAATAATATTAATAAAGAATACTAGACAAAATAACTTTGTAAACATCTTACAAAACATTTAGTGGATCCAAATTTCTGTCCGAGAATACATAGACACTCTCTCTCCTTGATACTCCCCAATAAGTGTAGTAGATTTTGCGTCGAGCATCTCTTTCGTTCATGATACAACACCATGAATCCAATATTCCAATATGTAATCTAAGGGACATAAACCATTGCTGCGCCAAAACCTGTGATGCATTACCGCAATAACGAGGACCTCTCAGGTTAAAGGGCCAACAAAATTCTATGAAGTAAGAATGTCATTCCTCAACTATTGCTAGTAACACATGCAAGATTCTCACATGATTTATTTCATTACAGATACAATATTTGTACTCACATTTTATGCTCTTGGAATCATCATTCCTAGAAGCACATAATGTGATAACTGTTTGAATAAGTTATCCAGCTCTATCCCTCGTCAAGAACGTTTTAGGTAAAAACCCAACTTTAGCCCATTAAATATATATGTCATACATAAAAATAATTAAATCCATTCAATTATTTAAGAAATCTAGGTTTGATGGAAACATAATTCCAACAGTACTTTACTTATGTAGGTACAACTCGTGTCGATCGGGGGCACCTTGTGGTGCTGCGCTGGACTTACGGAGGTTGATATCCCTTTTTAACGACTCAAAATGTGATTGGTGACATGATATGATGTCTGTGTCTGTTGGGGTGCGAAGGATGCACAATTTAAAATAATAGGAAGGGAGTCGTCACCTAGATTATGAAGAGACTAGAACCCCGAAGAGGTATCCCAATTGATACAATTGGGTACGAGGGCAGGTTACAGAGATGAGAAGATTTTATGCACCCTACTCCGCTTGGATGAGTCAGTCTTTGTGCTAGATGTTAGGGTTCAAAGATTCTCTATATCGTATAATAACATGCAAAGCTAATATATGATCAGATATTATGCATTATAAGGAAAATATGCAAACACTAATATTTACACTACAACAAGTTACTTTAATAACCTAAATTGATAGGGGGATAAAGTAATTGTACATAGTCATATTTAAACATCACTATTTATTAAAACTTGACTAAATACATTAACTGCATACATGCGAGATATTACAAATATCTAATATGCAAACTGACACCAAAATGGTAAAACTTACCAAAATGCCCCTGAAGCGCAGAAAACGTATGGAAATGCTATCTTATGCCTAAAAACATGTTTATTAATATTTAAACATGTAGCAAAAGTGGTAGACATCCCTCCGAGGTCCTAAACAAAATTTGGCCGCAAAATAACCAAAATGCCCCTAAAGTAAAATGGTAAAAACTATTAAAACAAACACTCAGGGGTGTTGCAGGCATCAAAAGTGATGCTAATCAACTTAAGATGACAAGAGATACCAAATAGTATTACTGGAATAACACTTCAACCCTGCACTTGGTAAATTACCAGAAAGACCCAAAAGGGTATAAATGACATTTTATGTGCAGTTATGAAGCGTGATGGACATATAAATGCATGGAAACTTCATAAAATACCTTGGCTAAGTTAATGGCCTACATTATGCCAAATTCAAAATGAAGTAGGAGGTAAATAAAACTTTACTAATACAAACATGTGGTACGCATGGATACATTATGCCAAATTCAAAATGAAGTAGGAGGTAAATAAAACTTTACTAATACAAACATGTGGTACGCATGGATTCAAATTTTTACAAGTTTGTAGAAGCCATGGAGTGGAAGTTGGCCAGTTAGTTCTACACGGTCAAGAATCAGATCCTCTTGACAAAGGGAGTCCTTAATTGATCATATATGATAAGGAGGGTAGGAAACTCGCCTAAGAACCGGGCACTCTATTCTACACGTCAAGAACCAGGTCCTCTGTTTATAAAGCTTTCTTTTATTATACTGTTTTAATATATTACATTTATTGGGACATTTATAAGCCAATACGGTTCTGGTAGCTGAAAATAGGAGCCAATGTTGTTGGAAAACAACCGGATTACCTGAACATGCGGTGAAGTTGGATCAAGTATTGACCTTTGTATTCATGCTTGAGATCTCTTCCCATAATAAAAATTAAACGGGAAACATAGATTACTTGAGAACCGCAAGTGTGGTTCCTCCTCTAGATAATAATTCTTACACATTATTTATATTTTATGTTTCTTAAAATTTGATTATATTTCACTTAGTATATTTCCCAGTCCAGTGAGGTCCACATCAATCTTATTCATGCGGAGATTAAGAGCAAATGGAGATAAAGCTGAGGGAAGTGAATTTAGAATGACATCCCTCTTATATTGTAGGGTAAATTTGGTTCCTAGGGTCTCCAATTCAGAAAATCGACTTTTCATCTTCATCACATGATCTACCACTGGAGTCTCATTTGTCAATTTCGTATTCTGGATGAGGGTGGTAAGCAAGTCATAACCATGCCAGCTCTGCTTACCGTACACTTCCTTAAGTTAATCCAACATACTACCAGCCATTGACAGATTCTTAATGGTGTCAATTATTGACTTTTCAACTGACTTGAGGATGAGCAGTTTTCCCTTGAAGTCTTCCCTCCAATACTATTTGTAAGCCTTCTCTTCCTCAATCTCACCATAGTGGTGAATAGGGGGGAATCTTCTTCAGTAATAGACAAGAGGCCTTCAACCGTTAAGAGCACGTAAATTAATGTTCCTAATCCAGTACACATAATTATGAATCATGAGGTTACTGTAATTGATGTTGAAATAGGATGCCATTATTAAAGGATCTACATACATACACAAGATAGAATAAATAACACATGAATAAAACCATTGCATACAAGTGGGCAATTTTAAAACAATGGTCTTTCATATAGTAAGCTTCCCTCATAGCTTAAGATATGTATTGGAACAAACCATACCCTATATTCACATATCATACTATGTATAGGTGGACTTTTCTGTCTACCTCCTAGGCTTCCAATATTTTTGGTCACTTGAGTATCATATCCAAAACCTGTCAGTTGATACATACTTACGACAAGTGTATACCCATAATCTCATAAGGGTAAGACCACTATTGTAATGCCCCCTTACTATTTATATTCACTTTCTTATCCAATGGGAGATAGATGTAGACCATTCTGTAGACCAACTCTAGTATTATCCTAGCGGCTTCTATAGGAGTTGGTCTATGCACTCTCTACACCTACCGTTATGGGAGACCCCTGAATTTTCAAGAGGGAATAAAAACAAAGTACACCATACATACATCATATGTGAAATTAAATAGCAATTTCTTAGTGGTTATGAGATGACAAGATCAATGAGAATAATAATGAATTATTTCTCCCACTGAATTAATTATTTAACATTTATTAAAACAATATAAAGGTCATGCATCCTGATGAGCACATTTATGTGTGAAATCTTAGGGCATAAAGCATGCATTTTACCATATTGAACAGAGTTACTTGGGTACTTTTCTGTATTTTTCAGGTTTTAGGTCATTTTATGCTACTCTGGGCTATCGGGGGTTGTATCTCCTAATCTACACGTAAAGTTACCATATTTCTTTTCATGGCTGTAAAGAGGGCTGGATTTTGAGCAACATGGATGTGATGCATGTTAAGTACACATTTGTTTAGGCCATCATGCAAGCGATTATTCTTTTTGGGCTAGGAAAGAATAATGGGCCAGCAATAAGCTGAAATGCAAGCCCAAGCCAGTTTGCGATTTTCCAAGGCTATTTTTGACATCAAAGAAGGTGATTTTAATCAAGGATTGAGTGCATTTTTTATTGCTTGAAAAGAGAGAATGACTGCCAATTACACTTGGGGGCCCCACCTTCCATGTTTTTTTTAGAGCACCCATGCTCCACATTTTTTGAAGGACTGAATGGGAATTTAATTAATTCTTGAAGACAGGAATCCCAATCATCACACACTCTCTCTCTCTCCACCAAATTTTTAAGGGCATTTTGGGGATTTGACTGTTGATGGATATTTTGTGGGAAATATTCTCTCATCCTTGGAAAGTTGAAAAGTCAAAGATTGGGATAGCCTTGTTCAAATTACTTAGAGAAGACACCTACAAGAAAAAGGAGACACAACAGTCAAATTGGAAAGCTCTCTCTTTAGAAAATAACAGGTGTATTGAACTAGGATTTGTATATTTTCTACTTTCTATTTTTTGTTTTTTCTTGGGATTTGAGCTTTGATGTAAAAGGAAAGAATAGATGAGTGAATCTTAGATTGAGTGAGCAATAGCCTCCAACGATTTTTGGAGGTGGGACCCAGCCAAAAACGTGGAGGCTATTCCCCCCTCCCCTCTCTTCCTTCTCCTCTCCCTATATATACATAAGGGGGTTGGGCTGTGTTGAGTCTTCATCTTACTTTTTGGCTTCAAGTTTTCTAGTTTTGCTTTTATGAATTTTATTTCAATGGTTGTAATTCCTTTTTATGCAAGTTTAATCTCTAGTTTCTAGTTTTTGTTTTAAGCTTCTAGTTCTAGGTTTCTAATTCATGTGAGAGGACTTAGAGATTTGAAAGAGGAAGGCAATACAAGTTAAATCAAGCAAAGTATGTTTCATCAACAGCATCCATCCAATGCTCATTCAATACGTTTAATTAAAGTTTGGTAGAAGGGAGTATTGATTCTAATTTTTTTTCTTTCTCTTATTCTTATTCTCTATTCCTTCCATTCTCTTTATTTTATTCTCACTCTCATCCTCTCTATTTCTTCCATTCTGTTGGGATTTTATTTTTTTTATCTACTCTCATAGTTTGATAATTTTTTTCAGATTTGGTAGATGCGAATTCAAGTGTGGTAGAGGAAGCTAATCAAGTTCAGTCAGGTTCAAGCAATCTTCGGGTTTTATTTCTTTGATTTCTTAGATTTATTTTCTTTGTTTGTGTGTGGATGTGGTGATTTTAATTCATCAGTCTCGTAATCCGTGTTAGTTTTTGATAGGTTAGATGATGAATGGATAGGAAGACAATTCGGTAGATGCATGTGTAGGACTGTTAATTTAGTTTAATCTTAGTTTAATCATCTTAATTTGGTTCACTTTTGCGTTACTTTAAAATGAGTAAGATAGAGTGGCTTATCTCCTTGCGTTCGACCCATAGCTACGATTGATCCGTACACTTGCGATATTATTTCTTGACAAACACATCCTATGCATCATGTGATACCACCATCATGAGAAATCTCCTATCTTCGTCATCTTCATGTGAACATCCATCTCGTATCATCATCATATAAAGGTCTCCAACAAACTTTAGCGCCATTCAATGCTCCATCGATCGAACATACATTAGATTAATCAAAATAAAAGTACAACCTAGATCTATATATTTTCCTTTGATGAAGAACCTCCTTGGAGAAATCAACCCACCATTTGGGCTGCCCAATGAGTGGAGTACATGAATTTATAAAAAAGAATGGGGGCAGTGAGAAAGAGAGAGATAGATACAGAGAGATCACATTGCACATCACATCCCATATCATATCAATTAAGTTTAAGCCATCCAAATAGATTTCAATTAAATCCATTCCCTTAACCACAATCAAATATAAAAACATGAGTCTCCATAACACATTTAACAATTTTGATTTTTTTGCTAAAAGATCATATATTAAAAAAGCCAAGAAACAAGAAACAAACACAGAGTAGGGCATGAATTACAACCCCCTAAAAAAAGCCAATTATTCTCCCCACCTTCGGCATTGCCATCAGCAGGGATAAACAAAAGGCCAAACAAACAAAACCAAAAAAGTGCTCAGGAATAAACAAGTCTGAATCTCTGTCTACCCTGAGCATCATAGTAAGGTCATCCTGAACCAAGGCTGGAAAAGGGACCATCACCGAAGAATTTTGTTGAGTTGCCATAGTAAGGTCATCCTAAACAGGCTGTGATGGTACCTCTCTGGGTGCCTTCCCTTTGCCAACTCTTTGGAGAAGGAAGGTTGCATCGGAGGGGTAGAGAATCTTCAGGAGACTACTTGCCCTGAGCTTCACTGTTAACGTATTTGGTGGGCAGTGGTGTGGATCTGTCGGTGCGCTAAAGGACCCTAAAAGCCCTTGTTTTCTCCTAGGATTTTTTGGTTCCTTACTTCTGGTGGCTTGAGAGGAGTAGTAACAGGGCTATTTTGGTGCTTTAGCGTGCTGATGGTGAATCCCATTTGACAAAGCTGTCTCCTCCTGATTCTCGGGATTGCTCTGGAGCAGCTAGTGCTACCTTGCCGAGACCGAGCTCGGCATTGATCATTTTGAAGCTGCTCTGTATGCTACCCCTGTCTCACACTTTACGAGCCACGGTGCTCAAGTTTCATCAGCCTTCTTCTGTTCGGGACTGGGAAAACTCTGCAAAGAGGGCTTTCTCCTGGCGGTGTGGTCGTGCTATTAGTTTGCCACATTTTCTCCTTATGGAAAGGTTGTTCTGAAACCGAGCAGAGCTTCCTCGTAGTACTTGTAAGCCTTACGGTGTACTTATATTTGAGAAATGTAATTGCTTTCTAAGCTTGTACTTTCATACTTGTATCAGTGTATTGAATACTTAAGAAAAGAATCTTGTTATCCGAGCAATCTTCTTGACATATTTTCATCTTCCTGTAGTCATATTTTTATATTTCTGCAGAACATCTTCTTCTGTAATCTTGTGATTGCTTCCTTTCGTTTGTGGAATCATCCTTGTAATGTAGCTCCCCTTTATGTCTGGTTGATCATCATCCTTACTCTGGGAAAATACCCTTATGGTGTAACTCACCATTATTATCGGATGGCCATCACCTTGTTTGGGGGAAACGCCCCTATGGTGCAGCTCACTGTTATGATCGGGTGACCATCATTTTCTTTGTCTTGGGAAAATGCCCCTATGGTGCAACTCGCCATTATGGTCAGGTGACCATTGTCTTCTTTGTCTTGGAGAAAAGCCCCTATGGTGCAACTCGCCATTATGGTCGGGTGACCATTGTCTTCTTTGTCTTGGGGAAATGCCCCTATGGTGCAACTCACCATTATGGTTGGGTGACCATCATTTTCTTTGGGAAACGTCCCTATGGTGCAAATCACCATTATGGTCGGATGACCATCATCTTCTTTGGGGAAACGTCCCTATGGTGCAAATCACCATTATAGTCGAATGACCATCGTTTTCTTTGGAGAAACGCCCCTATGGTGCAAATCACCATTATGGTCAGATGACCATCATTTTCTTTGGGAAAACGCCCCTATGGTGCAAATCACCATTATGGTTGGATGACCATCATTTTCTTTGGGATGGTGCAAATCACCATTCTTTTAGTTGCTGACACATTGTTAACAAAAGCAATAATATCCACAGAGAATTCTAATGTTTGTCTTCAGCTTTATTGATTAATCATTGATTTTTCACAAATGATGTATTTGGAGTCCAAACAACTAACAGCACTGGAATTTAATTTTGGAATTTCAATAACAAAGTATTACCAGAATTCAAACAACTGGAAACTGACCTTTATTGGTAGAATTTTCGCAAGTTCTCTGCATTCTAGGATCGTGGTATGGGTGCCCCCTCCAGGGTCTCCAAATGATATGCTCCTGGGGCTACTCGCTTGGAGATTCTATATGGTCCTTCCCAATTGGGTGATAACTTCCCCATGGACCTCTAGTCTGAGGCTTCTACCTTGTGTAGAACCAGTTCTCCTTGATGGAACCTTCTGGTTTTTAACTTTGCATTGTAGTGGCGTGCTGTCCGCTGCTGGTGTACTGCGTTTCTTACCCGAACTGCTTCTCGAATTTCTTCCAACAAATCTAAATTTACTCTTAGCTCCTCATCATTAACCTCGGGATTGTAGAGTTGTACCCTCAACGAGGTTTCTCCTATTTCCACTAGGAGTATTGCCTCAGTTCCATATGCCAGCATGAAGGGTGTTTCTCCAGTTGCTAACCTCGTAGTTGTCCGATACGCCCATAGAATATTAGGTAATTCTTCCACCCACAATCCTTTGGCTGTTTCCAGTTTTTTCTTAATCCCATCTAATAGAATTTTGTTCGTTGCTTCTACCAGCCCATTGGATTGGGGATGGACTACTGAGGTATTTCTTAACTGAATTTCATATTGGTTACTAAATTCCTTAAATTTCTGCTCAAACTGCTTCCCATTGTTAGTAATAAGGGTTTTCGGGATTCCATATCTGTATATAACTGAATGTAGGAAGAATTTCCAAACTTTTGCTGCAGTAATGGTTGCCAATGCTTCTACTTCTACCCATTTGGTGAAATAGTCAATAGCTACTACTACAAATTGCTTGCCTCTAGATGCTTTGGGAAAAGGTCCTAATATGTCCTCTAAAACCCCTGCCTAAAAATATGGGCTAATTCGAATTTTTGTTGAAAGCCCAGAATCCGAGGTCAAGGCTACCAGTATACTATGGTGCATTGAACCCGAGGTTGAACATAATGAAGTAGCCCCATTGGTGAGGACCTATATACCATTAAGAAGGCAAACACCAACTCCTTGTGACTGTACAGCTCTTCACCAAATGTACTGGCTAAGGAAGGTACCATCCCTTGATTCTAGGACCCTTGGACTTAAATCCTAGTTCTAGGCTAAACCAATGATGACCCTCATCAACTTGAATGTTTTAGATAAAAAAATTTTAAACCCAAAGATCAATTTGCATGATTGATTTGATGATGAGAACCCAATTCCATACATACATCTTAAATCCCAATATAAATGACAATTCTGCTAATTTACAGATTGAACTTCTCTTAGTTAAAATGATATAACTCTACCATCCGAACTTCATTTGTGTTGGCTCCAATTTTTTTGGAAACTAGACTCATAGGGATGCATTTTGTTAGAAGACACCATTACCTAGATATGTCTCTAAATTAGTTAAAAGTTTAGCTCAAGTTGCTGTCAAAATCGGATCCTGCTGTTTTGACAGGTTGACCTTTGCATAATAAAAATAACATAACTTCATAATCCAGTCATGATTTCCTTTGATTCTAGTTTTTCTAGAAACTAGATTCAAAGAGCTTCATTTTCTTAGGAGGAATAATGATCCAATTATTTCTCTAAATGGACTGAAATTTCATTTCAATCCAAATAATTCTGCAGATGAATTCTCTGGGCGATGGCACTGGGCGATGCACACATCACCCAGAGACATCACCCAGTGAATGAAAACCTTCACTGCTTTGCTGATTTGACTTGGGGGACCTCCACATATGGTCTATAAAGAGTGTAAGGAGGTGGAAAATTACCAAAATACCCCTCCTCACATCTGTCCATAATTATGTATACCTTGGGTACCCAAGTGGGCCCCGCAGGGCTTGGAAACCCTGTCTGTGTTGGTCCTGCAGCACTGCTGACCTAGGGACTGTGTTGTAAGGATATTGTGACCTAAAACCATGTAATAGAGTGATAAAATACGATATTAACCCTAAGCCAGATTCTCCGGATGAGGCACCGGGACATGGGCCTAAAGCCTAGTGCAAGGCCCAGAGAATTCAAAGTGATCTCGGACTGAGCACCGAGTTAGACCTAGGAGCCTAGACTAACACTGGGTTATCCAAAACAGTTTTAAATAATTAAAATAACATATTTCTGATTTATTACTTTAGGATTTGTTTTCGTGCTCGAAGTGCACAGCCAGATACCGACCAGAACTGAACAAACATTTGAACCAGTAGGATCAAACCAAGGTGAGTGGAATTACACCATGAGTGCAGGTGTAACATGACTGATGGGTCATGACAACGACAACAATATTTACTGTCTTTAATTACTTTAAATTGTTTTATATTTTCATTTGAATTCTGAATCTTATCTGATGAACATTTGAAATGGATGATAATGCTTGTAGGTGGAATTGCTAGATTAGATGCCGTAGCCAGCTTGAAAATGATGCCTGTGGTAGCCCGTATTATGGGACACGGTTGACATCGCCTGACTCATACGATGCCATATAGACATGGGACTAGAGTTTCATCACCCGTGCTACGCACCCTTGCCAACAGGGGTTAAGGTGTTGGATGTCTGTGGGAGCGACCGTATAATCCTTGAGCTATATGTCGGGTTTTAAGCCACAATTCAATTATGAGCTCTATGCCGGGCTTAAAACCATAATAAGGAAAAGAAATGTGACCTTGAGCTATATGTCGGGTTTTAAGCCACAATTCAATTATGAGCTATATGCCGGGCTTAAAACCATAATAAGGAAAAGAAATGTGACCTTGAGCTATATGTCGGGCTTTATGCCACAATATAATCCAAAAGAAAAGAAATGTGATCATTGAGTTATATGTTGACGGTCACTTCACAGGATAATCAGTGAGGGCTGGTCAGGCTGACTTGGGTAGGGAGATACTGGAGCTGACTAGTCCTCTCCGACAACTCAATGGGTGTATCGTGGGAAGGGGTAACCAAGCCCACACCAGGGATACATGTATTGGGGATTGTAGTAGCACTAACCTGCCTTAGTTGTGATGTTAAGAGGCTAATAAATAAAATGAACTGCACCTCATGGAGGACTCATTTGGTTGTGCTTACACGTGGATGCATGGTTTATATTTCATTTACGGGCTCGGTGGAGCTCACACTCTTGTATATTCTCTTTTAGTTGATTTTGCAGGAACGGGTTTGCCAATGGGCGAGGAGGCTATCAATGGAATTGTAGATCTTCCTCATCTTGTTGCTTAGCGATGATTTTGTTATTATTTAAATATCTTTCTTTCAAGAAGTGTAACTATCGAGATAATGTACTTATTGAATATAAAAGGATAGGTATATGGTATAACATAGGTATTTGAGATTTTATTATTGGTAATATAAATCGTCTGTTGGTAGTTCGATCTTCCGTTGCAATCTGATATTCTTTTATTATCTTTTAACCTCAATGTGTGATTTGTGACGTCTAAATACTGCTTCTAGATCCTTGGAGATTGGCGGATGTCGTAAGATATTCGATCACTTGCCTAAATCCTCCCAGGGGGTGGTTTGGGGTGTAACAGAGTGGTATCAGAGCGAGAAGCTCTATTTACATTCACAAACAACGGAAGTAGGATGGTGGGTTGTCTAGAAACAAAGAAATAAAAGTTTAAAAAAACACCAAAATAAAGAAGTAGAAGAACGCAGTAGGAGACTAGCTAGGTGCAAAAGTCGATAACTTTATAATTGAAGAGGCAAAAAAACACACCCCAGCCTATCTTTGCGCTTACTTCCATTGTATTATTTATAAACTCCTATGTTTTTTGTTACTCATCTCTATACGTGCGATGTTTTACTAATATGTCGTACTATAGCAAATGCTAGCTTGTACACATAGGTATCAATTTAGAACCTTCCTTAGTTAGAAAATGTAGATTTATTAATGCCCAAGGTTCCTTTCCAGAGAAACAACCATGGTTAACACAAGATCCAATCGGGGTGGTTGTCGTGGAAGAGGCCCTCAATTTGTTCTAGAAATTGGACTACCGAATGCATAAAACTTTGAAGTGTCAGTCACTTTGGCAGGGACACCCAGGTGCCTGCGACCCCTCCGGCTCCTACCACCGCACCACCTCCAGCTATGACTGTCGGTGAGCTGAATTCCATCGTAGCAAACATGATGCGGATCACGCAGCAACAACAAGAAATGCTGGCCCATATGACCACTCAGTTTACGACCATGATGCAACAGCAAGCGATGCCACCACCCAATCAGCCTCCATAATTTCCACCTTTGGTGCCTCAGCATGTTGTAGACAACTCCACTGCTAGGGTGATGGAGAGGTTCAAGAAACTTCAACCACTCGCTTTTTCCAAGATCGGCCCAGAGGCGATGGATTAGTGCTTTGGAAAAAGCCTTCACTATATTAGAATGTACCGATGCCCAAAAGTTGATATGTGCCGGGTACCAGCTGTAGAATGAGGCTGAAGCATGGTGGAAGTCGACGCGACCAAATTTGGAGGTGACTCATCCCAACCCCACTAGGGATCAGTTCAAGGAAGTCTTCTTTAAGAATTATTTTCCTAAGAGTTTCAAAGACAAGAAGGAAGCCGAATTCTCTACCCTTGTACAAGGATTGAAGACTGTGTTAGATTACCAACAGCAGTTTGAGGATTTGTTCCATTTCACACCGGAACATATGAAGGGGGAGGCTAGCAAAACGAAGAAATTTTAAAAGGGGCTCAAGCCTGAGATCGGTTCCATCCTATCAGTCATGGATATTCAGACCTATGAACAGATGGTCGATAAAGCCAAGACGATAGAAGATAGACTAAACGAGGGGACCACGGTATCAACGGGGCTAGGTAAGAGGCCTAACACCTTTCAAAATTTAGAGTGGCCCAACGAGACCTTCCGAGGATCTAGCTTAAGCCCTAGCCGGGCACAGAACCGTGGGCTTGAAATGGGTCAAGCATATCAACCCATTCACCCAATATTCGAACAACCTACATGGTATTGTCGCCATGCTTCGAGCCAAATGGCACAATTTACGACTGTGCCCCGACCGTCTAAGTTGAACAACCGATGCTATGTCTGCAAGCAGCCCGAACACATGGCTAGGGATTGTCGTCATCGCAGAATTCGTACACCATGACTAGATCCATCTACTACTCAACCTTTCCTATTCTAATGCAATAAAGTCCAAAAACAAGTATATGCCTTGGACACAAGGGGAGCTGAGGCCAATTCGGAATAATAACAGGTACTCTACCCGTATCATCCTCACCTGTTCGAGTGTTATTCTGATTTTGGCTCATTACACTCTTTCGTTCTACTGAGTTTGCTAATAAGAGGAAGGTGCCCACATTTCCAAATGGGTGGTTAGCATTGTTATTTGAAATGTTGTGAAATTAAATGAAGATTATAGACTCTGTCCATTGGGAAAGTCTATAATCGTATGTAGATTCTGGGAGGACGATAAAAGACTGTATGCGCATAGTTAGGTCTTGGTAAAGCGATATACCGTAAACCAAATGAATAGAACAACCAAGATCAAGATGAAACCGGAACTAAAGGATCCGACAAAACCTTTCTCAACAATAGGTATGAAGGGGGTAATGGGTCACCGAATGTCCCCTCTGTTATTGGGAGTGAACAATAGGGATTCTATTAATATCCCAATACATCCTAAAGTTGAGACTAGGTATTGGGAAACCATAAGTTAAAGTGTCCATAGGAAGAGCTGTGTAGGAAAGATGGTGTAGATTTATACCACACAACCCAAAGTCGTGGGAGTATAGATTATTAGGCAAAATATGCAGGGGTAATTGGATCGTTTGACTTCTTTTGAGGTATATGTCGGGAGTTCAATTTTCCTTAGGCCCTCAAGATCAAGCTGGACATTAGATCAATCAAATTTGGGAGTAATCTAGATAACCTATTGGGAGTTGGATATGTTTGAGGACCAAATCTTTATGCCTCAATAGAAAAATGAGCAATACCGATACAAGATGAAAGGACCTGAAGTACGTCATGGGCAATCAAGTATTTTCTTGGGAATCGCCAACCAAAGGGGTGGTGCAGTTTGATAAAAAGGGAAGTTGAATCCAAGAATCATGACTAGTGGCGTACTGATTGGAAGAAGTCCATGACGTATTCCATGCATCGGTGTTGAAGAAGTACTTCCCGAACTTGACTTATGACTTGACTCAGGAACCACTTAGGCTAGCTGCCACCATGACCTGTCAAGAGAAACCCGAAGAGAATGTGGGATGTGAGAAGTACAATTTCCAAAACTGGATTATCTTGTTGTAAAGATACTGTGGAATAGTCGGCTCAATCAAGGAATGTCCGGTTGACTAGAAGGTGAAAGGCGGTCAAAGTATCCTTCTTTGCTTGAATCACCAGACACGTTCAATTACAAGGATAAAATTTTTATAAGGTTGGGGGAATGTAAAACCCCTGCCCAAAAATAGGGGCTAATTGGAATTTTTGTTGAAAGCCCAGGATCCGAGGTTAAGGCTAGTATACTGTGGTGCATTGAACCCGAGGTTGAACATACTGAGGTAGCCCCATTGGTGAGGACCTACATACCATTAATAAGGCAAACACCAACTCCTTGTGACTGTACAGCTCGCCACCAAATGTACTAGCTAAGGAAGGTATCATCCCTTGATTCTAGGACCCTTGGACTTAAATCCTAGTTCTAGGCTAAACCAATGATGACCCTCATCAACTTGAATGTTTTAGATAAAACATTTTTAAACCCAAACATCAATTTTCATGATTGATTTGATGATGAGAACCCAATTCCATACATACATCTTAAATCCCAACATAAATAACAAATTCTGCTAATTTACAGATTGGCCTTCTCTTAGTTAAAATGATATACCTCCACCAACCAAACTTCATTTGTATTGGTTCCAATTTTTTTGGAAACTAGACTCATAGGGATGCATTTTGTCAGAAGACACCATTACCTATATATGTCTCTAAATTAGTTAAAAGTTTAGCTCAAGTTGCTGTCAAAATCGGATCCTGCTGTTTTGACAGGTTGACCTTTGCATAATAAAAATAACATAACTTCATAATCCAATCATGATTTCATTTGATTCCAGTTTTTCTAGAAACTAGATTCAAAGAGCTTCATTTTCTTAGGAGGATCCATGATCCAATTATGTCTTTAAATGGACTGAAATTTCATTTCAATCCAAATAATTCTGCAGATGAATTCTCTGGGCAATGGCACTGGGCGATGCACACATCACCCAGAGACATCACCGAGAGTGCAAAACTGTATTAATTTAACGATTTAATCTGTGGGGACCATCCATATTGGACATGGGCACCCTCCATAGGATGAGGGGAGTCTGGGGGACCATCTCATGCCCTCGGATCACTGTGGACCCCACCAAAGTGCTTAGAATAGCTAAGAATGCGGTAAAAAATGCATTTTCAAAAGTGGCCTTGGCAGCCAAATAGGCCTTAGTCATGGGCTGGCCTATAAATAGAGGACCTCAGCCTTGTTTTAAACCCTATTTCACTACTAAAATCGTGGGAGAGAGTAGAAGAGAGAAAAGAGGGAGAAAAGAGAGGAAGAAGAAGAAGAAAAGAGGATAAGGAAGGAAGGAGACTGCAGCCTACACCTCTGGGCCCAGATTTTGTGCCTTCTCAGACCTGTGTAGGTATAAACATCGATGCTCTACCTGCTGCCTTAATGATTTACTACTTTCCTCTTTGAATCTCTGGGATTTTGTTGAGTTTCTATCCATCTGGCAGCCCAGAACAGCTGGGAACTGCCTAGAACTACTCCAGATCTGCCATGCAAGCATGGAGCATGGAAGATCTGAGATATTTGAGTAAAAATACAGATCTGTTTTGCTGGTCTTGAAGCCGAAATCCGGCTGTGCATGGCTGCACTGCCAGATGCACTGTTATTTAGATGTTTGGAGTCCTGGATGCAAGCCCTGGCTGCATGGGACCTAGCCCTAGGTGGTAGCAGCCTAGATTTCCATTTGATATGTAAATACAGCCTTGCATGTGGCCAAATCCAGATCTTCTACTAAAGAAAACCCTATGATACTATTCAGTGGGCTGTCTGGGCAGCTTATGGTAGCCAAGTGGTAGGCCCAGGTGAAAATCCACAAGGGCCATTGCAAAGTATAACCCTGGGGGTCCAAGATAACCTAACATGCATGAGGAGAGGATCCATGCACTGCCCGTGGTTCAAAACCTTGGAATCTCAGCCTGATTCCAATTTTACAATCTCTGGGTGATGGCACTGGGCGATGCAGACATCACCCAGAGACATCACCCAATGAATGAAAACTTCACTGTTCTGTTGATTTGACTTGGGGGACCTCCACATATGGACTATAAATAGTGTAAGGAGGTGGAAAATGACCAAAATACCCCTCCTCACATCTATCCATAATTATGTATACCTTGGGTACCCAAGTGGGCCCTGCAGGGCTTGAAACCTTGTCTGTGTTGGTCCTGCAGCACTGCTGACCTAGGGACTATGTTGTAAGGATATTGTGACCTAGAACCATGTAATAGAGTGATAAAATACGATATTAACCCTAAGCCACATTCTCCGGATGAGGCACCGGGACATGGGCCTAACGCCCAGTGCAAGGCCCAGAGAATTCAAAGTGATCTCGGACTGAGCACCGAGTTAGACCTAGGAGCCTAGACTAACACTGGGTTATCCAAAACAGTTTTGAATAATTAAAATAATATATTTCTGATTTATTACTTTAGGATTTGTTTCCGTGCTCGAGGTGCACAGCCAGATACCGATCGGAACTGAACAAACATCTGAACCAGTAGGATCAAACCAAGGTGAGTGGAATTACACCATGAGTGCAGGTGTAACATGACTGATGGGTCATGACAACAACAACAATATTTACTGTCTTTAATTACTTTAAATTGTTTTATATTCTCATTTGAATTCTGAATCTTATCTGATGAACATTTGAAATGGATAATAATGCTTGTAGGTGGAATTGCTAGATTAGATGCCGTAGCCGGCTTAGAAATGAGGCCTGTGGTAGCCCGTATTATGGGACACGATTGATACAGCCTAACTCATACGATGCTATATAGACATGGGACTAGAGTTTCATCACCCGTGCTATGCACCCTTGCCAATAGGGGTTAAGGTGTTGGATGCCTGTGGGAGCGATCGTATAATCCTTGAGCTATATGCCGGGTTTTAAGCCACAATTCAATTATGAGCTATATTCCAGGCTTAAAACCATAATAAGGAAAAGAAATGTGACCTTGAGCTATATGCCGGGTTTTAAGCCATAATTCAATTATGAGCTATATACCGGGCTTAAAACCATAATAAGGAAAAGAAATGTGACCTTGAGCTATATGCCGGGCTTTATGCCACAATATAATCCAAAAAAAAAAGAAATGTGATCATTGAGTTATATGTTGACGGTTAGTTCACAGGATAATCAGTGAGGGCTGGTCAGGCTGACCTGGGTAGGGAGATGCTGGAGCTGACTAGTCCTCTCCGACAACTTAATGGGTGTATCGCGGGAAGGGGTAACCAAGCCCACACCAGGGATACATGTATTGGGGATTGTAGTAGCACTAACCTGCTTTAGTTGTGATGTTAAGTGGCTAATAAATAAAATGAACTGCACCTCATGTAGCACTCATTTGGTTGTGCTTGCACATGCATGCTTGGTTTATATTTCATTCATGGGCTTGGTGGAGCTCACACTCTTGTATATTATCTTTTAGTTGATTTTACAGGAACGGGTTTGCCAATGGGCAAGGAAGCTGTCGATGGAATTGTATATCTTCATCATCTCGTTGCTTAGTGACGATTTTGCTATTATTTAAGTGTCTTTCTTTCAAGAAGTGTAATTACCGAGATAATGTACTTATTGAACATAAAAGGATAGGTATATGGTATAACATAGGTATTTGGGATTTTATTATTGTAAATATTAATCGTTTGTGGGTAGTTCGATCTTCCGTTGCACTCTGATATTCTTTTGTTATCTTTTAACATCAATGTGTGGTTTGTAACGTGTAAATACTGCTTCTAGATCCTTGGAGATTGGCGGATGTCGTAGGATATCCGGTCACTTGCCTAAATCCTCCCAGGGGGTGGTTTGGGGTGTGACATGTCCATTTCCCATTGGACAAAGGGTAAGGAACTAGAAATGGAAGGGAGTTCGGTTACAGGTTGACGGGTGATAGGTGCAAACTTCTAACATTTCAGGCATTTGCGGACAAAACTCAATGCTTCTTTGCGGAGATATGGCCAAAAGTATCCATGTCTAATGACTTTATGGGCTAGTTCTATGCCCCCCAAGTGTTGTCCACAGATGCCTTTGTGTATCTCCCGAAGTACATACTCTACTTCAGATGGCCGAAGACATTTTAGATAAGGCATTGCAAATGCCTTTTTATATAGTGTCCCTTCTATCATTGTGTATCGGGCGGCCCTCATCCTGACTTTCTTTGCTTCTTCTTTATCAGTGGGCAATATGCCCTCTTGGAGGTAGTTGAATAATGGATCCATCCAACAAGGTTCTATCTCCACCGACAGTACTTCCTTAGACTGTGCTATGCTCGGGGAGGTGAGTAAGTCTAGGTACACTGTTCTACCCAAATCTTGAAAATCCGTGGTGGCAAGTCTAGATAGGGCATCTACTGATGCATTCTGTGCCCGAAGTACCTGAAGTATCTCAAAATGGTTGAAATTTGTGATCAAGTTCTGAACTCTTCTCAGGTATTGGGCCATCCAAGATTCTTTGACATCATACTCCCCTTTAACCTGATTAACTATCAGCTGTGAATCACTATGTACGGTAATACGCTTTACCATTAGATTTTGTGCCAGCTTTAATCCTACAATCAGTGCTTCGTATTCTGTCCCGTTAGTAGTGGCTAAGAATTTGAACCTTAGGGCGTATTGCACAATAAATCCTCCAGGACTGGTTAATATCAACCTTGCCCCACATCCTTGTGCACTAGATGAACCATCCACATACAGCGTCCATTCTTCCGCTATCTCCTCAGGCTCCACGGTGGAAGGGATTTCCTCATCAGGAAGTGTACATTCTACCACAAAATCCGCCAGGGCCTGAGCTTTTATTGCAGTTCGGGGCTTGTAATGGATGTCAAATTCCCCTAACTCCACGCACCATGCTACCAGTCTTCTTGAGTGGTCTGGTTTAGCCAACATCTTCTTTAGAGGTTGATTGATGAGCACTTCAACAGTATAAGCTTGAAAATAGGGCCTTAACTTTCTAGCCGCCATAACCACTGCATAGGCATATTTCTCCACATTGCTATATCTGATTTCAGCATCTAGGAGGACTTTGCTGACATAATATACCGGTTTTTTGGTTCGCCCATCTCCTCTGACCAATACTGCACTTATTGCAACAGTAGATATAGCAAGATATAGTTGCAATATATCCCTTGGTTCAAGCTTGGCTAGAAGGGGTGGTTGTGCTAAATATCTTTTTAGTTCGGTAAAGGCAATCTGGCATTCTTTGGTCCATTCAAAGGTAAGCTTGAGTCCTTTGGTTCCTCGTTCTTTTGTTCGGTTCTTGAGAGCCTTAAAGAAGGGTAAGCATCGGTCCCCCGAGGTCGAGATGAATCTCCCGAGTGCCGTAACTCTTCCTGTAAGTTCTTATAATTCTTTAACTCTTCCAAGCTGATGCATCTCAAGTATAGCCCTAATCTTGGCTGGATTTGCTTCAATTCCTCTTCTTGAGACCATGAAATCAAGGAACTTTCCGGATGTGACTCCAAAAGTGCACTTGGCTGGATTTAACTTCATCTTGCTTTCTCTTAGGACTTGAAATGCCTCATTCAGATCTATAATATGATCTTGTGCTTTCAGGCTCTTCACAAGCATATCATCTACATAAACTTCCACATTCCGGCCTATCTGGTGCTTGAAAAGGTAATTTACCAAGCGTTGGTAGGATGCTCCAGCATTCTTCAATCCAAAGGGCATGCGGATGTAACAATATGTATCTCTGCCCGGAATAAATGAAGTTTTCAATATATCGGGCTCATACATCCTGATCTGATTATATCCTGAATAGGCATCCAGGAAAGAAAGCATTTCATGGTCTGCTGTGGCATCTATCAATAAATCAATACGAGGCAAAGGATAATAGTCTTTAGGACAAGCTTTATTCAAATCAGTAAAATCAATACACATTCGCCATTTGCCATTGGACTTGGGGACCATTACAACATTAGAGAGCCATTCTGGGTAGATGGCTTCCTCAATAAAGCCTGCATCAAGTAACTTGGTTACTTCTTCAATCACTTTTTCTTGTCATTCTGGTGCAATGGTTCTCTTCTTCTGGAATGCTGGTTTGGCATTGGGATAGACGCTGAGCTTGTGTTCAGCTATCTTTCTGTCTATCCCCAACATGTCAGCAGCAGACCAGGTGAATACATTCACGTTAGCTCTCAGGAAGTTATGAGGTCGGTTTTCCTTTCGCCGGTCAAGTTTGCGCCTATTTGGACAATGTGAGTGGCGTCCCCTTCTACTATCTCCATGGGAGCCAGGTCCTCAACTGGTTCACTCCTTTCTTGCTCTTTGATATCTCGGTTATCATCTAAATGGATTAGGTTCATTTGTGGCTCCTTCCCCTTGGCCCTCAAATATCCTTCATAGCAACGACGGGCCGTCACTTGACTTCCTCGACATTCTCCAACCCCATGATTAGTTGGGAACTTCATGACTAAATGGGGAGTGGAAACCACCACCTGCAATACGTTGAGACCAGGGTGCCCCAATATCCCGTTATGTGTGAAATTCACTTTCACCACCAAAAAGTTCATCATCACGGTAGAGAGTTTGGGTTCTATCCCCACCGTGACCAATAACTCGATCGATCCTTCGACCTGTATAGGGGCCCCATTAAACCCGTACAGAGGAAACTCCACTCTTTTCAGCATCTCAAATTTTAAGAGCATCTTTTCAAACCCATCATAGTATAGGATGTCGGTTGAACTCCCATTGTCCACCAAGATCCTCCCCACCGTGCAGTTGGCAATTACCATCTTAATCACCAGGGCATCATCATGGGGCGTCTATATATCTGCCAAGTCTTTGTCAGCGAAGTTTATAGGATAGCTGGTTCTTCTCCTTTTGACCGTGGTCTCAGCTTGGAGCACATTTTGTGCGTGTTGCTTTCGGGAGTTGGAGGTTTCTCCCCCTATGCCAGGCCCACCAAATATGGTCGTGATCTCTCTCAATGGTGCATTCTCAGTATGGGGTTTACCTCAGGAGAGTTCTTCTTTATCAGCCTTAGGGGGTGATCTTCGCCTTCCCTCGGGTTCTCAAGCTCGGTAATCCGTCCTTCGATCATTCGCCTCTTTCTTGACGAATCAGTTGAGACGCCCTCTCGGATGAGCACCTCTATCTCGTCCTTTAACTGTATGCATTCCTCGATATCGTGACCATGATCTTAGTGAACATGACAGTACTTATTCTTGTTGCGCTCATGGGCTGTCTTGACTATTTTGGCTGGCCAGCGTAGTGTCGACTGATCTTTGATCTCGTTCAATATATGTGCCTGGGTATGCGTCAGGGCCGTATAACCTGGCTTGGATTCCCCATCTACTACCCTAGGAACCCAGGCTTTCCTATCATCTTTCTTTTTATTGCTATCTCCATCATCTCGACTATGTTTTGCACCAATCTCTCGAAAGATCTCTTCTTTCATCCCCTGAGCTTTCTTCTCGGTTTTATCTTCTCTTTTTGCTGCAAGAACTTCAACCAAGTTGATATACTTTTCACATCTTGAGAAAAATTCGTACATGTCTCCTAGTTCACCCATAATCAAAGACTTTTTCAACTCGACATCTTGGATTCCTCTACGTAGAGTTTGAAACTTCACCATAGGATCCAAGTTTTGCACCTGTAGGGCTTCTTTATTGAATCTTGGAAGAAAACTTCTACTGGATTCTTTGGGTTGCTGTTTTATAACCAAGAGATTGGCGATTATCTTCTTATGTACCCTGCTACTTACGAAGTGAGCCAAGAAGGCCCGCCCCAAGGCTGTGAAATTAGAGAAAGATCGTGGAGAGAGATGAGAAAACCACTGGTGCGCCGCCCCCTTCAGAGTGGAGGGGGGAAAGCTCTGCACATTAAAAAAGGAGGGACTTAAAAGTTTCCAGGTGATCCTCTGGGTCCATGGTGCCGGCGTATTGTTCTATAGTCGGCATCTTGAACCCTTTTGGGAGTTGTTCGAACTGCACCTCGTTCATAAATGCCAGATCTATAGTAAAATGAAAGTTATGGATTGAGGCCTGGTTCTTTCCTTTTATGACTTCTTGTAGCTAATCTTAGAGTTCCAAGACCTTGTCATTAAGGGCTTGTTCAAACTTTGTCATATGTGAATCTTCATTCTTGGTGGTTCCTAGGACCTCCCTGTTCCTTCATCGAGTATTATTTGCATTGTTGTGGTTCTCGCTGTGCTCTGGTGAAAGAGATCTTTCTCTATTTGATAATGGAGGTGGGGGTATAGGAATCCCCTGTAGAAGACTGCTCTACATTTCCAACATTTACTCAATCTTATTGTCCCAGCGAGTCTGCATCGCATTGAACTACTCCACCTTCACGTAACGCGGTGGGTCTCCTGGGAGTCTTGGCTGAGATTCTGCCAAATGCGATGGCTCCGGATCTCCTGGGATGTGATCTTGACCTTCTTGTTGGGAATTTACTGGTTGGGCTGCTCCCAGACCAGCGGCAGGAGGTAGTGGAGGAGGGATAGCGGCAGGAGCAGTGGCAACGGTGGACTGGGTGATCCTTGCCTGATTTCTTGTGTTTGTCATGGTGGAATCTTCGCAGGTTTTTGTTCCCGGTTCCCACAAACGGCACCAAATGTTGTACAAGAATTTTTGCCGAAGAGAATCCTTGCTACAAACACAATTCTTAAGCAAATAAAGAAAATTGAAAGAGATGGAGAATGACAGAGAAATGGTATTGGAGTGTTATATTCTCTTTTATTGATTGTTACAGACAACCTGATCCTCTTACATGAGGGACTTGCCCTGTATTTATATAGATGGTGGGGATCTGTAGTAGCCCATTCTTCATTACCAGTGGTCTTCCTTCACAGCACGGTTTTTCGGTACTTCCATTCTTGATGTGGTCCCCTCTTTAATTCTGGGATTCCTGGTCCACGTGGGAGTTTCCATGAATGGGTCTCTAACGGCCATGATGGGAGTTAGTTTTATAACTGTGGGGCACGTGGGATTTTCCAAGCATGCTTTCCAAGTCTTATTTCTGTGTGAGTCCACGTGTACGGTCATGATTTGAAGTAGAAATTATGGTATAACAGTAAGGGTTATTGGAGGGACCATTTAGTTCAATAAGTTGGAAAAAAGAATTCTCACGAAGGTCATCCATGGCTGATCTCCCTTGCCTTAGGGAGGATCGGCCTCCTGTTCTTCTTGGGGCTTCTTCGTCTGGTGGTGGTCCCCCTTCCTTCACTGCGATCTTTGCCAAATCTTCTGCCATTTAACCTGCCTCAATTGAGATCAAGCGTGCTTCGATCCATCTTGGTCCGCTTGCAATATTTTTTTCGAAAGAGAAGATTGATCAATCAGAAATCCCCTTTCAATCTTGCTTGATTGCGAAGTGCTCGTATGGGAGTGTTATGCTAAAAATCGTTCAACCAGCGTAGTGTGGTCGGAATGGAGTAAGACACTCTGACCGGTCATGGCTGTCTAGGGTTCTGCTCGTGCCCTAGTAATCCGAGGACTTCTCAAGGACAGCAGACAGGCAAATGACCCAAATAATGGGATAGAATTTCACTTTGATTACTTGACATGAACGATCTACAGTGCAAATCAAAAGGGTGCATAAAGCAAAACAAGAAAAACCTTAAGTTCACACCATCATGAAAGAAAAGAAAGACAATGCAAGAAAAGTAAAGATAAGTAAAAACTGCAGGTTGGTTATGTGTTTTATTGATACCATCTCCTTGCTCCCCTTGCTTATTTATATGGTAAGAATAACCGCAAGAGATGGTTCCCTTGATCATCGGCCTGAACTGTGCCACGTTCGAGCGACCACTCCTTCTTAGTTTAAACAGTAGAGAAACTGCCCATAGTGGTAACCGCCTCCCCGCCTTGGCCGATGGAACTCGTTCTGACCGAAGGCACCGAGATGCTTTTGGTCACCCCGCTTAGCCGGGCTGCCCTGTGGCTGAGGATCCCATCCTGACCGTAGCAGAGTAGAGCAAAAACTAGGTCTAAACAATGCCCCTCACGAGTTGGGTTAAAGGAGCCCTCGAAACTCGTGCCCACTCCAGTTTTGCTCAAAATATCTTCTGCCATGCCGTAATGTGATGTGACTGTGGCTGCTAAAGAATTGCTGGTACGAACACGTGGCCCAATCACGCTTTGGCACTTGTGCCTTTTGGGTTATCCTCGTCGTTACCCAAGGCAATCATAATTCCTTTTTGAGTTTCAAAAAGGACAAAAAACCCTTCTTAAACCACCAGCCTTCTTGGTTGCGTGACAACCCTTCAACTTTCCTCTCATCTTCTCTGAGTCACCCTCCAACCTAATTCTTCAATAGTTCTTGGGCAAATGGCCGCCGAAGAAGATGCCGATGGCACTCAAACAGCCGTCGAGAAGCTTGAGGCTAAATGCGCCAACCTACACCCCGCTATGAACCTTGAGCCTTGAGGTGCTTATCCCATGCTTGGGCTACTTTGTACTAGGCCCCATCTTCGAGGACCTCTCTGCTACTCAGTATCTTAAAGACTTCCCTGCTCACCTAGGTGAGTGCCTTCTATTTCGTAAGGGCATACCGACCACCCTGAAGTACAGTGATACGTGCAAGATAATCTGAAGATAAAATAAACTAAAAGAGAAATAATAGGAGAGAGAGAGGGAGAGAAAGAGATAAATTTGGGGCTTTATAGATGAATTTATAGACGAAGTCGTTGGACATCCTGGCACAATTGGGAGGCTGCCAATCCTCTTCTCAAGATAACTCTTGAGAGATAATTTAGGGGATAATAATCTGCTAGCCTTTTCATTCATAATCACTATTAAATAGGGTTGAATAGCCGTTACATAACTTACAACTCATGACTCCTCCCACATCTGAATAACTAACCCACTAACACCGATAGTTATCCTAACTAACTCACACTCAATATTAACTCATGCACAACACAAATATAATAATTAATAAATATAAAATAATAGTTAATATATATAAATAACCATATAATTAGGTACGCAACAACTCCTTTCCCATTGAAATTGTCCTTGTCCTCAAGGAAGATAAGGGAAAAATAAAACTAAAATAATCCACCCGGATCCCAAATCTTGGTAGAGCAATTTCCGAAGACGACCCAACACAACTTGCGGTTTTGGATGGAGAGCCTCTTCTTCATCTTGCATGGTTGGAAGGTCACCTTGTTGTTACCGTAGAACATAGGAGGATATTTCCGTATAGACCCGAGACGGTCGATTTCCTCCACCGACCCTGGCTTTGATATCATTTGATACGTGCAAGATAATCTAAAGATAAAATAAAATAAAAGAGAAATAATAGGAGAGAGAGATAAATTTGGGGCTTTATAGATGAAGCCGCCGGACGTCTTATCACATTTGGGAGGCTGCCAATCCTCTTCTCAAGATAACTCTTGAGAGTTAATTTAGGGGATAATAATCTGCTAGCCTTTTCATTCATAATCACTATTAAATAGTACAACTCATGACTCCTCCCACATCTGAATAACTAACCCACTAATACTGATAGTTATCCTAACTAACTCACACTCAATATTAACTCATGCACAAGACAAATATAATAATTAATAAATATAAAATAATAGTTAATATATATAAATAACCATATAATTAGGTACGTAACATACAGACCTGCCGCTGTGAAGCGACACTGGGCCAGCCACTACCCTGAATGGAACGATTGGGTAAAGAGGATGTCTGTCGCCAAGGAGACAGTTTGGAAGGAGCTTGGCATCTGTGACGCCATTCTAATGTCCACCGTTCATTACCCCTATGACGTTGATTTTCTTCATGCTGCTCTTCATTTCTGGTCGTGCTCAACCAACTGCTTCCACTTTAGCTTCGGGATGATGGGGCCAACCCTTCTGGATATAGGGGTGCTCCTAGGCCTGAAGTCTGCCTGCGAGGAGACCAATGGTAGTTTTGATTGTTTCAAGATTGACTGGGACCTGAATCTCATGAAAAATGCCAGCTACACCTTCTGCCTCTCTCAGTGTCGGAAGTTAATTGGCCCGATAAGCAAACAAGAGTATGTTGCTTTTCTATTGTCTTGGATCTGTCGTTGCCTTATTTGTACTCAGGCCGAAAAGATCACTAAAGCCTACCTCGGCCTTGCCAATGCTTTGGCCGCTGGCCATCTTGTGAATCTTGCAGCATTTGTTCTGTCCTCCCTGTATAGAGGATGGAATGATCTAGTTGAATCTGGCTTCGCCAACAGTGGAGGCCCTTTCTGGGTCCTGCAGTTGTGGCTAAGTGCCTACTTCCCGGAGTTCAGTCCAGCCCCTTTGGCCGCCGAGTTTCCAGCCGTAGGTTTTAAGCTACTCCGGCCACCACTGTTGCGCTCTCCGTTAGAGTGCTTTGATCTCTTTTTCCACCTCAAAGATGTTCATCCCTTGGCCTCTTTTACTCCATTCCATTCTTCTAACAGTTTGCTCGGCTGGCTTGGTGAAGCTATTGCTGACCCGGCCGCCCACAGGGATCTTTGGGGCTCTTATCTGACCTGCCGAGACCTCCACTATGGAGTGTTCCTCGAACACAACAAGAACAATATGTGCAATTCAGAGCCCTATAACCCTCAATTTTTGGCCTGTCAGTACGGCCTCACACAAGCCATCCCAGTTCCCTGCTATTTCTCAGTCTCAAATGGTGGCCCTGAGCGGCACTTCATAAAAGCTTATGACAGAATTGTAGATGTGACCCTCCTAGGTGGCATAGCCTCTTTTGCCTTTCGTCCGTGCTACTTTTCTCCTCTGCCTGTGACCACCGAAAGTTTGGATGCATGGTGGTCCCAATATTTCTCTCGGTCTAGTGACGATGAGGCCGATACCTGGAAAAAATGATAGTCTTCCACATCCAGCCAGAAGGACTCCAAGAGCTTAAAACTGTCGCCGAAGTCAAAGAAATGGACGGCGTCGAGTGAAGGTAATACTCTGGCAATCTCAACATGATCCCTTCTTTTGCCTGACCGCCAAAACTTCTACTGATTGGTCTCTTGCTGCAGATGTAATGACCATAGACTTCGCAAGCGAAGAAGAGGAAGATAAGAAAGGAAAAGGAAAATCAAAAGGAAAGAAGCAACAAGCCCCCAAGCGAACCCGCCAAGAATCGGCCAAGACCCAAAAGGCCGAGAGTGAGGGAGCCATGGACAGTGAGGACCAAGTCCCACTAAAGACCATAATGACCCGTCGATCGCAGCTTAGGCCTATTCCTTAGCCGAGCCAATCAAAGGTGAAAAAACAACAGGATGAAGAGACCGGCAAAGCCTCCTTGTCCAGGATTTCTCGGTCAAGTTCGAGCAAGTCTACCTCATCCACCCTCAAGTCTGGTGCACCGAAGGACTCTGCTGTGCCAGTTGCCTCATTCTCCACTCCAGCCAAGCAAGATTCAAGCTCTGTCTCCCCTATGAAGTCCTTTGGGGAAACAATTCCACCTGCTCCGCAAGAGCTTTTAAAGCCAGCCGCCTCCTACTTGTCTCCAGCCAAAGTAGATCTCTGTGTTGTCTCCCCCGTGAAGAGTACCAGGGAAAGAAGCCCAATGAAGTTAGTCCCACAATCATCTGGTTCGACCGTGGCTGTACCAGAAGCCATCACCCCCCTTGCTATAGTTGCACCAAGCCCCATTAAGCCTACTGAAAAAGAGATTGCAGTCCCGCAGATAGCCCCATCCTCAGGAAAGGAGTCACCTCCGTTGCCTCCCATCTAAGAAGAAGAAGCAGAAGGTAGGGCCACGCCTCCCCTGGGGCCCGCATTATAGGTACGACTATCATCCTTGTCTCAGACTTAACCATGTGACTAGAGCCCTTCTGACCTTTAAATTCTACTGTAGAAAGAAAAAGAAGAAGACTCCGTAGCCCTGCTGTTGGATTCCCTGGATGATCTCCTTGCCGTAGGCTCTCCTGCCACCCTTATTGCCGAAGAGGCCGAACTCACACCGCCAGGTACACCTGAGGTTACAGCGGCATGGAGAACTATGGGCAAAAATATCTTTCTTTCAGTGGAACAGATTCTCACACAGAAAAAGGTCGAGCCCATGATTGATGCACTTCAGACTATCATAGCCAGCCCAAGCTCCAGCCATGAACAGCGTACAGTAGCTCACAGCTACACGGAACTCCTATGCCTGATAGCTCATAGCCTGCCCTAGGCATTCCAAGCACTGAAGGACGAGAGGGACAATTCAAGACTGGAAGCTAAAAAGAAGGTGCTACTCACAACCCTCTTGACCAAGCTGCGAGGATATCAACAAGAGGAGGTCGATATCAAGGCCGAGCTAGTTGACCTGAAGCACCACTGGAAGGCTGTATCTGAGAGGCTGGAGCGAGTCAAGGCTGCTCTGGCCACTGGGGTCTCCTCTGCCACTGCTAAAAAGGAAGCATTCTGCATTATCTTGTCGACGGAGGAGAAGCTCTCACAAGAAGTAGCCTTTTCGCGATCAGAGATTGACAGGGTTGAGAAACTGTTGGCGCAGGTTCGAGGGGACTTGGAAGGCAAATCGAGATCTGCATGATGTCTTAAGAAGACTCTCTCTTTTTGGCCGATCTTTGATGATCTGGCCCTTGGTACTTGTCATTTTATGGTGGCCGATGTGTTTCGGCTCGAATAATCTTTTTTTTTTTTCTCTTTTGTATGGCCAGTTCTTGGCCTTTGATCATTTTGTGACTTCCCACATTGTTGGGTGGTACTTTTTCAAATACTTGTCATTCAGGGGCCTTAACTGCACTTGGTCGTCCACTATTCTCAAGCGATATGCCCCACCCTTTAAGACCTGATGCACAACGAATGGTCCTTCCCAGGTGGGCGACCACTTCCCAAATTTGGGATCCTTATGCCCAATTGGTAACACGGCCTTTAAAACTAGATCAGACTCAGCGAAAGCCTTGGGCCTGACCATTTTGTTATAGGCCTTAGCTACCTTGGCCTTTTGGGCCTGTACCGGGTCAAGGGCCAGCAGATGCTCTTCTTCCAGGTTGTCGAGCTCAGCCATCATGGAATCCTTATACTGACTGGGGGACATCTCGTATTGTCTTGCCACCCATAGGGACTTCACGGTCACCTCCATAGGCAGGATGGCATCATGACCAAAGATCTGCGCATAGGGGGTTATCCTTGTCGCTATCCTCTTTGAAGTCCTGAAAGCCCACAGAACTTCTAATAACATCTCTGCCCAGGACCTTGGGTTATCATCGATGACTTTGGACAAATTGGCCTTGATAAATTTATTGCTTGCCTCTACTTGACCGTTGCCCTGTGCATAATAGGGCATCGAAAAGGTAATGGTCATGCCATACTCCTGTGCAAACTGGGACACTTCCCCCGGGAGAACACTAATCCATTATCACAAGTAAGGGCCTCCGGTAGGCCGAGGTGGTGTATTATCTCGCACTTCACAAACCTTATCACATTAGCCTGGCTGACCGACTTCATTGGTACAGCTTCCACCCACTTGGTAAAGTAATCGGTTGCCATGATAACAAACGCATGTCCCTGGGCTGATGGGGAAGTAAGCTTCCCAATCAGATCGCGAGCCTACCCTCTGAACGACCATTGCTTGACGATGAGATGAAGTTGTGTCGCAGGCACTCCTTGTATGGGCGCATGCCTTTGACAAGCCTGGCATCCTTTTGCATACTTTATGCAGTCCTGCAAGATAGTCAGCCAGTAATAGCCATGGAGCCTGAGCAGCCATCTCATCTTAATTTCAGCCTAGTGGGAGCCACAAATCCCCTCGTGCACTTCGGCCATGATGAGCATAGACTCATTCAATCCTAAGCACTTTAGTAGAAGATCATCCGGACCCCGCTTAAATAATTCTTCTCCAAGCAAGAGATAGTTCAATGCATGGTATCTCGTCTTTCGGTCTACTTTAGCATTAGGATTCTGGAGATAATGAATGACCGGGGACCTCCAATCGGGCCGAACGTCGTCCAAATTCCCCTCCTCAAATGCTCCTTCCTCTAGGATGGACGAGAAAGTCTTCCTCTGGATGATAAACACCTTCTCCACTTCTTCCCTCAAGAATGAAACACTTGAGGCAGCTTGGGCAAGGTCGTTCGCCACACTGTTCTCTGCTCGTGGGACATGCTTGACCGTGTTGTCATCAAACTTGTCCAAACACTGCTAAGCCAGAGACAAATATGGGAGTAAGGTCTGACTCTCACAGCGGTACACTCCTTAGCTAGGTGCCTGATGATTAGCTGGGAGTCACCAACGACCTTGACATTCTGGGCTCCCAATGCATTGAGGGTCCTGAGGCCGATTATCAAAACCTCATACTCAGCTTGGTTGTTTGTGCATGGAAAGTAGAGTTGGAAAGTGAGATGGGTCTCAACGCCGGCAGAGGACACCAAAACTATCCCTGCCCCCGCTGAGGCATTAGTCCTGGACCCATCAAAGAACAATCTCCAGGGTGTCTGTGCAATGGCGTTCACCCCTTCGCTCATGTCTGCTTCCCCTAGCTCGAGTGGGGGATGCACTATGAGGAAGTCAGCTAAATCCTGGCCTTTGACCAACTTCTGGGGTATATACTGGAGTGAGAACTCCGTTAAGGTCATCATCCATTTCCCTATCCGCCCCCTTATAATCGGTCTGGAAAGCATGTACTTAATAACATCTGTTTGGCAAAGGACCAACACTAACATGGGCAGTAAGTAATACCTTAGTTTTGTACAGGCGACATACAATGCCAGCTAGAGCTTCTCGATGGGCACGTACTTCCTTTCCACATTAGTCAGGGCGTGGCTCAAATAGTAAACAGCTTACTCGAAGCCAGCCTCATTGTCTTGAGCGAGTAGGCTCCCAATCAATTCTTCTGAGGCCGAGACATACAACTTGAGCAGCACCCCCTTTTGTGGTGGCATCAATATGGGGGGTTCGGTCAAATAACGCTTTAGCTCTTCAAAGACCTACTGGTGCTCAGCCGCCCAGCGGAGCTCATCGTTTGACCAAAGTCGTAATAATGGGGAAAAAGCCCTCACTCAGCCAACGGAGTTGGAGATAAACCTCATAAGGAAGTTAATCTGTCCCAAGAACTTCTGTAACTCCTTCTTGTTCCTAGGAGCCGGCGTCTACATGATTGCCTTGGTCTTGTTCTTATCGACCTCAATTCCTTTTTGATGCACCAGGAAACCAAGGAAGTTTCCTGCTAACACCCCAAAAGCGCATTTAAGGGGATTCATCTTGAGGCCGTGGCGCCTCATCCGCTCAAAGGATCTCCGGAGATGCTCGAGCTGCTCCTCCTGACTCATAGACTTAACCATGACCTCATCAATGTACACCTCTATGAAATGGCCAATCATGTCATGGAAAATAAGGTTCATTCCCCTTTGATATGTGGCCCCAGCATTTTTTAGGCCGAAAGGCATCACGACCCATTCAAACGTCCCAATAGCTCTAGGGCATCTGAAGGCCATTTTGGACACGTCCTCCTCAGCAATAAATATTTAATTGTACCCTGAATGCCCATCTATGAACGATAAGATCTGGTGCTTTACGGCCGAATCGACCAGTATATCGGCCATCGGCATTGTGAACTCATCCTTGGGAGTTACAGCATTCAGGTCTCGAAAGTCTATATAAACTCTCAACTTTTCGTTCTTCTTAAGGACGGGAATGACGTTCGCCAGCCACCAGACATAGCGAGTTGGCCGAATAAACCCTGCCTTAAGAAGCCTCTCAATCTCGTCCTTAATCTTTGCTTCAACCTCTGGCTCCATGCGCCTAGAGAGTTGTTTGACCATTTTACATCCTTCCAGGATAGGTAAATGGTGCTCGACAAGTCTTCGGTCCAAACCAGGCAATTCAGTATAGCCCCAAGCAAAACAATCTTTATATTCCACTAACCAGTTTACAATCGACATCCGAAAGTTTGGAGAAAGCAGGCCACTAATAAATGTTGGCCTCTTAACATCCTCGGAGCCTAGATCAATCTCCTCGAGAGGGTCTTGGACTTCGGCCAGTGTCTCCTCCATCTTGGGTGGCACCGGCCGGAGATGTTTTAACTCCAATCCTTGGCCTGGGCCTTCACCATCCATAAAGCATTCGACCATATGGGCTTGGGCCGGCACTAAACGCTATTCCAAGCTGTAGAGACCCAACCTCTTTATTTTATCCATTGCTACGCCTTCCTTCCTGGACCTTCTATCCATCAAACTTCATTTTACTCAGCATAGGCTCGTTGACACCTGATGGCCTAAAGAGCCCAGAGAGGGCGTAGCTCAACTGCTCAGCATCCTCAGCCACTGTCGAGGCCATTGCCATCACTATCGGTCTCCCATCCTCATCTTACCCGACGAACGTAATAGGGGTGATCTCTCCGCCATAGAGCCTAGCCTCAACGTGGATTGCATTGACCAAGAAGGGCATGCTGTTAGCACTTACCCACTCGATCTTTCCTTTGTCATTCCAGAAGACCAACAACTGATGCAGAGACGAAGGGATGCAACTGTTGGCGTGGATCCAATCTCGTCCCAGCAAAGCATTGTAATTAGCATAAGCGTCCATAACGAAGAAGGCAGTTAAGGACTCCTTGCCCCCAATTTGGAGGTCAATTGGGAGTATCCCCTTAGGTTTGGTAGCTCAGCCCAGAAAGTTGGTGACCGATATGTCTGTCGACAGGAGCTCGGTCTCATCATGGCCTAGACGCTTCATCATCCTTAAGGGGAGTATGTTAACCGCAGCTCCGTTATCGACCAAAACTCACGAGACAGACTTCCCATTCATCTGGATGTTGATGTACAAAGGCTTCAGATGTTGTATCATCTCTTTGCTAGGCTTCTCAAAACTCACACTCGACTGGGTGGACTGTTGCCCCTTGACCGTTGCCCCTGAGTCGGTCACGTCAATTGACAACAAGCCATGGGGGATGGGGTTTTCGTCCACACTCTCGGGGTTGACACCCATGATCATGGGACCACCGTCTTCCTCCTCAAACTCCTCGTCAACGACGTCCACAAGCTCACAGCTTGACTGGTACATCTGTGGTAGCACGTAAACCATGTTGGTCGGGGCCTTGAATGGAACTAGAGTCTTTACTGGAATTATATCGATCATCATGGTCTGGATGTAGCATTGAAGCTCAGAATCATCAGTATACTCCTACTCCAAATAGTTGGAAGTCTCTCTCTCGAGGGAAGATGGCTCAGACTCGGTCAGCCCCTTCTCTTCTCCCGTCGAGGCAAGATATCCTGAGGTCAGCTGCTGATCTACCTCGAAACTTGCTTCAGATTCCTTGCCCAAGGCTGTGGGCTCCATCTTAGCTAGCATCTTCCCCTTCCGCTTTGAAAGGGGCTTGATCGTCTGTTGGCTACTTCCTCTGCCAGCCTCCTACTGCCCTGTGGAAAGTGAGGTTTCCCCATGGTCATCCCGCTCCTTTGGGAGCATGCGTACCTATCGCCTCTGCTCCTCCCTGGCTGGGGGAGCATCTGCTCGGTCAGGCGGCCCCTTAAGCTGGCGGCGCGCCACAGCTTGTTGTCTCTGCAGCCTACATTTCTGGGTTTCGATCATCGTCCTCCCTTGATCGAAAGGGAACTTCGGATGTCTCGCCACATTCCAATGATAGTCTCTCTCGGGCTTCGATCGGGGAATCACCATCCTGGGTGGATAAGGCGCGGTGAAGCCTCTTGGTGGCCCTTCTCGCGCTTCCTGCTCTGGTATAGTAACGGCCGATTGCAGACGTGTTGGTGCCAACGCTGACAGCCTCCCCACTCGATCCTTGGCTGATGGCCTTAGCCGTGGCCTTCTCTCCAGTCTTTTAGTTAATTGATGGTCTGTATCCTCGTCCACAAGTCGTCCTCCTATCCTCGTTTTTGATTGTCACAGGGGCTCCCTTGATCGTCCATGGTCTGGCGCAGTGGCAGGGTGTCTCGGCCTGACCTGTGTGGTAGTTCCTATAGGCCGTGCGAGCTTTGCCTCTCTACCACTTGGTTGATCGTCTTACGAAGGAGCGTTCAACTCTGCCTGAGGCTTATTCTCATACAGCTTCTTGCAATGCACGCAGACGCCCCATTGAAAGCGCTAGTTTGGTAGCGGTTCGATGGCCTCTGGGTCGACTCCTTTCTTCTTCTCTTTGGATAGATGTTGGAGATGCTTCAACGCAACCAATGGCTCTTTCCTCTTCAGCAGGCGTAGCTTCGACAGGTAAGCATCCACCATGTTGACCGACGGGAAAGGGTTCTCGTCAATCAACATGATGCCTTTCCCCTTGTCTGGGAACTTTAGGCACCCATCATTAATAGCTTTCTGCAATGCCATGCACAAGATAATACAACTATAAGTATTATGAGTGAAGGAATTGTGCCATTTGCAATACCTTTTCCCCTTAATCTCCTCGGTCGAAGGTATTTGATGTCCCTCTGATAGCTTGATCTGCTTGTCCTTAAGGAGGTGGTAAAAAATGAACTCGGCCTTGGATATATCGTAAGAATATCGAGCCCTACTATCCAGATTCCTGGTCGGAGTCGATTTTGGCGTTGGGCTTGCCCTCGTGCGCTCGGCCATAGGAGACAGAGCCTTGCACACATAGGGTTTCCCTGAGACTATCTCGACAATGCTAACCTCGCATTCCTCATCAACCTCGAAGTCTGAGAAGTTAACTGGACTAGGGGTAGTAGCCCCCATGATTGCCAAAGCTGGTTGCTTATAGTAAGTCCCCGAGGATGAGGCCTTTCGGTCTTTCTCCTCCTCGAGGAGCAACTCGTGGCTGGTTGCCTGGGCTACGAGCTGACCGAGGTCTGGGAACTCCTGACCGGCAAAACGCTTTCCAAATTCGAATGAGAGCCCACCGAGGGCCATCTTAGAGTACTCTGGTTCTTGCAAAACAATCGGGCACTTGTATCGTGCCAACTTGAACCTATTAACAAACTTTGCGGCTGACTCCTTAGGCAACTGGCACATGTGTGCCAAATCTGCTATGGAGACGAGGGCGTCAATTTAGTAGAACTGAGCATGGAACTGATCCTCCATCTCATGCCTAGTTTGAATCGAGTCAGCCGACAAGTTAATGTACCAAGTAATCGCTGAGCCGGTCAGGGAATTTGGAAACAGCCTAAGCTTCATGACATCGTTAGCCCCCAAACTTCCACACTGGGCAACAAACCTAGCTATGTGCTCAACAGTACACGTATTGTCTTCTCCCGAGAACTTAGCAAACTATGGAATTTTCTGAGTATACCCGAAGCCCAACTAGTCATAATACTCTGGGTAAGGCTTTCTATACACCGGCCGGGTAATAGGCCGAAACAAGGGATTAATCTGCTCTTGGATCAATCGAGTCAGATCCTCCTGGTTAACAAGTACCTGATTGGCCTGCTCTGCAACAACTGGCTGCCTTGGCCAGACCTCTACCTGCCCCTCGTTGGGCAGTGGAGGAAAATGACCAGCATATGGCCATTCTGGCTCCGGCAGATTCATCCTGAAACCGCCGTTCTTTGATAAAAACTCATACTCGTGCGGCCAGCGTGCTCTCCTCCTCCAGCGTGCTCTCCTCCTCCAGCCTGGAGTCCCACTATTGGGCCAACCGTGGTGACCGAAACGACTGAGCTCTCGATCTGCAATGCCGACACAATAGCTCCATTCTGGGGAAGCGAGGTCCTAACCGCTATGCGGCTTGGCCGCGCCGGCTGGCTGGACGAACTTCCAACCTGACTAAAAACTCTAGGATAAGCTCCCTAAGCCGCCGGCATGCCGACTCCTGTTCCTGCCACGCTGCCAACTTGAACGGCCGGAATTTGACCGATACGGAGTTGGGCAACTTGGGGTGGCTGCTGTTGGGCCAGGAACATCGTAACTAACTCTTCAAAATGGGCCTGGGTGCCATTATAAGCCTGGGCCATGGAAGCCACGATGGCTTTCATGTCCTCTATCCCTGATTGCAGGCACCCTTGTGTCTCAGTGGCCGTGCGGGCCTGCCCTTGCAAAATGCAGCCACGAAAGGAGGCACAGCAGCATCCAACTGTTGTTCACCTTGCGCGACCAACTGATCAGCGTTCCAGGCGTCAGACTCATCTGTATTGCTATCCCTATTATGTTGACTTGCTCTGGTTTCAGCCACCATCGCTATCGAGTGTCCCATCGGGTGTGCCAAAAATGTTATGCTAGAAATCATTCAATCAGCGCAGTGTGGTCGGAATGGAGTAAGACACTCTGACCGGTCGTGGCTGTCTAGGGTTCTACTCGTGCCCCGGTAATCCGAGGACTTCTCAAGGATAGTAGACAGGCAAATGACTCAAACAATGGGATAGAATTGCACTTTGATTACTTGACGTGAATGATCTACAGTGCAAATCAAAAGGGTGCATAAAGCAAAACAAGAAAAACCTTAAGTTCACACCATCTTGAAAGAAAAGAAAGACAATGCAAGAAAAATCAAGATAAGTAAAAACTGCAAGTTGGTTATGTGTTTTATCGATGCCATCTCCTTGCTCCCCCTGCTTATTTATATGGTAAGAGTAATCGCAAGAGATGGTTCCCTTGATCATCGGCCTGAACTGTGCCACATTCGAGCGACCACTCCTTCTCAGTTCAAACTGTAGAGAAACTACCCATAGTGGTAACCGCCTCCCCGCCTTGGCCAATGGAACTCGTTCTGACCGAAGGCACTGAGATGCTATTGGTCACCCCGCTTGGCCGGGCTGCTCTGTGGCTGAGGATCCCATCCTGACCATAGCAAAGTAGACCGAAAACTGGGTGTCAACAGGGAGACCTGTAATTTTTGAGATTAAAATCTTTATTCAATCGCACTTTCATCTTTCGGCTAAAGTGATTGTCTCAAGCCTAGATCCAAGACATTTCCTGCTGCGATTTTTGAATCATTCTGATTTTGTCATGGTTTGGCTTAAGGAACAAATGCATATTAAGGTTTTTTTTGTTTCATTTCTTCAAATGGACGAGAGCATTTAAGGCTGGTACTGAGTCTCCTATTGTGCTAGTCTGGATTTCGTTCCCCAACCTGCCGATCAATCTCTATCAAGGGATCTTTTTCCTTTTTGTGGCAGGTACGGTCAGAAAGGTGTTACGAGTTGATGGAGCGACTGCTGGTTGCACAAGAACGGTTGCAGCTAGGGCTTGTGTGGAAGTTGATCTGCGCGAATCCCTCCCAGATCGAATCTGGATCGGGTGTGGTTCTGGTGGTTTTATCCAGAGACTGGTGTATGAGGGACTGCCTTGCTTTTGCTTGGGGTGTTCTAAACTGGGACATGATGTTCATCAATGCAGGAAATTAACAATTGCTTAGTGGGGGGGGCGGGGGGGGGGGGGGATTCGAAGGAAGGCCCTGTGGGAACCGAGGAAGGCTGCTCAAACGATGGGGAGTGATCTGAATTTGCAAAATCAGGGGATTGCTGCCCCATCCATCGGTCTGGGAGGAGGGAGTGATGTCTCCCAAGAGGCGTCTGGTGGCTTGATTCAGGAGGTTAATCCGCCCAATAAAGTCTTAGGACACGTAAACTCAGAGAATCGTTGGGTTCCAACAGGAAGAAAGTTTCAAAGAGAAGAACAGCAATGGGATAAGACCCTGCTGGTTCCTGATCCTAATGCCGCTATGGGGGGTGTGTCTTCAGAGAAAGAGAAAGAGGGGGAGATGGTTGTGCCATCATCCGAGGAGGACAGCGAAGGGGATAAGGATCCTATGTTCAAGGAAAGGAGTGAAGGGGAGGATGAGGAATCAACTTCAGATGGTTATGAGGAGGTTCAATCCCTAGAGGAAGGTGAGTTAATTGTACAGCTTGGGGGGATATGCCAATGATTCACTCTTTTGACAATGTTTTAAAGCTTGGGGGCTGAAAGGCAGCAGGGGGAGAGTGACTGCGGGCAGGAGAGGATGCATTGGGGTACTTTAGTGAAGGAATTCAAGACTTTCAGCTCAACCATTGATAAATGTTTAATGTTCACGTTATCTTATTTAAATGAAGGTCGTGGTACCCAAGTAGAGGAGGAACCTCGGCTGGAGAAGGAGCCGTTGGGGCTGCCCCAAGATAGGAGAAAGCTCACACTAGATTTAGTGCAGCGCCGCTTTACCATGTCAATGGGCCCGGTGAACATCATCACCACACATTTTTAATGAATTTTATATATTAGAATGTCAGGGGGATCGGTAATAAGCCTTCCAAAAGGCGTTTGAAGTCTATTATTCTTTCATCTAAATAGATATGGTGGCTATCTCGGAACCAAAAATTCCGTTTGCTAAATCGCAGGCGGTGATGAGAAGTATCGGCATGGAAGACTGTTGCTCTAATGGATTGGAATAGAAGGATCGTATATGGTTTTTCTGCAAAAATCATCTCCAAGTCCAACTGTTGGAAAGTCATTTGCAGTATATTACTCTTGCTTGCGTCGATTCGGTAAGTGGATCGAATTTTTTAATTACCTTTGTTCATGCTCTGTGTACTTCTATGGAGAGACATGAGCTGTGGGAGGGACTGCTTAATTTCCCCCGCTCAATTACTCTTCCTTCGGCAGTGTGTGGTGATTTCAACGCCATATTACTTTCGACGGAAAAAGTAGGTGAAAGGGAGCCGTGCTCTTAATCTTTGGAGGAGTTTGATGGTTTTGTTAATGAAGCGACGTTGGTGGATGCGGGTTATGAAGGGAGTGCTTTTACCTAGACCAATAACCAGGTAGGGCGTGGTTTGTTGATGGCAAGATTGGACCCTGTGCTTTTTAACAACCTTTGGCCGACGCATTTTCAGGTTTGTCAGGTTCACCATCTTAATAGAACTTTTTCTGACCATGCTCTTGTTTGGTTTGAATGTTCCCTTTCTGCAGCCCCTAGAATCTCTACTTTCAAGTTCCAACAGATGTGGAATTATCACCAGGGCTTCAAAGATTTTATTAAGGAGAAATGGGATGTGCCTTGTTTTGGGATGCCTCTTCAGGTGCTATATTTGAAGCTTAAAAATCTGAGTCATCTTCGTGTATGGAACAAGGAGGTCTTTGGAAATATTTTTCACAATGTTAAGAGGGCTGAAGATGAGGTATGCAGAGCAGAGGTGGATTATGAACTCAATCATTCAGATAGCTCTAAGGCTGCTCTCTCCGAGGCCAGGAATCATCTACAAAACACACTCTTACAAGAAGAGACTTTTTGGCATCAAAAGTCTAGGGTTACCTGGTTGCAAGAAGGAGATCGGAACACAAAAATTTTTCATTCCATAGTCAACATCAAGAGAAAAAGAACTAAAGTGGAAAAAAATTGGAATCAGTCGGGAGAGTGGATTGTGGATGCAGCGGGAATTCAGCCAGAAGCTATGGAATTTTTTCCTGATTTATTCGATTCACAGGGCTCCATTATTGCAGATGACTTGCTAGAAGAAATTTTTAGTAGAACCTCCTTCCATGGAAGAAGTGGAAAAAGCAGTTTATGCTCTTCCGAAGGATAGCGCACCAGGACCAAATGGATTTTCAGGTTATTTCTTCACATCCTGCTGGGAAGTTGTGAACAAAGATATTTGGGCTGCAGTGAGAGGTTTCTTTGCAGGAGGGATCTTACCACGTTGCTAAACGTCCTCCAATCTTATTTTGATCCCAAAGAAAGATTCCCCAGAGGTGATGGATGATTCTAAGCCTATTAGTTTATGCAATTTTTCTTATAAAATAATTGCAAAAATCATCTCAAGACTGGCGAGTGTTCTTCCTGGTCTGTTTTCACAGGAGCAGGGGGTTTTCGTTAAAGGCTGGAGCATCCACGATAATCTCTCTCTTGTTTAAGAAGTAGCCCAGGATATTAATAGAAAGACAACGGGGGCAATGTGATTCTGAAGCTTGATATGGCTAAAGCCTATAATTGGCTAGAGTGGAATTTCTTATTTTCTGTCTTGTAAAAATTTGGATTTTCCAACAGATGGATAGAGCTCATTAAAAAAATGGTGGAAAATTGTTGGTTTTCAATACTTTGGGATGGGGGACGGACGGGATATTTCATCTTCCACAAGGATGCTCGGCATTTCCCACAGCTTATTTGCTGACAACACAATTATTTTTTGGGTTATTTACACATACTACCCCTGAGGTTTAACGAAAGTATAATTTTACCCCCCAGTTTTGATAATTCTGCATACCCTCCTGAGGTTTACAAACATTAAAAAATACACCCATTCCATCAGTTCATAACTAACAGTGTTAAAATCAAGGGGTAAAGTTACAAAAATGCCCCTTCAAGAAAAAAAAAAAAAAAAAAACAACCTGCAACTCATCTTCCCCAAATCTTTTAGAGTTTGAAAAAGGGGAAGATCAGTTGCTGCGTATTTTGGGTTGTTGGTGTTGTTAATTTCTTGGTTTTCATGTGACAAAAATTGCCCTTGCAAGAAGAAAAAAACCTATAACTCATAAACTAACGTAGTACCAAATTCAACTCAGCGAACTACTAGTATCAAATTCAAATCCAGTACAAAATTGAAGCAATTCTTGTAGTAACCAATCAATGAGAACCATTTTAAAATGAAAGAGAAAAAAAAATACCAAAAATCATCTACAAATCCTAATTCTTCAAGTCTCCCATGCAAAAAAACTCTTCTAAGGCAAGAAGCAGAAGAGGGTTTGAAAATGGAACCAGAAGGAAATAAGATAGAAATTTGTTTAAACTACACATTGATTGCTAATGATTTTTACTAACAAATGCACCCATGATCCAGAACTCTAAACTCAGAAGATGAGAGACCTGAAACCCTAGTCATTTCAACATTATAGAGCCACAAATGGGCATCGGCAAAAACCCACTAGAGAATTTGATCCATTAAATGCTGAAATATTTCATTTGAAAATCAATCGATGAGAAGCACTGCTTAAAAATGCATCAAAAGAAGAACAACTACCCAAAATCATCTCCAAATCCCTATTTCTCAAATATCCGGACAACCCATTTACAAAGAATAGAGGAGAAATAAAATAGGCGCCAAGAGAGAAATTAGGTAGAAAACAAGACATTTTCATTGCTCATAATTTGCTTCGTAGATACACCAACTAGTTCCAACCCCAAACCTACAAGCTAAGGAACCCAAAACATCAACCATTTCACGAACCAGAAACTGAAAGGGCAGTTTTCAGATCAAAAGCACGGTACTATTCTGATACTTTCTTATCTCATGAAGCGCCATTGTTCCTGGCCTGAATTGGTGGGTCTTCTTCACACCTCCAGTTGTTGGGGCAGACTTACGAGCTGCCTTGGTTGCGAGCTGCTTAGCTGCTTACGGGGAGAGCTCTTACTCTGATGGATTTTCTTGCTGTTTGTTCGTTCTCGCCATTTCAATCTCAGAGTAACAAGAAAATAAATTGCAAAGAGAGGGAGAAACTAAGAAAGCTATAAGACAGATTTGCGAGTGTTCGAGGAAGGTGGGAATTCCTAGAGGAAGACTTTATGGCCGTTCGAGTGGATAAATTTGATTAGGAAGTCATACATCATTACATCTTCAATTAATAGGGGAATTTTCACGTACCAGCAAGAAGAAGAAAGATGAAGAAAAAATTGGGCCGACGATCTTGATCTGACGAAGATGAAGGGACAAAGCTCCACTAGCACATCCAAGACTCCAGGCTACCTGATGAGTTGCAGGTTTTTTTGTTTTTTCTTGAAGGGGCATTTTTGTAACTTTACCCCTTGATTTTAACATTGTTAGTCATGAACTGACGGAATGGGTGTATTTGTTAATGTTTGTAAACCTCAGGGGGGTACACGGAATTATCCAAAATTGGGGGGTAAAATTATATTTTCGTTAAACCTCAGGGGTGGTATGTGTAAATTACCCTTATTTTTTAAAGGTTTGAAGGCCTCTTTAAAACATATTATGGATTTCATTGGGAAGTATGAGGGGTTCTCTGGTCAGCTTGTTAATAGGCAAAAAAGTTGTTTCATACTAAACTCCAAGGTTTCTGATGCAAGATCCAGGATGTTTAGCAAGGTGACAGGTTTTTTAAGGAAGTCGCTGCCAATTTTGTAATTGGGAGGGCCCCTTTACTTGGGCAGATTGAAAATATCTTATTTTGAAGAGGTATTGGCGAAACTCAGACTCAAAGTAGCAGGGTGGAAGAGTAAGTTACTTTCAGCTGGTTGCCGTCTAACTTTGCTTAGACATGTTCTGTCTTCTTTACTTCATACTCTTTAGTTTTGGATGTCCCTAAAATGGTCTTTCGTAAATTCTATAGCATCTATGCTGATTTTTTATGGGGTTATTCAGACTATGGGAAACGTCACCATTGGGTAGACTGGAAAAAAAATCTGTAGGCCTTTGAAGGAGGGAGGATTGGGCATCAGGCGTCTTGAGGATATTAACCTCTATGCGATTGAAGGGATTGTGGCGTATTATGTCTGAAACCTCTATATGGAGTAATTTTTTTAAAGCTAAGTTTCTAAAAGGGAACCATTTAACGCTGGCTACTCCTTTATTTGGTTCAAAATCATGGGGAAAAGCGCTAGGTCTCAAAGAGGCACTTTTATCCAAATCTAAATGGCTGATTGGCACGAGTGATGTTTTATTTTGGTTGGATAATTGGATGGGTAGGGGTCCCTTGATTGATTTTGTTGATGGTGCGTTGTAGGTTAACTTGGATTCCTATGTCAGAGAGGTGATTAGCTTGGATGGAGAATGGGGCCTTCACACTTTGGAGCTCATTGACTCAACGGAAATCTAGGAAGCAATTATTAGTAGTAACATCAAGCTTTCGTTGAGACTAGATAAGCTTATCTGGATGCCAGCACCAGATGGATTATTTTCCTTTAAGTCTGTTTGGAATGAGGTGACATCTCAAAACGATTTAGTTCCGTACTCTCAATGGATCTGGAATCGCAGCCTCCTGCCTCAAATGGAGCTGGCAGATCCTTAATGGTCAAATCCCAATGGATAATGCATTGATGAGGACTGGGATTCCTTTGGTCTCCAAATGCTATTGTTGTGGGAATCCTTAGAGGGAAACTGCTTATCACTATTTGCTGGCAGGGGGAACAACCTTTAAGGTTTGGGCCTTTTTTGGTCATTTTAATGGATGTGAACATCATTAATTCTCAAGACGTTAGAAGCAGATTTTTATTTTGGATTGAAAATGCAAATCACAAGGGGTGTGTGGATTTATTAGAGGTCTGCTTCCATCTATTGTTCTATGGGAAATATGGCGTGAGAGAAATTTGAGAAGACATGGGGAGAATCCTCGTACGGCAGCTACTATCATTAAGTATATTTTCAATTGGTTCTGAGATTTGCAGTATCCCCCTAAAGTTTGCAAATGGCCCAACTTTAAGGAAGATCTGACTTTACAAATTTTAAAAGTAAATATTCTTTATATCCCCTTAAAATTGCCCCATCCTATTTACTGGGTCCTCCTTCTCAAAGATTAAACTTAATGTTGATGGTGCAAGTAAAGGAAACCCTGGAATCAGTGGTGGTGGAGGAATTATTAGAGACACAAAGGAAATGTTATTGCAGTTTTTTCCAATTTTTACGGCGTTTGTACTAATTTTGTGGCTAAGCTACATGCGCTCAGGGATGGGCTCTACATGTGCGATGAGTCGGGTTTTTTTGATTTTGTGGTTAACTCAAATTCTATGTTGATTGTGAATCAAATTAGCATTAATTTTTGTATTCTGTGGAATTGTTGGGATTGATTCCAAGAAGTGTCAGGTCTTTGTACCTCCCTCCTTGCTCAAGTTTCTTTTGCCTTCAGGGAAAGCAATCGAGCGGCTGATTAGCTGGCTAATTTGGCTTGCTCAAATAATGGAAATTCTTCCTTTCAGTCTCACTCAACCCTTCCCAGGGACCTCCAAGTTATAGTGAGGGAAGACAAGGCTGGTTTATTGGTATTTCAATTTTAAAGGTCCTGTGGGTCTTGGGTTGATTTGGTAGGAGTGAGTGAATTTTGTATTGGGTTTGGGGTAAGGCGGGTTATGTCCCCCTTGTATTGCTTATTTGATTTAATAAATTCTAGGGGCCAGCCCGGGTCCCAGGTAATATTCGGGTTTAAAAAAAAAGGTTAGTGGATTTAATATTGAGCATCTCTTTCGTTCACGCTGTGCTATCATGAATCCAACACACCGATATATAGTCCACATGACATCAACCATTGGTGTACCAAAACCCATAATGTAACACCGTAATGATAAAGATCTCTCAAGTTAAAGGGTCACTAATGATAGGTACGCATCTCTCTTTAATATGATAAGCAGTAACACATGTGAATTTGTACTAGATTCTTTTTTATACACACAAATAATGTGTACTTACATTTATTCCCTGAAATCAACTTTTCTAGTGACATACAATATAACGACCATGAGTAGGATGTCCAGTCCTATCCTTAGTCGAGAACTGTTTTGGATGAAGGCCCATGGAACAAACTTATAAGCCTGTATAAATTCATACAATAATAATAAAATTAAATTTATTTATTCCAAAATGAATTGGTTTTGTTGGACACACTCCAACAAATGTTACATAATCAGCTATTAGAAAACGGAAAGTAAACTATCATCAACATCCTTTTTGATTTTGAGTTACAAAGCTCCAATCGTAATAGGTTTTACTATCAAGGACAACACATGGTTCTTGCTTTTGCTGTTCTCGGCACCGAGTCCATCTCCATATTGGTATACACAAAGTGATGTGCGAGCAAGATTTAGACAGAATTGCACAAATTGGCTAGAGAAAGGAGAATTGGTGATAGATTTGTTCATCAATTTCCATATCTCCATGATCCTGTCTCTGATATATTGACGGGCGACCTGCTCAGAAACTTTATGCTCATACATATAACAATGGATTGAGGATGAAACATCACCTCTCTCTAGCTCGGCCTGCATTAATGAACCCAATAAATATTATTAAGTTTTGTGCATGGTTTCTTAACAATGAAGAAATATAGGTAAGAGTTAGATACCGATGAAGTGGCCAAATCATTCGAAAGCCTACAGATCATGGCAGGACCAAATATTAGGTCTGGATTGCTCCCCAAGCATTCAAGTACTTCTTCATTAATCTCTTGTCCTGTAGCAAAGAATGCATGGAAAAGAAAGATTGTTCCAGAAGATGAAACCCATCCATTCTTCAAGTACTCCTCAGTTGATGGGGTTTTTCTCGTTTGGTACCACTTGGCCTCAACCAACATTGCTTTAATGAAATCTGCCCACTGAGACAAATTGAAAATATAAAAATAAAAAAATGGAAGTTTTAGTAAATTGATTTCAAGTTCTATGTGTGAAAGATGATACTTTAGGATTAAAGACATGATACCGTTTTCTTCAAGTATGGTAAGATATCCCGACCCTGTTCTTTGAGAATGTCATAGGCCATTTCATTAGTGGTGTTGAAGAGAGCTAAGAAAGAAATCTTCATGTAGTCTGGAAGTTCTTTCATTGCCACCATTTCCCATCTGAAACAAAATAAATAGGTAATCATTGTTGTAAATCATATATATGCTTTTTATTTTTATGTTATTACAGAGCAGAAGAAGGTTGCTCCATTGTGACTAAGTGGTCAAGGGTTCAAGTCTGGAAACAGCCTCTCTAAGAAAGCAGGGGTAAGGATGCAGGGGTAAGGACGCGTACAGTATGACCCTCCCTAGACCCCGCAATGGCAGGAGCCTCGTGCACTGGGTACGCTGTCACACCCGCAAACCACCCCCTAGGAGGATTCGGCTAGTGATCCGAATACCCGAAGTATTCGAAGACCTCCAGGATCCCGATGCAGTATATACACGTCACAAGCACAACACCAAATCAAGATAAAAATTATTTTATTGATCAGAGTGTGCAGAAAGTACGATTCACAAGTTTATATATATATTATTTACATTCAGATCCCCTTCTTCCCAAACAGCCTGGATTTACATAGTTTCAGCCATCGGGTCAGAAACTAGATATACTAAAGTATTTACAGTGGAAATACATCCGCCATAAAGAGTAGAGTTTTAACAAAGGACAACAAACGAAAAGATTACGTCATCAGTCCCTAATTCTCCAAGTAATCCCCTCCGCCACCATCGTATCCAACTCCAAGATCATCTAAAAGAAAATATTCCACAGGGGTGAGCTCCACTGAGCCCAGCAAGTAAAGGATAGACCACACACAAGCAATCACACATACAAAGCAAAAATCCTAAATGCATGGATTCAATTTTAAACCTAATTTCTACCTAATAAACAATGCCTAAGTCTCTACTATGCCAATAACTCAGGAAAACAAACTTGGGTCCGTCAACTCAACCCAAGCCGTAACCTCAATTGTTGCAAGGAGCCCACACCGATAGTAATCCACAGATCCCCCCGTGGGTAGACCCCAATACTGATAGCCTGGACCCCACCCTGGTGTTCTACACACTCAACGACAGGGAGCTATGATCACCCAGCACTTGGACCCCTACTGGTAAGGGTTGTAATACCAAGGAATGACGTCCCTAGCCATGTGCAGACTAAATGGCATAGTACAAGGTGTACAGTGCTCCCGAATCCCATACTACGGCACACCATACCTCTTGTTTCTAAGCCGTCTACGGCATCTATTCTAATATACAAAGTTCACATTCCATCACATTCCACATTGCATCGAAATTCCACGATTTTATAATCATAGGATATAAATGAAATAATTAATCATACAAGTTCTAATAAGAATAAATTCATATATATGCATAATTCCTGATAATTAATCTAAAATGATAAATACTCCAAAATAAAATCAAAGCCTATCCCCACTCACCTTGCTTTAGTTGATTTTGCGCTGCCGGGTTAGTTCACGAGTCGTTTGCCGGTAGGTTCAATGATTCAAAAGTTAGGTCCTAATATTTATAAACCAAATATATATGTTAGGCGGTATCCTGATGTTTTTGGAGTTCCAATATAGGTTAGGTTAATTTAAAACAAGTTTGGAGCTAAGAAAACACCTAACAGCAACACTGGTCTGTGTCTCTGGTTGACCAGTGACTTCCACCAGAGACACACAGCAAACGAAAAATTGACTCAAGAGTTAGATTTCTAATAGTTATCAACTAAACATGCATGCTAGATGATATTCTAATGATACTGAAATCCCAAGATAAGTTAAGGTCAATTCGGAATAGATTTTGAGTTAAGAAACACCTTTCAGTAACACTGGTCTATGTCTCTGGTTGGCCAGTAACTTCCACCAGAGACAACCAGAAATGAAAAATAAAAAGGAGAACAAAGTTTTGATGGAGGTTTTGGGTTGGTCTTCCCCAATTGACACCAGGGATGATTCCTACATATAAGATTGAGTTCCTATGACTCAAAATAGGCTAGGGAGGTGGGCAATTTGAGGAATTGGGGTTAAGGTAATGACCATGGTTCAGATATGCAGAAATATTCAATTATTTTTACATGAACTACACTGATTGGAAACTAACTTATACAGCATGGAATTAAACTTAATAGGATGCTAATTGATGGTAACACCAACAACCTATGACCAAGATGAAAACTTCCTAATAGAATCTAGTATAATGGAGATAACTTGATTGAATTAAACAGTCATCTAAGTGAACTTACATCCATAAAACTGGGGCTTAGGTTTCCCCAAACCAGAGATGAATCTGGCATAGGAATCATGGTAAGGAAGGAATGAAGGAAAATTCATGAAAAGGAGATGAGATTTGGGGGGGAGGGGTAAGCCTCTTACCAAAGCCGAAATCAGTCCTCAGCCTTCTTCTTCTCTTCTTCTTCTTCTTTCTACTTCACTTGGGTTCTTTCATTCAGGTTTTAAGAGAGGTGAATAGTGGGAGAGGTTTCATTTTATATAACTTGTATCAGTCGGTCTCTTAAACCTTATCTCTTTTAAATAAAAAATGATTATTTAGCCATATTTGTGTACGAAGGTTAGTTAAACGGGTCCCACATACCAACGTTGTTGGGAAAACATTCCAACAAGCTAAATGGGACGTGGCGGCAAGATCCCCGACTCGAGGCACCGGGTCCCACACTCCCGAGACAGGAATCTGCAATAACAGTACTCTGGTTGATATAAGTGGTTGACCAGAGGGATCCACCAGAGCGTTTTATTTGTTGTCCAAGTGTCAGAACACCTCGAGCTTTGGCGGTTTCATGTATTAACACATTTTCAACGATGTTTTCATACCCCAAATACCCAAAACATGGTCAGGGTCGCTTTCCATAATTTATACATTAGATTGTAAATTTTTGAAATTGTACGGGGGAGGTACGAGTCATTTTGTCGGTAGACGACGGGTTACCACCAAGATTCCTTCTTTATCTTCTACTCATTCAAACATCAAAGCAATACTCCAAAATATATACAAGGCTGCAACTTCGGATTCTGGACCTACCATCGAATTCGGGTTAGGGTTCGGATCGAAAAAGCCAAGCTATAACATATGCCCTTTTTATCATAGGGCAGAATAATCTTCCAAAGGAAAAGGAAAATACAAATCTTCAAATGATAGTTCATTCAATTTATTAATTAAAATTGATTCTGTTTAATCATGATTAGCTTGAGTTTCAATTAATACTAACCTCTTTCTTACCCACAAAAAAGAAAATCTTGAAAAAGATACTAACCTCTCAACTGCATAAGTGAAGAGCTCAAGTTCCTCGAGAGAGCCATGGACATCATAAATGTCGTCTATTATTAGAACAAAATTCATGACTTTTGTAAGCCAATTTCTGCAGCGCTCATACTGAGGCTCATAGGTAACCCCTATACTAAACAAGAAACTTTCCACAAGACGGTCCCTTGCAAAGTTCAATTTCGTTGTTAAACCAAGATTTTTCCACCACCTAAATAGCAAATCAAATGATTCAATTAGTACATGTCACGGTAAATACACTTACACACCGACAAAAAGACTCTACAGCTCCATGGTGATAGCATGAGGGAGGATATTTCAAAAACCTCAATTAACTGGAAAAAAAAAAACATTTCATCCCCACATGCAATATAACATGGTTCTATTTGACCTATCATTATTGACACAAGTGGTGTAATTCAATCACGAGATTTTCTTGTGTAGGAATTAAATGTCACATAATTGAGATATCAAACTTAAAGGAGTAGAAAGTTGCTTTTTAGGGTAAAAGATTTCAAATAATCACATGCACTGCTTCTTTCAGAAACTTGTACCAAAAATTATGTTGGAAAAACTGACAGCTGAATATTGCAAATCGGCCTCTAAGATAAGACAGTCCATTGACACCCTAGTAATTGTGCACTCAATTACTAGACCCCTTCGAATACTATAGGGTTGTGCTCAAATTAAAAGAAAAACACTCACAATAGTATCACTTTCAAATGCAACAATTACAAAATAGAGGAAATAATAACACTAATAAGCACAAGGATGACACAAGTAGCATTTGATTGATTGATTGATCCTCTAAAGGCTAAATTTCCCTTCATTTATATACATACCAAGACACTTTGAGAGGATGAGTTAAGATGTGAGTTTAAGAAAAACAATTAAGAGGAGACTTAAATATAAATAAATAAATAAAGAAAACTATGTGACTACGTAAATATTATAGCAACCGAAAAGATTAAGAGCATTGAAGGAGAGGCTTAGCAACTTAAAAACATTCATGGATAGACATTAAGGATTTTCAAAAAACTGAAGAAACAAGTGTTTTGAATCTTCATTTATTTTAAAATATTATTTAAAACCAATATCTTGTCATGTCTTAGTTATACCTTGATGCAAATCCGAGATCTCTCTGATGTACTGCTTGCACCATGTTGAAGTCCAGCTTGGCCAATTCAAGAATGATAGGATTCAAATCCTCTTGTCCCTGGTAAGCATCAATAAACCACCTTGTCTCTGCCCTAAGCATTCTCCAATGCAAGGGAACTTCCAAGGAATGCTTCACTTGAGTCTCAAGATTTGAGTCTCTGTAGTCCTTTATGTCTTCAAGATGTCTTTTAGTGAAGTCTCTGGCCTCATTCAAGATGCTTTCACCTTCTGCCCCAAGGTATGAAGCTTCATACAAGCTCAGCATTCCCATAGTGTCATCACAGAGGGACTCTTGGAATTTTCCTTTTTCATCCAAGAATCCACTAAACACATCTGCAATCATAAGATCTTGTTATATATTATGGGTTCATTAAAACTAAATTAAAGAAACAACTTTTTCTGATGTCACTCAAAAACAAAATTAAGAACCTTAAAACTACCTTGGGAGAGCAGATATCCATGTTGCCTAAGAAGCCTAAAATGGAGAGCAGTAGCATATAAATCATCCTTAATCCACTTATCAGTATTGCTGTCATTGTATATTGCTTGCAAGCTTCGATCTATCTCTTTATGGAAGAGGTGTCCCAAACCCAGCCTTTGCAAGACATGGATCAGCTTAAACTGAGCCAATGGTTCAACCTCCTTGTTTAGCATAACCCTGACATCTTCTGTAAGTTCCTTAGCTCTTGATCTGAATGTTTCATCCTACATAATGGATTTCAATAATGAGCATTTAAATTCAAGGAAACCAACATGAACAAACTAAGGATAATTAATTAATACCACACAACCGCTACGTAAGGATTCAACGAAATTATAGTCCCAAATGGTAGGTTTGTAGACAACTGATGGCTTATTATTGTCTTCTGCTTGGGATTGGATGCTAGCATTAGCAACACATCTGATCTGCCTATTCGATCGAACATTACATGGAGCTCTTAGTATGACAGATCGAGTAGGACGCATTGAAACAAATGGAGGGTTCCAAGCATGACATTGAAGAGCCATTTCTTGACTATTGTTATGCTGTAATGGTTTGGCCTAAATACCATATTTATATATGGGCTGATGTTCTTTGTGCCATAGTGCAGCCTGTTCCCAGACACATGGGCATGCAGACAACATTTGACCATAAGTACATATTCTTTGAATTTAGAAGCACACAAAGCGATAAAACACGAAAGAAATAAAACAGAGTCGACTGACCTTGTGTGCAGCATGTGTCACACATGTATACATAATACATATTGAAGAAGACAAATTAAAATAAAGGGAGGAGATTCAGGAAGAGGGGACTGGATTCATGCACGAAACCCATAAATAGAAAGAGGGCAAGGGTGGTCCAAATGATTAAAACCCTTGTCCCCCTTACACTATTCTTCAAGGAGGGCAAGGGTTTTTAATTATTTGGACCCATGTTGGTCAAAAAGAAAAGCAAAGGAAGAAGGTTTGCTACGCAAAAGAAGAGGGTTCTATTCCCTACCGGTTTTGCACTTTGCCGATCCTGATATTGTATCGATACTGTATCAGTGATATAGGATGGACAAGTGGCAAAATGGTCAAAAAGACTCTATTTTTAAAAAAAAATCAGGGACAAATTTGTCTAATAAGGTCGATCATTGCCGAAATCGATCCGATTCTATATCAATTTCTGAGTCAACAGTTCCAATACGATGCACTAGAACCATTTTACTACGTTGACAGAGTACACTGGCCTCGTGACCTTTCTTCTCCCTAGTGCAAAATATCGGAAGGAGAATTGATTTCAGCCACAGAAAATGAAAAAAAAAAAAAAAGTATCCCATTGTTTGACAACATTGTAAAGCTGGAAAACGTTGAATAAATCTAATATCTCTTTTCTATTTTCCTCATGGCCTGGACCTTTCAGCCGAGCCATCCACGTAAACTCCACATCTATTTTTTTCTCATTGAGATGATGCTCAACAGAACCCATATCACGGGTGGAGTTACTTGCTCCACTAAAACAGTGACAAAGAAACTCATAAGAAACTCATGCATCCCTTAAACCCGAAGTCTTCTTTCTCGTTTCTCTCCCTTGACCTTTTGCCCTCGTGGTGAAAGCACCAGTTGTCCAGTAATGAAAAAGAGATGGTTCCCTCTGTGCTGGGAATGAATATGTATCATCTATTAGTGTACTTGTGTCCATCAAAGTGGATCCACCATATTATCTGTGTTAGATCAATTGATTGATGATCTAAAAATATTCGGTTTGGATTTTACCTGAACGTATATGGGAAAACAGCGGAAGAGAGATCAAGAACTAAGCTTTTGATTATGAATACACGAATAATCTTTTACTTTCTCTAGATATCTTGAAAGGTTTCTCCAAAGAGAACTCCACACCACAGATGCTTGGGAAAAGATGGAATCCCACAGAGAACACAAATACTTGGAGAGCAAGAGAGAAATTAGGGAAATTTGGTTTTGCAGTTATATGGCCTTTGGGTTAGAGGTACTATATTTAAAACCAAAACCCTAAGCCCACCCCCCCCTTTTAGACACACACTAGGAATATCGAAGGAGGGGGGAGAGAGTAGGCCACTTAAGTAGCTGGCCCTCTCTCCCCTTGCTCGCGGGCTGGGCTGGCCAGCTCTTGTGGGTTGCCTTGGACCGGGGCCAAGGCCCATGTCCAATTTTCATCTCCCACTCGCCCACACATGGCGCATTAGCTCAACTATGCATCCAAGTTTCTCCCAATTTTGTAATTCTTCATACAGGAAATGAGACGTACGACTTAACGAGATAATACAAAGTAGGAGTACCATATCAAGCTTCCATCTAACAAATATAGTACATTACTCACAAACAATCTCGAAATACCCCAAACAATCCAATTACCCCAGATCTAGCACTTTTGATCCCTTATGATGAGCAGTGCTAACCCCTTGTATGTAATGTACTCATGACTACGTCAATCACAAACAAAAGAAGTTGCCCGAGCAATGAGTCACAAAACAAAGGTGTAACATCGAGTGGTTTTCCCTGAGCCCCTTATGTGAGTACGATTATCCCGCTGAACCGCATCATCCATGATCCTAAGCAATACGTCAAATTAGCATCATTGAGTGTCCTCTTCATGACATTGTCTCAGGTAATAAGGGTACTGAGGGATTAATATAATCCATGTGGCTCACAGTAAAGAAGCAGGGATCCATTCAGTCACTCTCACTATCGGTCAGTATAAGCACATACATTATGATGTGCATGCTATGGCGTAAATCCCAGAGAGGTGGGCATGTCACTCTCCAAAGATAAATACCATACGAATCTTAGTCTAGTCACTACGTCAAGTGCCTAACCTGAGTTTCTAGTGTAGTTACCCTCATGGTTTCTGCCTGAAGACTCACATATGATTTTCCACGGGCTACATGAAAGTGTGGTGACTTCCATGTTGGACCAGATAAGGTCTCATCTTAGCTCTAACTAAGGTGCCATAAAGCACAAATGCTCATAGGCTCATCTTGCTCGCTACCCACAAGCGCCAAGGTGAGTCACCCATATGAGTGGGTCGACTCAATGCCTAGTGGCATCTTTACAATAATGAATGTGTACATAAAACATCTCTTAAACAATTATATCTCATAAATAAATGAAATAGAGATACAAATGAATGTCCATCCATGAAAGTGTTCTAAAGTAAAATACATATCAAATCCGCCTCGGTCCCAAGTTCCTAACATGAACCAGGAAAACATATCTGGCAATGGGTTTCGTCAAAGTATCAACCAACATACTGTCAGTGGAGATATGCTTGAGAACTACTTCACCTTGCGCAACCATGTCTCAACTGTAATGATATTGTATGTCAATGTGCTTGGCTCTCCCATGAGACTTGGGGTCCTTCACAAATGCCAACGCTATCGTGCTGTTACAATATATGAGCACAACATCGTCTGAGTGAGCATAAACACTAAGTCTTTGTAAGAACCTTCTGAGCCAAACGGCCTCCTGAACTGCTACTGAAAATACGGCATACTCCGACTCCAACGTGGATAGGGCGATGCAGGTCTGTTTCTTGTTCTCCAAGTAACAATGCCACCTCTTAGGACAAATGCATACCCTGAGGTGGATTTACGTTCATCTTTGTCACTAGCCCAATCAGCATCACTATAGCCTCTCAGTCTCAAATCTGAACCACTATAGGTGAGCGAGAGGTCTGTAGCCCCATATGCGTATCGAAGGATCATCTTTACAACTTGCAAATGAACTAGTTCTGGTGATAACAGCTAACCATGTCAACAACGAAGCATATGTCTGGAAGCGTGCATATCATCATATACATTAGATTGCCTACTATGGCTGCATATGGTACGTTATACATTTGGTTTCTTTCTTAATTCATCTTAGGGCACTAGTCTTGGCTTAAAATGCATGCCTTGTCCATTGGAGTGTCTATAGGTTTCGAGTTGTTCATATAGAATTGTTTCTAGGATTTTCTTTATGTAAGTCTCTTGAGACAAACTAAGAAATCTCCTAGTGCGGTCCCTCACAATCTTCAAGCCCTACACAAAGTTGGCCCTCGTGTCCTTCATCTCAAAAGCAAAGAACAATCACTCTTTAGTGGCGACAATCAACTCCATGTCATTCCCAGCTAATAGGATGCCATCAACATATAAGGATAAGATAAGGAGACCTTCCTTGGACCATTTTACAAACACGCACTGGTCCTCTTCAATTATTTCAAAACCAATAGAGGTAATGGTATGATGAAATCTAATGTACCACTTCCTGGAAGATTTCTTAAGGCCATAAATGGAATGTTTGAGACGGCATACTTTGCGCTCTTGTCCGTTCACCTCAAAAACCACGGGTTGAGCCATAAAGATCTCCTCATCCAATTCTCCATTGAGAAATATAGTTTTAACATCCATTTGGTAGATTTCCAAATCCAATTTTGCGATAATGGTTAGAATGAGGCAAATAGAGGTCATTTTCACCACAGGGGAGAACATCTGATCATAATCTACACCCTCTCTTTGGGAATATCCCTTTGCCATAAGGCTTGCTTTATACTTGTTAATTGAACCATCTACCTTGCATTTGACCTTTAGGACCCACTTGCTCCCAATGGCTTTACATCCAGGCGGAAGGTCAACTAACTCTGAGACTTGGTTTTTACTCATAGAATTCAACTCATCATCCATAGTAGGGTGCCACATTTCCTTAGCTGGAGAGGAGAACACCTCTCTTATTGAGGCTGGCTTATCTTCACCCCTTGGAACACAAACGAGGACGTCCCCTTTAATCTCAAAATGATGACGGGGAATGTGTCCACATGCGCTCCTACACGCAAAAGGATCTTGAGTTTCGGGTTGTGCGCTTTCACTAAGTGGCACACTTCCATTGGGCTAATGATCACTCTCACCTTCTCTGGAAATCTCATGATGAATTATTAATTTTCCACCTTCACCAAGAGTAGATGAGACACTTTCATCTATCTCTATCTCAAAGAGGTCAAGATATCTATTAGCATCTTTAATACTAGGGAAATTGGTCTCAACAAAATGAACATCACTTAACTTAGTCTCTATCATTCCTCTGTTTGGATGTTCACGGTACATGGCATAGCCTTTTGAGCTATCAGAGTATCTTATAAAGATGTCCTTTTTAGCTCTACGGCTAAGTTTCCCAAACTTATGGGAGGTACTATGAACTTATTTAGCACATCCCCATGGCCGCAGATGCCCCAAAGTGGGCTTTACTTCTTTTCACAATTCATAAGAAGTGGAAGGAATTGATTATGATTGCACCCGGTTAAGGATGTAGGCAGTGGTCATAAGAGCGTCTCCCTAGAAAGTTACTGGGAGGTTGGCCTACTCCATCATTGACTTAACCATGTCTAAAAGGGTTCTATTCCTTCTCTCTGCTACACCATTTTGTTGCGGGGTGTAAGGAATAGTCAACTTACTGGTGATTCCTTTTTCCTCATACAGTTCTTTAAACTGATCTGATAGCTATTCGTATCCTTTGTCAGTGCGCAGAGTTTTTAAACTCTTGCCTTGTTGATTCTCAACCTCTGCTATAAAGCATTTGAAGCAATCTAATGCTTTGTAGCAGTGAGCGATCAAGAAGACATTGTCCAAATAAACCACCATCCAAACGTATATCAAACAAAGTACCATAAAAAATAAATGAATACCCCAAAGTTAAAAGTGTTATAACTGAAAGTAGATTGTGTTGGACTTATGGTGCATATAGCACATCATGAAGAAGTAAGGTGCACCTAGTGCGCAAGGTGAGCTGATAGGAACTAACTCCTTAAACCACTTCATTTGTACCATTTCCCATGTAGATGTTCTGGGAGCCATCCTGAATCTTCCTATAATCTACCAATCCCCCTCGATCAAGAGTTACGTGTCTTGTTGCTCTTATATCTACAATCCAATCAGATTGGGTATGGGTAATCAAAACATGTGTACATACAAAAGTGAAAGGAGGGAGGAATAGAAATGGTACCTTCTTCACTTCAGCGCAATCACAAGCGAAGTGCCCCATCTTCTAGCAATTATAGCATTTGACCTTGGAAAGATCTCTTTTTTTGCCTCGCTTGCCACATTTCCGCTTAGTAGATTTGTCTCCACTTGGCATCTGGTTATGTGCCTGTACCTGATTCCCTGCTCACCTTTGTCTTTTGCGCTTAGACCCAGAAGTCTTGTACTGCTCCACTTGGGCGACAAGGGCTTGAGCGTGGGTCGCCTCTTGGAGCTCCGTCTCTAGTTCCACATGAGTGGCAATGTCATTAAAAGTTTTGACATCATTGTTATATGTGAGAACTATTTTTTGTTTGGGCCGAGAAATTAGGTAAAGTCCATATAACAGCTTGAACCTGCTGCTCATCGATAAGGTTTACCCTAGCATCATCAATTTCCTTATCATGTCCTTCACAATCCTAAGGTATTCAGCCATGGTGTGCTTGGGGTCCTTACGGTACATCTCAAACTTCAAGGTCAAGACCCATAACCTTGTAGTTGATGTACTGCCATGGTCTAACTTATCCTGGTCCCACATGGACTTGGCAGTTTTGTATCTCTCATATTTGCCAATAAGATCATCGTGCATGCAGCTCAACATAATAAAGTGTGCACTACGATCCTTTTAAAATCAAGCATCATAGGCCTCTTTGTCTTGACAGTGTCGGGCGATAGCACCCTCATTGGGTTTTGCCATTTCAATGGTTTGGTGGTCAAGGCATTCTTGTTCATTCAGTAAGAACTGAATCTTACGATGCCACATGTCTTAGTTGGTTCCATCCAACTTATTGCCTTGGTTAAGGTCAACAACCAACGGTCTTGGTGGTCATCACTATATTCCATAATATGCAAAGGAGGACATTTAGTATACATTTAAAAACTTTGTTCAAAAAATCCTGATTAAAACTAATGGTTCCCTTCTCCACACGATGAAACTAAAAATTTCGCTAAGCTCATAATCGATTTTGGGAACATATAGTTTTAACTGATTTCGAACAAAAGAAAATCAAGGAGGAAGGCATATCCAAACCACAAAATAATGGGCCATACATCGGGTGTGCAAGGATCCCACATAAGGGACCCAATTTGGTATTTAAAGTGATATGCCGAGTCAATATAAGAAAGTGATATGCAGTGCAGAGGCTTCCCTTTACATGACTTCTCAAAAATAAAATTTAAATTACAATCATCTATTTACATTCCAGAATCCTACTATATCACTACTAGGGAGCTCCACACTTTGCATCACATTCAAATACCAACTCTATCGCACATACATAAAACATATCCCTTGTACAAGTACCAATAAATTTTTCATCCCATAGAATATAAAAAAAATAACATGGGTTGCATGGGATGTGGTTTGACATCGTTTCCTTAATGGTATGAGTCAAACAAAACCAATACTGCCACGGGAAGGTATTAGTAACATCTCGATTATTTGTAAATATCTTATAATATATCTCCACATCACATGGAAAAAATATGGGATCCTTTTCTCTCGTTTTCTTCCCATGGATTTAATTCACAGGAGTTTCTTGCTAATGGGCAACCACCTCACAAAAAAGAGAACAACCCATAAAATAATTATATACTTAAAGCAAGAAACCCTCACAACAGAGATGTACATATATAAAAGATCTCAAAGCTTTGCTTCTTGACTCAAATGATATCAAGAAACCATGCATATAACAAAATCCCATCCAAGAAAAGCATGTGCAACCTAACAAACTTAATAAAACAAATGGGCTGCACAACTAATTTAAGAAAGAATAAAAAAAAACTTTTTTTTTTCTTTTTATTCTTTTCTTTTCTTTTCCTTCTTTTCTTTTTTCCTTCCCCTTTTTTATTTTTTGGTTTGAACATCACATGGCTGCAACAGCCATTGGCTACAGCCTGCTACTACTATGGCCATGTGGGCAGGGCCCGCAACCTGCTGCACACAGCCATGACAGCTTCAGGCTATGACCTTTTGCTGCTGTTGTGCATAGCTCGTGCACACGACTTGCTTGTGCACAGCCGCAGCAGCCATAGGCCTCGTCCTGCTACTCACAGTCGTGGCAGCTTCAGGCCGCGGTTTGTTGTTGTTGCTACTATGCTCGGACAGTAAGCTGCGGGGAGGAAAGAAAAGAAAAGGAAAAGAAGAAGAGGAGGGAAGAAGGGGGCATGGTGCACACGCTCTATGCAATGCACATGCGTTCATGGTTTCATCTCTTATGGAAACCCTAAAATCATTCCTCTCCAAATCAAGAAAACTCTTCCCATCACAAGATCGAACAAAAAACTAATGGCTTTGATACCAATGTTAGATAAATTGATTGATGATAAAAAAATATTCGATTTGGATCTTATCTGAACTTAAATGGGAATACAGCAGAAGAGAGATCAAGAACCAAGTTTTTTATTATGAATATATGAACAATCTTCTTCTTTCTCTAGATATCTTGAAAGGCTTCTCCATAGATAACTCCACACCACAGACCCTTGGGAAAAGATGGAATCCCATAAAGAACACAAATACTTGGAGAGCAAGAGAGAAATTAGGAATTTTGGTTTTCTAGTTATGTGGCCTTTGGGTTAGAGGTACCGTATTTATAACCAAAACTCTAAGCCCCCCTCCCCCTTTTAGACTCACACTAGGAATAGAGAAGGAGGAGGAGGGGAGAGTCCGCCACTTATATGGCTGACCCTGTCTCCCCTTGCTCGCGGGTTGGGCCGGCCAGCCCTTGTGGGCGCCTTGGACTGGGCCAAAGGCCCATGTCCAATTTACAATCTAGATAAGGATGTGAGAGTTTGAATTTAAATGTATCATCACATAATGCACATGTATGTCCAACAAAGTATCTTTACCACCTTATCTAGGTATGGACTTAAGAGTTACCTATGCTGTGGGGATTTGATCCCCAACCACTTAACGTGGTTATTTGAAGCTAAACTTAATTATGAGTCGAGAAGAGTTAGTGCAATTTGGGAAACTACCACCACCTCACCACCCTAATTGTTAGAATTAGATTGCCTATTTGGCAATCAAGCTCTTCCTCTATTGCATAAAATAATTTCTCTCTCTCTCTCTCGCTCACCCTCTCCCATAATTGAATTGTGCTCCCCATTCTCAATTAGAGTTCTCCATTCTCCTTAGTGAGTGTGTGAGAAAATAGGTTTCTCAAACCCTACGTTGTGATAATGGTAATTGTCGTGATGGGCAATAGAGATGGGAACAAAAAGCTACATAGTGGGAATAACAGTATGTGGAAGGGGTATATTCCCGTGAAGGCCTTACACTTGTGAGGTTATTGGTAGCTGATCTTTCCCTTCCTTTATAGTTATAAAAATTTTGAATGATTGACCCTACTAGTAGGACGATCCAAAATGTTTTCGCCTTTCAGTAGTATCAAAGCTTTCCCTACTAATGGGAGGCATTCAATATTTTTTTCCATGCATTGCATGATACTTTCTTTTTTATTTCATTTAAGAAAAAAAAAAAACTTACTACTCTTTAGAATATGATTATGTTTTAAAAGGTAATTGGTTACTTTTCATGAATAGTAAAGTTAGATTAATTTTGAAAAAAAATGTGTTCACTTTCTGTGAACAAGGGGCCGTTTGTTTGACGATGAGGATGAGATGAGAATGTTGTGGGACTTGGTCCCATAGTATAGTGGGATGGAGAAACAAGGGTGGAATTTTTACTTTTCCCATGAAGAATAACTAAAGTCTCACCAATTTGATAGGACTTTAGATAGAATAAAGGTGGCATTTTTAAATGCCATGTCCACAAACAAAGCATTTAATGTTATTCCTTAAGTTTTTGTAAGTTCACCACCCCAGGTTAACCAAACAAAGTAGGGGTGGGGTGGGATTTTTAAGTGCCATATCAGTACTTTCCCACCTGAATTCTCCCACCCCACCTAAGTCCCCTGTCAAACAAACAACCCCTAACGTACTGTTCATAGAACCATGAACACTATTTAATTAATAAAAATATGTTAGTGTTGTGTACTACTTATTGAACAGTACATTAACTTTAATTTTCAATTTTTTTTTAAACATTGTTCTATAGTTAGGCTACAGTAGTGTTTAAAAAAAATATGACAATAAGATTTGCAGGTCAGAAGCATACGTACACAGGCCGTGAGCCCACAATAGTTTTGTACCCCACACAACCCAACCCTTTACACATGCCTGCTCGAAGATCCTCAAGCCTCAGGCCTTTGGTATTTTTGACCCCATATTGAGTGTATTAGCTCTAACTTATACGTGACCAGCTCACTCTCTTATCGTCTCCTCACTCTCCTCTCCTCAACCATATCTTCTCCTCAATCTCCTCTCCTAATTTCATGTAATTGTATCCTTGTAATATTCTAGTTTTATTTCTTTCCTTTTATCCCTTCCCCATTATAGGAAGTTTGATTTTATCTTGAGAGATATTCACTCACCAGCTTTGTATAGCATTTTGTATATAGCCATACGATGGCTCTCTTGAATTGATATGAAAAATAACATTCTAATCTCCAAATATTCTCTTATCATGGTATCAGTCCAGCAAAGTCTCTGTGCCTCTTCTTCTCCTCCACCATGCCTGGTGGAACCCCAGCGACACCTTCTCCACCAACCTCCAATCCATCTTCTCCATATTTTCTCAATTCTTCTGATCATCCTGGCAGTCCATTTGTTACCCAGCTTCTTTCGGGTGATAATTATCCTGTATGGAGCCATACCGTCACCATGGCTCTCCAAGCAAAGAACAAGCTCGCCTTCATCAATGGCACCATCTCTAAATCAACTTCAGAACCAAATCTATCTGTTTGGCTTGCTGCAACACCCCCCCCCCCCCCCCCCCCCCACCCAAAAAAAAAAAAAAAAAAAAAAAAAAAAAAAAAAAACCCACCCCCCCCCCCCCCCCCCCCCCCCCCCCCCCCCCCCCCCCAACAAAAAAACTGGTGACTTTCTAGCTTATTCATTCCACCGTTCCTGCCATAACCAATAGCCTCCTATGGAGTACCACTACTACCAAAATATGGAAGGACCTCCTTGATTGTTTCTCTAAAAAAAATGCTCCACGTATCTTCGAAATACGGTGAGCCATTGCTAATCTTAACTTGGACACCAATTCCATTTCCACATATTATACCACTCTTAAAGCCTTACACGATGAACTTGCCTCATACAGAACTCTACCGGCTTGTACATGTACTGCTCTTGCACCTCTTATTTCCCTTCTAGATGAAGACCATCTCATGGATTTGCTACAAGGACTCAATGAATCATATGCCGCAATTGTAGCCAATCGCTATTAATGGATCCTCTCTCGTCCATTAACAAAGTCTATTCCCTTCTTCAAGAGGACCCGTCAACACTCCTTAACCGACTCAAGGCAACCACAACTTTGAACATGCTGCAATGTACACTCAAGCCACCACTCCGCTGCATCCTTCTTCCAGGATCGACAACAGCTCCTCTTGTCCGAAATATCATTGCTCTCACCGCAACATTGACGAACACTCGATTCCCATTGGCTCAAGCTTCATGGGCTATCAATTATGGATCCTCTCCGTCCTACAAAGTCATTCCCTTCTTAAGAGGACCGTCAACACTTTAACCACTAGCAAACACCTTGAACATAGCTCTTCCTCGAGTCATGGTGGCTTGGCCCGTGGTGGTCGTGGATCTGGTTCCCCACCTATTTGGTCATCCTCATCTTATTGTGCCAAATTGGCCGCCTCTCCTTTGGGTGACACAACTGCTTCTACAACTAAGTGCTCCACCTCTTTTACATCGGAACAGGTCCAACAATTGCTCGCCTTACTCCCTTTCGGTAATCCGCATAGCTTGGCAAATTTTGTAGGTATTCCCCTTTGTTTCTCTACTATTTTGCATTATTGTTTGATTATCGACAGTGGTGCCACCAACCACATGGTTTCGGATTTGTCCCTTTTTTCTTCCTACACCAAAGCCCATAGTAATTTTACCATGGGACTTCCTACCGGTGCTAATACTTCTGTGGCACACGTTGGGAGTGTTCAACTTTTTTCCAATACTATTCTCCATATCGTATTGCATGTACCTACTTTCAAGTTTAATTTATTATCCCTTAGCCAACTTACCACCGACTCTAATTTTCCTATTGTTTTTTCTCATGACACTTATGTCTTTCAGGGCTAACAAATGATGAAGATTTTTGCAACGACTAAGAAACAGGGTGGAAGTTACCTTTTGCACTCACCGGTTCCCTTCACTGCTGCCATGGTTCCAGGCTCCCATTTTGATCTTTGGCATTGGCACCTTGGACACCCCGCTTTTTCATTATCTCCAAATTTTAAAACATTGGACAATAATATTTGTTTTTCTAATAATTGCACCTGCACGGTTTGCCCCTTAGCAAAGGAAACCTTGTTAACCTTCCCTACTAGCATGATTAATACTACCTATTGTTTTGAATTAATTCATGTTGATGTTAGGGAGCCATTTTGTATATCTTCCCATTCTGGTGCACGCTATTTTTAACGGTGGTTGATGACTTTTCTCGTAGCACTTGGGTTTATTTGATGAATTATAAAACTGATGTCTCACCTCTTCTTCCCTATTTTTTGGCTATGGTTACTAAACAATTCAACACCCATGTTCGCCAAATGCGTTCTGATAATGCCTGGGAATTTTTCAATTCTCCCAAGTATGATTATTTTCATTCTTTGGGCATCATACACCAATCAATTTGTGTTTACTCTCGCCAACAAAATGGTGTTATGAAGCGTAAACACCACCATGTACATACTATTTCCGGTGTATTGCACTTTCAAGCCAATGTACCATTGAATTGTTGGGGAGATTCTTATTGCTGCATTTCTCATCGATCATTGGCACCTGTCCTGAATCACCAAATACCATTTGAAATTCTTTTTCAAAAAAAAAAACCAATTTTATCCCATCTCCGTGTGTTTGGCTGCCTTTGTTTTGGTCACAACCCCACTGTTAAACATAAATTTGATAAGTGTGCATCTCTATGCATTTTTGTACGTACCCCTACAGTAAAAAAGGTTACCGTATATTTGATATCTCCACTAACACCATTTATGTTTCTCGTGATGTCCTATTTCATGACCATATCTTTTCATACAACATGTTGCCACACCCATCCTCTTCTTCCTCACCTATTCTTCCCTTACCACTAACTGAACCTGACTCCACTTCACCAACCCCTCCCACACGACATGAACCCGATCCAACTAATTTTCTCCATTGCCAATGTCGACTACCCCTCCACCCAACTCTCCCACATCCCATGGACCCATACCCATTAATCCATCCATCCCCACCGAACCACCCATCCAACCCAACACCACTTCAACCCCACCGGATTTATTACCTCGATGCACCTCCGCCCCGACACCTCAAGGACTTCTATGTGTCCAATGTCCGTGCAAACTCTTCTTCAACTGTTGGTTCAGGTACCTCCCATCCTCTCTCATTTTTTACCATATAGTCATTTTTCTCTTACTCACCTCTCTTTTCTCAACTCCTTATCCATTACTCATGAACCCGCAAATTTTTCCGAAGCTATGCAATTACAGGAATGGCATGATGCTATCCAGACTGAGATTGTGGCTCTTGAAAACAATCACACTTGGACTATGGTTCCCTTACCTCCTGGTAAACGGCCCATCGAGCCCAAATGGGTTTATAAAATCAAAAGAAAATTTGACGGGTCCATTGATCGTTACAAAGCCCGTCTTGTGGCGAAGAGCTACATCCAGATTGAAGGGGTTGACTGCCATGACACTTTTACCCCAGTTGCTAAGTTGGTTACGGTTTGAGCTCTCCTAGCCATTGCCACTGCCCGTGGATGAAGAAGTGTAAATGACCCCCTCCTGGTTATCAACAAAAGGGGGAGTGTCTTATTTGTCGCCTACACAAATCCCTGTATGGTCTTAAATAGTCTTCTCGCAATAGGTTCTCCAAATTTTCCAAGGTTCTATTGCATTTCGGTTTCAGCTAATCTCACACTGATTCTTCGCTATTTTTTCTATACCAACAAGACTCCTCCGTATTGTCCTTGTGTATGTTGACGATATCGTCATTACCGGGTCAGATCTCTCATCCATCAACAAAGTCAAGGATCAAATTTACCAAACTTTCCAGAGAAAGGATCTTGGAACCCTAAAGTACTTCCTCGGCATTGAGGTGGCTTATTCCACCAACGGCCTCTATATTTCTCAACGAAAGTATACATTGGATATCGTTGCGGATTGTGGATTAACCGGTTCTCGGCACTCTGAGTTTCTTATGGAATAGAATTTAAAGTTATTTGATTCCGTGGGCGATGTTCTTTCTGATCCATCTATCTATCGCCAAATGGTTGGTCATTTGATATAACTCACAGTTATATGGCCCGATATTGTTCATACAGTCAATATCTTGAGCCAGTTTATGCATCAACCCTGCCAGCCTCACTTAGATGCAGGCATACGCTTCCTGCGCTATCTCAAGGCTATTCCAGGGCAAGGCATATTATTTCCTAGACAATCTAATCTCTCCTTGAAGGCTTATTGTGACTCTAATTGGGCCGGTTGCCCATGACATGCAGATCCACCACTGATATTGCATTTTTCTTGGCTCTAGCCCTATTTCATGGAAGACTAAGAAGCAAACCACAGTTTCTCGCTCATCGACTGAGGTTAAATATCGGGCTATGGCGGTTGCCACATGTGAACTTACATGGCTGTCTTATCTTTTACATGATCTGGGCATCCCTTCTTTGGCTCCCATTTCCCTTTATTGTGATAATACGGCCGCCCTTCACATCGCCGCCAACCCGGTTTTTCATGAGCGAACCAAGCACATTAAGATTGATTGTCATGTCATTTGTAGCAAGGTCCAGCAGGGGTTTCTTCGACGGGCCAAGGTTTCCACTCAAGACCAACTGGCCGATTTATTCACCAAGTCTCTTGGACGTGAGCAATTTCAGTATCTACGGTCCAAGTTGGGCATTTCTAATCTCCATGCTCCAACTTGAGGGGGAGTATTAGCGCCAGCTTATATGTGACCAGCTCACTCTCTTATCTTCTCCTCAACCTCCTCTCCTCAACCTTATCTTCTCATCAATCTCCTCTCCTAATTTCATGTAATTGTATCCTTGTAATATTCTAGTTTTATTTCTTTCCTTTTATCCCTTTCCCATTATAGGAAGTTTGATTTTATCTTGAGAGATATTCTCTCAACAACTTTGTATGACATTTTGTATATAGCCCTATGATGCCTCTCTTGAATTGATATGAAAAATAACATTTTAATCTCCAAATATTCCCTTATCAGAGTGTTTATAGACCCACCCATGCAGTATAGCTTATCTCAAAGCCATGCACACCAACATCCAACACACGCATGACCCTTTGCTGTACCATGCCTTGCACCCAAAACCGTCTTCAACCCCCTTTTGTCTACCCGTTGCTACAGGGCCTGAACTCCATGGTCGAGGCTCCTCTCGTTGAATAAAATAAAATAATATCAATACTAAAACTGGATGGAGTTCCAAGTTTTGGTTGAGGCTGAGGATGAAGGAGGATACGAAATGACTATTTTGCCCCTATAATTTTAAGTTATGAGCATAGTCTTTATTTTGCCCAGATGGGCTTATACCGTTTTAGCTAATATTTATTTTATAAGTTGTGGCCTTGTGGAGGCGGGGGGCTTACGATGTTGTTTTATCCTTAAGCCCAAGTAAGCCTTTTTGTTTAAGTGTTATGGGCTGACTTATGAAACCATCGCCCACTTGGGAATATGGACTAGTTTATGCATTGTTTGGGTTTTGGAACAAGTACAATCAAATTCTATAAAATTAAACTTGCTTTAATCTTAGGGATAATTGGTAAGGGTGTGGTATGCTCTTAAACATGAGATGTTAAATGGTTAATGAGATAACATTGGGTGGGTTGTGCTATGGGCGTGTGTGTGTGTGTGTGTGTGTGAGAGAGAGAGAGAGAGAGAGAGAGAGAGAGAGAGAGAGAGAGAGGGAAAGCGATAGGGATGGGGGAGGTGAGAGATGTATGCAAAGGAGAGAGGGTGAAATTATAGCTTTCCTCAAAATTCATTATATTATGTTTTTTTTTTTTTTTTTTTTTTTTTTGTGTGCCTAAGCAAGTTACCCCGGCGCATCTAATCATATGCATTTAATGAGAACCTTATAAAACAATTGGCCTATTTAAAGGGATCAATTCTGTCTATTCTCTTTGGTAATATCAAGAATCTAACCTTGAAATATAAAGAGTTGAAAAGGCACACCACACAAATTATAGACCTAAGCTATACAGGACTTTCCTCACAACTTCTCCTAGAATTATTTTAGACCTGCCCTTGGCTCTTTTAATGCCTTCCATCTGAATGAAATCACTCCTCTGTAATAGAAAATAATCAATAAATTTATTTTAATTTAAATGCATTTGAGTTTTAATAGCATGATAGGCACTACCAGGGCGAATGGATTGATGGTCTAATCACTACCAAGGGAATGGATTGATGACCTAATCCAAGTATCCCACATGGAAGTGTTCCCCACATAATTTGCAATGTTAAAGAGAAAGAAAATGCAAAAATAAATATTTAAACATTCCACTAATGGGTGACTGACAGGCTAGCATTTCTGTTTATATCTGTACACATATATGAGTAATGATCTCACACCATCACGATAGCAAATTGGAATAGAGTTTTTAAAACTTAACATGTCATGACATTTTAATAAAAAAAATTATATTGGATATTACAAAAAGTTTACATTTAATCATATTTAGCTCAAGGATATATACTTTACTGCATATCCCACAACTACATGCCTCTGTTCTAGATTCTTGGAGGAGAGATTAAATTATGGATGTCTAGTCTGAATCTGACCTTTTTACATTCCCTGCATAACATATTGAAACAAATAAGCTCCTAAGCGTAAAACATTTTTTCCCAATAGCTCTTACTCAAATATGGACAATGTTATGTCCTTGTAAGCCACGTAGTGACAGTAGGCTAGTGTATAGGAAGATGTTAATTTAAGGTGGGGTCTTGTAGCCACATTGCATGCCTTGCAGTGAAGTAGAGTGGTTTAGGATTGTTAGTGGGGTTGAGTGAGTCATGGGTTAGTTGAGTAGTTGAGTATTTTTAGGGATGTTATCAAGTGGGGTCAGCTGTGGGGATGTGGCATTTGTTTAGGAGTTTGTTACTGGTCAATATGTTCTATTTATATATAATCAAATTATATCTGAAGGGTTATCAGTTATCGGGTATTTGTTTATGCATTGGAGATTATAGTTCTCTCGAATGAACTATCTTTATTGTTGCTCCTCTTACTTTGGTTTTACTATATCAAAATAGGTAGGAACAAGCAGAAGGGTCGAAACAAGGGGCTTAGGGACTTAACTTTCGAGAGTATCCTAGGACCTTTGGACTCTTCAATCCGCTACACTCAGTCTAGAGTTCAAGCACATAATAGCTTGGTATCAGAGCCAAGCCGGGCCGACCAATACTTGGAGCGATTAGAGACAGAGATGGAAACCCTTGCAGCCGCACAAGATCAAAACTTCAAAGAGCTAATGGAGTCAATACAGAAAATGTTTGTTGTAGTCAATACTAGGCTGGACAGCGTTACTGCAAGCCGTGAACACAGCGAGAGCTCTCACCACAACCTTCAACATGAAGGTGAAAGAACCTTCACCAGACCGACTAACGGGACAGGAGCAACTGGTGCAGTGCTACCCAAAGTTGTGAAGTTGGATTTTCCCAAGTACAACAACGAGGATGATCCAACCAGCTGGGTTGATCATGCTGATCAGTTCTTTGAGTACCATCGAATGCCCATGGAGGAACGTGTTCCATTAGCATCATAGAACCCTGAGGGTAACGCCCAATTATGGTACCAACTCCTCAAAGAAGAACGTGAGAATGCACCTATCAATTGGCATGAATTTAAGGAGGAAATCTTTGTGAGGTATGGCCCATCCCATTACCAAGATTTTTTTGGTGAGCTAACAAAGCTTTGGCAAATTGGGATGGTGAGAGAATATCAAAACCAGTTTGCCAAGTTATTGTTATGAGCATGGAAACTCACATAAGAGCAACAAGTGGGGTGTTTTATTAGTGTCTTGAAGGATGATTTGATGGTTGATGTCCAAGCTTGCAAGCCTGTTACACTATCGCGGCGATAGGGTTGGCTCGATTATACGAGGCTCATGATCAATCCACTAAACAATTGTCCTCTCCTGGAGAACTCGACTCATGATGCCGATTAAGAAACTATCTCTGATGGAATTAAGCAAACGTCGAGCTAAAGGTTTATGCTTCAATTGCAATGAGAAATTTGGCCCTAGCCATCATTGCAAAAAGTTATTCCCTATCGAAAGGAGCTGGTCAGATGATGAAGTTGCTAAACCTGATGAGACCGAGTTGGATAAGGGATGATGAAGATGAGGTTCCCTGTAGTCACCCTTGCGGACAAGGATGTAATTTAGAGGGGAAAAATATTATGTCCTTGTAAGTCACGTAGTGGCAGTAGGCTAGTATTTAGGAAGATGTTAATTGAAGGTGGGGTCTTATAGCCACATTGCATGTTCTTGCAATGAAGTAGAGTGGTTTAGGATTGTTAGTGGGGTTGAGTGAGTCATGGGTTAGTCGAGTATTTTTAGGGATGTTATCAAGTGGGGTTAGTTGTGGGGATGTGGCATTCGTTTAGGAGTTTGTTGCTGGTCAATATGTTCTATTTATATGTAATCAGTTTATATCTGAAGGATGATCAGTTATCAAGTATTTATTTATGCATTAGAGATTATAATTCCCTCGAACGAACTATCTTTATTGTTGCTCCTCTTACTTTGGTTTCACTGTATCAAAATAGGTAGGAACAAGCAGAAGGGTCGGAACGAGGGGCTTAGGGACTTAACTTTCGAGAGTATCCTAGGACCTTTGGACTCTTCAATCCGCAACACTTTGTTAAACCCGTGCCCAAAAATGCAGGCTAATTTGAAATTTTGTTGAAAGTCCGGATGTCACGCCCCCATCCCGATGTAAGATATTTTGCCATAATAGGGGATGACTGGAGCAACACACATCATCCCAATACCTACCAGGATCACAGATACAGTGTCTCAAGCCATAATCCACCCTATCATCACATTATGATAACAGAAAGGAACGTACCAAAATGGAATAAAGCATTCCAATTATAGAGTTAGCGGAAGCGAAAATTAAATTAAATTATGTGAAATTATAGAGCATCGGTTCTCTAATGATAAAACACAGTACATTGTTTATAATTGTAACCATTTAATCTCTCCTTATAAGTAAACATATAGTTTATACATGATTGTGGAATGAAAACAGAAATTAAATAATAAATAATTGTCCCAAGGGCACCATTCTTGGGTGTACATCTACACCCAAGCTACAGCCTACGGCTCCACTTGATTCACATCTAGCGGTGCTCATCAAGAGTAGTACCTCCTGCATATCAACTAAAAAGGGATTGCGCAACGGGGTTAGCTACACTAACTAGTGAGGGAGCAAAGGGGAATGCACACGCATAAATAATATCAATATCAGAATGATGCATGCTAATGTTAGATTCATTTTCCACCTAGCACACAATTTTATCGGTCAAGTGTATGCTACTGTGATAATTTGGGAGACACTGAGGGTCACTTATCCTATTACCCCAGTGAAACCTCAAATATCACAAGAGGACCTGCGCCGATAGAAGCCATCATGACCACCCAGTGGCAGACTCCGATAACCATCACTACCCCTGACCTGGCCTCCCCCGCCTCCAATGAAATCAGGTGCACAGACTATCCAATACATAAACCCCTTTTGGCAAGGGTCGTAGCATAAGAGAACAAGTATCCTAGTCACAGATATACTATATGCAGGTCCTATCATCTTGAGAGGTATTTCGGGTGCATCAACGTCCCATTCCATCTAGTACCCGGGTACCAGCACGGCACGACACATACAGATCAGGATGGCATATATAAGATTTCATAAGTACATAAATTGGGGGTTCCGGTACCGGCACACCCAGCACCGTAGCCCGATACAATGGTGAGAGCATTATCATGTTCATAACAGTTCACATTTGAATAACAATGCAATGCGCACAATGCTTATAATTATATAATAGCATGCTTAAGATTTGCATAATATATATATATTCAAACCTGATGAGTCATAGAATCCCCCAACCAACCAAAAGCTACCAAGTAAATGTACTGGGACTGAATTTGAGGACCGAGCCAACCTGGCTGAACCAAGCCAAGGCCAAGGTCGAGCACTGAGGCCGAGGTTGAGCACTGAAGCCGAGGCAGAGGTCGAGCACGAAAGACGAGGTTGAGGTCGAGCACTGAAGCTGAGGTCGAGGTCGTGCACTGAAGCTGAGGCCGAGGTCGAGCATTGAGGCCAAGGTCGAGCACTAAAGATGAGGCCAAGGCTGAGCACTGAGGCTATGGCCGCCCGAGGCCAAGGCCACGGCCACCGGAGGCCGAGGCCGAGCATTGAGGCCATGATAGGGCATAAAATCACCTCACAAATTAGAAGCTGCCACGTGGCCGACCTAAGGTCAATCCAAGAACCAAACTAAGGCTGAGCTCTGAGCCGAGCTCGCACGAGTCAGCCATAAACTCCTGACCGAGCATACATAGGACAGCCTAGGCCGAGGTGACTGCCGAGACTGACCTACCAGGCCGACCTCCCAGGCTGAGCCCTCCACTAAGGTCATCATAATGACCCACCGGGAATTACGGAGCCACATTAGCGTATCCCAAGAATCACGAGATAAGGATCGAGCCATAATCCCAACGCGATACGAAATCACGCTAAGAATGGACTCTTACCTTAACAAGAGTCCAACCCCGAAAATGACTCTCCACTCTGCTCTACGCGAGAGAGCCTTCCAACAGAAGAACTCCTACCATACTAGGACTCTGCCAACCGCCTCACCTCATCCACACTCTATAAATACCTAGGTATGGAGCATAATACCACATCTCACTTTTTGACTAGCTGTTACGCTGTTGCACTGGAAACCTGACTTAAGCGTCGAAGAGTCCTAGGCCGGAGCCACACCGGCTCTCTTACGCTTACTCGGTTTTTTACAGGCTCATCCGTGGGTGAACCGGGCAGCGAAGGTTTTCACATGCAGCAGATTTGGCACCATCTATGGGAATGACATCAGCAAGTCATCGTCGTTTCTACCAACCTCAAGAGCAGCAACAATGGTGTACACGAGATCAGGTCAATATAGCTCAACCTCTTTAGGAGATGAGCTGCAACCTAATAGGCAGGCGAGACAATCACCACCCCCGGAGACGTCGTGGCAAGGGGTGGCAAGAAGACCCCCACGAGGGGAAGGTGCTTCGCACAATGCGGGTACCACTGTCAATCCCATGCCACCAGGTAACGTAGGCAATGGGGGAGGCGTACTGGACACGACGGCGGTAGACCAAACTTAGGCCGAGCCGAATGGGCTGATCTTGCCATCGCCACCACCTTTGTCGGAGAGTTTGGATCCTGAAGGGCTGATGAATAATCGGCAGGTCATGGATTTGCAATTATAGGTGCTTCAAACTAACGAGATGCTGCGAACCTTCATGACTCAGATGGTTCAGGGTGGGCTGATGGGTCAGCCACCGGTCATGCCCCGGCTGGCACCTGCACGTGTCATAAATCAACAACAACAGGGTGGTTGACAGAGGGCCGAGCTGAGTCATCTCATCCCTGGGGCCAAAAAACTCCCCCTCCCCGAGCTAGCGGGGGAAATCGGCTGGACAAGCGAGGACACCGTCGAAGTCCGAGGGTCACAGAGGACATCGAGCCAGTTGGGTCAACTACACTGAGATCGATCTTTTCTGGGTGACTCGGTGACGGTGAAGGACCAAGGAGACACCAAGACTGGCGCGAAGAGCCCCGAGGGCGACTCGCTACAAGGGAAGAAGAGGATTCTCGCCATAGCCCCTGGCGACGAAGTCCACTTCGTCGGAGAGATGGACGAAGGAGCCCACATGAGTCTGACCACAGAGATGACGGGCGCGCGAGGAGAAGTGATGTTGGCTGAGCTGACCATAATGGCCGACCTCGTCAACACGAGCGAGAGGATCAGGTTGGCCGACCTCATCAGGATGAGCTGGCCGACCAGAATGGCCAACTTCAGTAGGAAAAAGCGCAAGACCCCATCCGAGCTGAGGAACAAAATGGCTGAGCTCCAGAGTCTGAAATGGAGAAAAAGCTAAGGGAGTTGACCGAGCAAGTTGAAGGGCTTAAGAAACAAGCAACTCCGGATGCCTACTCACTGGTCGGGCATCACCCCTATCCGCCTGAGATCATGACAGTACCGCCTCCCTTTGACCGGTAGGGTTCAAACCCCGATCACATCAACTACTTCAATGCAATGATGACCATGAATGGCGGGACTGAGATTGTTTCTTGCCGAGCTTTCCCGTCGTCCCTAAAGGGTGCAATAACTTCTTAGTTCTCATGGCTACCGCTGAACCCTATTACAAGCTTGGCCCAACTTTGCCGAGCCTTTGTCACTCGTTTCCAAAGTAGCATGAAGTATAAGAAGACGACGGTGAACCTGCTCAGTATGAAACAGAGGTCAGACGAGTTGATCCAATCATACATCTCCCGGTTCAATAAAGAATCCTTGGATGTTAGAGACCTGGATGAGGCCACAGCTCACACCGCGATGAGCAATGGACTTACACATGAAGACCTGATCAAGGAATTGGCTCGAAAGTCTACCAAAAGTATGGCCGAGCTCTTTGATAGGTGTAACGAGTTTGTAAACATGGAAAACGTTCTCCAAGCACGCAAGGGGAATGAAAATGAGGGAGAGAAGAAAAGGTTAGCAACCGATGACCGAAGGGATGAAAAGCGGACCAAGACTGACAGCAGGGCCAAGAGCTCAGAGTCCCGAGTACACTCCCTTAAACACGTCGCGGAAGGAAATTTGGATGCAAATTCAAGACAACGGGTACATACGCTGACCTCGACAGATGCAAGCCGGGTCATCCCGAAACCCCTACAAGTACTGTCTATTCCACAAGGACGAAGGCCACGACACCGAGGAGTGCTACCAGTTGAAATGAGAAATTGAAGAGCTGATCAGAGCAGGGCACTTAAAGCGGTACATCAAGGGGAGCCGAGAAGAACGTGGAAGTCAATGACCCGAAGACCGCAACCAAAGGAAGTTCGAGCCGAGGTCTGAGAGCCGGAGGACCGAGCGCGATGAGGACAAGGTCCGAGCCAAAAAGAAGGATGATGGATCCGGGCCGAGCAATGAGAAAGGAGCTCCCATATACACCATCCTCGGAGGGCCCAGACATGAATCCACTTGAAAAGCCAAGGTAAATGCACGATTCATCGGAGTCACGGAGATGCCGAGCAAAAGGCCGAAGGCGACGATCTCCTTCTCTGAGGCTGACCTCGAAGTTATAAGTTTACCTCATGATGATGCTTTGGTGGTATAGGTAGAAATAACGAGGAGACCTGTTCAACGGGTATTGATCGATACGGGAGCATCCATGGATCTTATGTCGCTAGAGGCGTATCTACAGTTCGGCTTTGGGGATGAGGCGATCAAACCGGAAGGCACCTCACTCCATGGATTCTCGAGGGCCGTCGCCATGATCAAAGGGTCTATAGACCTCCTGGTCACGTTTGGGAAAGCTCCATACCAAGCGACGATCCAAGTCAAGTTCATGGTGGTACGATCGGTGGTGGCCTTCAACGCCATACTTGGTCACCCATCGCTCATAGCCCTCCAAGCTATCATCTCGCCAATACACTTGAAGATGAAATTCCCCACGGAGAATGGCATCGGAGAAATCCGAGGTGATCAAAAGAGAGCTCAAGAGTGCTACGCCACCTTTATCAAGCAAAATAAAGGAAATGTTCGAGGAATGGCTATGTGTGTTAATCACCTCCCTGAAGACAAGCGGGATGAGCTCACCGAAAGGCGTGGAAGGCCTGTGGAAGACCTCATCCCATTCTCCCTTAAGTGACGAAGACCCAACAAAGACGGTACCGAGGCCTTGGAACTCAAAAAATTTGAAGAAATTTTTTCAGTAATTTTCTTAAGTATTCTACTCTGCACAGCTCATGACAAGCATTTATGTATTCGGCTTCGGCCTTGACATTCTTGATTCAATAAAATAAAGTCTTTTCTCTACTTGCTTAGCGCACTTGCAACACGTTGGGTGGACCAAGTCGTAAGACCGGTCCTTATAGACCTGGCCGACCTCAAAGACCAACCCTCATAGGACGGACGGCAACCAAGTCATCGGTAACCAAGTCATAAGACCGGTCCTCATGGACCTGGCCAACCTCAAAGACCGACCCTCATAGGTCGGAAACCAATTCATAAAACCGGTCCTCATAGGCTTGGCCAACCTCAAAGACCGACCCTCATAGGTCGGCAATCAAGTCGTAAGATCGGTCCTCATAAACCTGGCCGACCTCTAAGACCAAACCTCATAGGTTGGCAACCAAGTCGTAAGACTGGTCCTCATAGACCTAATCGACCTCAAAGACCGACCCTCATAGGTCGGCAATCAAGTCATAAGACCAGCCCACAAAGACTGGCCGACGTCTGAACCAACAAGAGCAAACTCTCCCCATGGCCGAGCTGAACAAAGTCTAAAACTAAGCTAGGGCATTATGCTCAGCCATGGAGGCTACTCGGCCACACAGCCACTTATGTGGTAGCTGACTTGAGTTGATTGTTGGGGACAACAAATTAACCAAGGCAAAAGTCATCCCGACCTCGGGCATGACATGGCCGAACCAACGACCCGGTAAAGCATAGCTAAAAAATAGCCAAGTCCTTAAGCTCGACTAATAGAATGGGTCGTCAGCTCAGCCACAACATCAAATGGAACAACACACACAAGGAAAAGAAGGCTAAAATTATCGAGCTAAAACACTTAGACAAATTTTGATAAACAAAATTTTTATTGATTAAAGAGCCGACTGCTCGACATAGTACATATAGAGGAAGCTCGGCCTGGTACATACCAAAAAAAAAAAAAAAGGGGTAGAGTTCAGCGTGATTCAACGATCCAGATCAAAAGACGGTTCGAAATCCCGAGCAACATCATTATGCTGAGTAACGTGGCACTAACACCCCAATTGACAGACCGTACAACGTCAAACCACCGAAGGAAAAGAGCCCGAACTTAGCCTCGGAACAGAACCGTTAAGCAGACCGAAAGATGACACTCATCAAGGACGAGCCGGGCCTTGATGAGTGGGGGGCCTGTGATGCGTCATAGAATCCCCCAACCAACCAAAAGCTCCCAAGTAAGCGTACTGGGATTAAATCCGAGGATCGAGCCGAGCTATCATAGAACCGAGCCAAACTCAAGGACCGAGCCGACCTGGCCAAACCGAGCCAAGGTCGAGGCCGAGCACTGAGGCCAAGGTCGAGCACTGAAGTCGAGGCCAAGGTCGACCACTGAAGACGAGGCCAAGGCCGAGCACCGAGGCCACGATCGCAAGAGGCCAAGACTGAGCATTAAGGCCGTGATAGGGCATAAAATCACCTCACCAATTAGAAGCTGCCATGTGGCCGACCTGAGGTCAATCCAAGAACCGAACTGAGGCCAAGCTCTGAGCTGAGCTCGCACAAGTCAGCCATAAACTCCTGACCGAGCATACACAGGATAGCCTAGGCCGAGGTGACTGCCGAGACCGACCTACCAGGCCGACCTCCCAGGCCGACCACTGAGCCCGAGCCCTACACCAAGGTCACCATAATGACCCATCGGGAATTACGGAGCCACGTCAGTGCATCCCAAGAATCATGGGATAAGGATCGAGCCACAATCCCAACACAATACAAAATCACGCCAAGTATGGACTCTTACCTTAACAAGAGTCTGACCCTGAAAATGGCTCTCCAATCCGCTCTACGCGAGAGAGCCTTCCAAAAGAAGAACTCCTACCATACTAGGACTCTCCCAACCGCCTCACCTCATCCATACTCTATAAATACCCAGGTATGGAGCATAATTCCACATCTCACTTTTTGACTAGCTATTACGCTGTTGCACTGGAGACCTGACTTGAACGTTGGAGAGTCCTAGGCCAGAGCCACACTAGCTCTCTTGCGCTTACTCGGTTTTTTACAGACTCATCCATGGGCGAACCGGGCAGCGGAGGTTTTCACACGCAACAAAACCCAACAAAGTCACCCGGAACCTACTCACCTAACACGGGTGTCACCGTGTGTGGTTGACATGAATCTCACCTGGGCTTCCCACTATCCATCGAGTTGGGTAGCCTAGGAACACAAAACAATCATTAAAGCATGCATATGTGGGTCCCATGCTAGGCCCCCAAGGTTAAAATCAAGTTTCAACCAAGATAGCATGAGCAGACTCATGGGCGGTTTCAGCAAAGGTGAGTCTGTCCTTGCCTCCGTTCAGGCCAAAAGGTAAAGACAGAGTGAGTGGACCCACGGGCGGAACTTCTTACTTAGATCTGGGTGTGCATCCATTCGAGACCTAAGACACACCCGAAAGGGAGTGGATCAACGGGAAGATGGGCTTCCTTAATCCGCCCCTGCATCCGGTTGTGCCCTGAGACACACCCGAGAGCTGCTGACCCATGGGCAGAGGCAAATAGAGTGAATCCGTACCTTTGTCCACTCAGGTCATTTCACAGGGTTTATACTGAGCGGACTGACGGGCAGTACCACTATTGGTAGATCCGATCGTTCATCCGTCGACAGTCTCTTTCGAGATTTTAAAGGGCTTCTTCTCCAGCTTGATGCTTGGAGCACCCTAGCACTTTAGGGTCATGGAGGGGGTGTCTAAGCCTCCCTAGGGTCACTAGAACCTAGGTTCACCTCTTGGATCCAAGATCCTACAAAGATTTAGTCTCAATTGGTCCAAGGGTTGGGTTTCAAGGTTCAAAACTAAAGTTTCACCAACCATGGCTGCAATGTAGCACATTTAGGTTTCAAATGGGGTTTGGTTAGCATTATTAGGGCTCCCAAATTAGGGCTAAGTATCACCTTGAGTCCCAAATGGAACCCTAGGTTAGCCCTAGCTCAAGAAACCATCAAAAATATAAAATGGAAATGGAGAGAGAGAGGTACCAAGCTTGGAGTCTTACCTTGGTGAGATTCTCCTTCCAACCATCCTCTCCCTCTCTTCTCCTTCACCTTCTTCTTCCCCCTTAGTCCAGTCATCAAAAGAAGATGTGGGGCAGCCAGCCATTTTGGCATAGCTCCCATCTTCTTCCCTTCCCCTCCTATTCCTCTTCTACTTCCACTTCTTCTTCTTCCTTCCTCCTCCTCTTTCTTCTCTTGTCTCTTCTCCTCCACGGTTTGCTTGGGAGGGAGAGAGATAAGAGAATAAGGATTGTCTTATTCTTTTAAGGGTTAAATGGGCCTTAGGTCATGTTTGGTTTAGGTTTCCCCCAAACAATTAGTGGTCCTTAGGTTTTAAATGGGTTTAATTTTAGGTCTTAGGGCATGTTTGGTCCATGTCATAGACTATTAGGTCCATTTAGTTAATTAGGGTTTGTTTGGGGTGCATCCTAAGTCCATAGGACTTAATTGTCCTTTGAGGCTTGTTTGCTTTAGGTTTAGGGTATAAAACCTATTATTCCTTTAAGTTATGCTTTGTGGGCCCACTTAACCAACTAATGGTAAGGACAGGGGTCCACATGGTCCAAAGGTCCAATTAAGGTGTCTGGGACACGGGGGTGTGGGTACCATAGGAAAATTTACCAAAAGGGCAAGCAACAGCATGTGGTGGATCCTCGAGCGGGTTCAGCACGAGTGTGTCCATTCGTGACTCTGGTGCTGCTGTCAAGGCCCAAACTTCAAGAAAAGTTATGGGGTTTTGACACACACTTTCAGGACTTCGAGGAGATAGTTATTATGATATTTTAAGTTCAAGGTCATTAATGTTGACCATTGCCACCTAGGCATTACCCTGTGGGCAAGGTCTAAGTTGCCCCGAGATATAGGGGTATATTTTGAGCGCGGATGTAACATCCCCCCAACCTTATTAAAAATTTCATCCTCAAAATTTGAGGCAACTAGGGTCTCAAGGGTGAGGACTGTTGAATAACAATACCTCCAATTACCCACTACTTAGACTAAGTCAAAGGTCGGGTCCGGACGAGGCAGTGCCTATTCGACACAACAGGTCAGGTTAAAAAATTCTTTTTTTTTCCTTATAGGGTCACATTACCACAAGAGGTGTGGTTCATAATGACCCTAGGTTCTATTGGGTTAAGGGGTCAGTGGTTACAAGATTCCAAAGGTAACATAAGGCCTTACACACTAAACTATGCCACCAGGAACAAAAAGTTCCCTAAGTCTTCCAGATTAGATGATACCATTCTGGCTTTCACTACTCTAGTCATTCCTGGGTTATAGGATTTAACCTGTCTAGTCCCCAACACAGAGTTTACATTCTGAATGTTATCACTTCAGGTCATCTCATTACCTAACCCAACTTTAGAATGATTTGGAATATTGATGGAATCTCTTATTGTTCATTCCTAGTACGAAGGGAACGCATTTGGTGACCCATTACTCCCTTCATATCTGTCATTGGAATAGGTCTTGTTACATCCTTCAGTTCTAGCTTTCACAACCTTGCAATTTACTACATAGTCATCTCATAGGGAAAGTCTACAATGGTCCACTTTCGAGAGACAAACAGTCTTTTAATGGTGTAGGTCTAAGTCACTCCCTTTAAGCAAGTTCCATTAGCTAACCTAGCCGTTCATTATTAAATTTATGAACCATAATCCTGTGATCAACCATGACCAAGGATCGAGGTTCAACTAACCAATCATAATAAGGTCAAGGCAAGGTCATACTTGTATAGTGCCAGAGAATCACTCTAGTCACACAAGGCTAAGGTCCTAAGATATATATATATATTTATTGTATCAAGAAATCATTCAGAGGTCCTTCGAAAGTGCCGTGAACCTACAAAAGGACCAGGGGGTGATAAAGGAGAATCGGTGTGGTTCCGGCCTAGGACTCTCCGATGCCAAAGTCAGATCTCCTAAACAAACAGATGAATAATAGTATTCAAGATGATTCTAGATGGGTAGAGTACCTTCCCTTTTATAGTAGAGCATGGCGGTGTGGAGAGTCCCAGTTGATGGTGATTAGTCCTCATAGTTGATAGAGTCATCCTTGATTGGTTGTCTTCCCGTGGGACGTAGTGTCATAATAGACTTGGTATCCTTGATGAATAGACCTACCGACGTGGTAGATGAGGTTCTCGGTGTATGAGTCCATCCAGACTACGTGACTGGTAGGCGGGGGCCTAGAGTCCTGGAGACGGTGTGTGTCTCGTAGATAGTAGTGGTGGTACTCTGATCTACATCTACCCGGTACCCGCACCTCAATCCATGTGTCTGTCCATGTGCATAAGGGTCCGTGCCTAAGGGAGGTCCATGCCCGAAGGGGGTTGGCGCCCAAGGGTAGCTGCGCCCCAAGGGGTTGGCGCTCAAGGGTGGCCGCGCCCGAGGGGGTTGGCTCCCAAGGGTGTCCACGCCTCAAGGGGGTTGGCACCCAAGGGTGTCCGTGCCCGAGGGGGTTGGCGCCTAAAGATTGCTGCACCCCAGGGGGTTCGCACCTGTGGTCGGCGCCTACGCTTGGTCTTCTCTTGGCCCCGATATGGTCTACCTCCTTAGGCCAGGCACGTGGCAGCATCTGATTGGTCAGTGTGAACTTGGGTTTATCATTTGGTCCCCACTCTCTTGGAACGGGGTGCTCAAGAGAGTATCCTCTGTATTTTTGTACCAATTAAGGGGTTCATGGTAAATATTCTCTTCTCGGAGGGTGTGCCTATAAATTATTTGGTGGGGGAGAGGTTGTGGGTTCAAACCTCTCCTCTCCCATCTTTTTGTCTTTTATCTCTTCTCTTTTTCTTTTTTGTAGATATATGCTCTTGTCTCTCTCTTCCCTTTTCACTTTTCCCCTTCTCATTTCTCTTCCTCTCTCTCTTGCTTTTTCACTTCTTGATTTTTTGCATCTTCCCCTTTTGCTTGGGCTTTGAGCTTTGTTACTATTCATTGTGCCTCCCATGTGTTTGTTCCTAGGTTATAATGAACAGTAGTGCCGTTTACTTGTTTACTTGATTTTACTTGGCCATTAGCCTTGCATTGGTGGCTTACTTAGCATCGTGCTCACGGTCTTGCCCATTGTGGTACGCGTTTATCACTCGTGTCCACACCCTTGCTTGTGTGATGTCAACGCCCGTCGCATTTTTGGTCCGCGCCTGTTGCTCGATCGACACCCATCTGGAGGTCAGCGCCTGTTGCTAGTCGATGCCCCATTCTATGCTTGATCGATGCCCCTCCACGATCCCTCCTATTGCTTGATCGACACCCATCCGCGGTCCGCGCCTACTGCTTGATCTATGCCCGCCCACAATCAGCGCCTATTGCTCACTCGCCGCCCGTCCGCGATCCACGCCTGTTGCTCGGTCGATGCCTGTTCGCGGTCCACGCCTGCTGCTCGGTCCACGCCCATCCACCATGGTCCACGCCCTGTGCTCGGTCAATGCCCGTCCGCCACGGTCCTCCCCCTGTGCTCGATCGACACCCATCGGCCACGGTTCGTGCCTTTGCTCAATCGACGTCGCCTGTCTGGCGGTTTGCGTCTGTGCCCAATCCGTGCCCGTACTCGACCACGCCTATTATGTTCTCTCTATTTTTTTTTTTGGTTATCCTTCCTGATTGGTTCGCATGTTAATGGTTGTAGGTTGGCATCCCTCTTCTTGCATTGGTTTCTTGACTTTGGGAGACCGTTGTTCTGAGTAAGTAGCTAGCCTGCTTCATTGTCCATTCATGTCATCGTCTAGCGACTCTGATCCAACTACTGTTGTGGTTGGGTCTTCTGGGGAGTCCTCTCCGAGGTTGTCTTTTGCAGACACTTCTCCCTCGTTATCTTCCCTTACCGCTAGTGATGGGGAGGAGGAGGTTTCTAGAGACTTCGCCCCTGGTAAGGGTCGTAGGGTCTCCAGGGCTTCTACTTCTATAGGGGATCCTGGGAGTAAGTTGGCTCATATTCCTAGCATTATGACCACCTCGAACTTGATGTCAGTTCATCGAGAGTTCTATATACCTTCTGAGGTTGTGCTTTGCACGCCCCCGAACCCGACGATCGTGCTTTTTCCCATCGAGCGAATGAGGTCTGCCTCTATCATATTTTCTTCACCCATGGTCTTCGCTTTCCTGTCTCCCATTTTTTGGAGTTGGTGTTGGAGCACTGGCATCTTACCCCTAGGCAGGTGTTGCTCAACTCTTGGCAGGTCATCCTTGGTTTCTATGTGTTCTTTGTCTGGATGGGGCGTGCTGCTACCATTCCCCTATTCTCGTACTTCTATGTGTTGAAGAAGGGGGAAGATGGTGCTACCACTTCGCCCGTCGTCTCCCTAGGGGGTCTCTCACCGCGCTCAATCCTCTTGTGGGGATCACTAACTCGGTGAAGTACTGGAGGGACCGCTTCTTTTTTGCCATGGTCCCTCGATGTGCACTGCGGTCTACCTGGGCGGCTATTAATGTCAAGAGGGTGAATCGCTCTCTTGAGTTGAGTGACTTTGAGCGCAACTCCCTCCAGCGATGTCAGGGATGCGATCCGTTCGACGTCCATGAGTTGGATTCCGAGGCCTTCCTATGTCTTTGGAAGCTGCGTCCCGGTAAGATCTTTGGTTTCTTAGTATTTGATGTTTGCATCTATATTTTTCTTCTAATGTACCTGTTGTCTGACTTATCTTGTGTTCTTGATTGGATGTCGTTGTGCAGTGGATATACAACCAGATCTCAGTGTCTTCCGCTCTAACCTGCGGAAGAGAGGTACTCAGACTGCCCCCCTTGGGGATGGTTCTTCTGCTTACGTTCCTTCGGTTCCTACTTCTTCTCCTTCAATGGTCATTGGGACCAAGCGGAAGGGGGTCTGGATCCTCCCAGTTCAGTGAGGACTGGGCCGCGTATTATCCTTCCGCGGTCACCTCCTATTGCTGTTGCTTCTGGGTCTTCCGCTCCACCTTCCTCCAGAGGTAAAGGGGTGGTCTCCTCTTTTGCTGACGTGATTGCTGATCCGCCGACCTCGTCCCCTTTGGTGCTTCCTTGGGATCTTTAGGAGGGAGCGACGTTGACCAACCGTGGTGAGTCTTGGGAGTGGCTGGACATGGGAAGGCTTCCCGTCGAGCGTTCAGTTATACAGGGGTTTAGGGATGCCTTCCTGGTACAGACCCTCTATCAGGACATGGCTTTTATGAGTCGTGCCTCTCGATCCTCTGCTTGATATGTTGTTGCTTTTCTTGTACTTGGGATGTTTTTTAACGGCTATGTTGGTTGCAGGTCCAGCATCGTGCCACGGAGGCGGTGCTTCGCCTTAAGAGCTTTGCTTTTTAGGAGATCTAGCTGAACCGTAAGCTGTAGGGCCTGGAGAAGGAGCTTCAGGGGCACAAGGTCGCATGGGAGGAGGCCATTGCTCATGAGAGGAGTATGGCTGAGGAGATCAGGTTTGCGTCTGCTACGATGGCCCAATGCTCAATTAGGGTTCGTGCCCTGGAGGAGGAGCTTCGTGCCTTGAGGCAGAGTCATGAGGTTGAGGTGTCTGAGGCTGGTGAGCGAGCGGTGGCAGCATACTAGCAATCCCCTAAGATCATTGCGTACTTCTACAAGTATAACCAAGAGATATATGATGCGGGCATCCGGGACTTAGCGGTTCGCATTCTGGAGAAGACCCCCGATTTTGACTTCTCAGGGTTCTCGGAGGTTACTGCGCTGCTACCTGCGACAACGGAAGTGACTCATGTCTCTCATGAGGATGGTGTCGTGGTTCCAGAGGAGGGTGTTGCTCGCCCACCTGAGGTAGATATGATGTCCCCTACAAGGTCGGATGTGACCCCTCCAGCAGATGCTCCTTGATTCTATAGGTGTTCTAGACGTTGAACTTTTGGATTCCGAACTTTGAGTTGTAATATTTGTGACCTCTTTTCTGATTAGGTGTAGTTAACCTTTTACCATCTTAGCGGTGTCTATGGCATATCTTCAATAGTTATTTGATCCTTATTACCTCGATAGTTCTCTGACCTTGTTACTCCGGGTGGTCTACGAACCTTGGTGGTCGATGGGTTTTGGTGGCATTGCGCCTCGGTGGTCTGCGGACCTTGGTGGTCGACGGACCTTGGTGGTCGATGGACTTTGGTGGTCAATGGACCTTAGTGGTCTACAGACCTTGGGGGCATTGAGCCTTGGTGGTCAACGAACCTTGGTGGCATTGAGCCTTGATGGCCAGCAGACCTTGGTGGCATTGTGCCTTGGTGGTCAGTGGACCTTGGTGGTATTGCGCCTTGGTGGTCAACGGACCTTAGTGGCATTGCGCCTTGGTAGTCAGCGGACCTTGGTGGCATTACGCATTGGTGGTCAACGGACCTTGATGGCATTGCGCCTTGGTGGTTAGTGGACTTTGGTGGCATTGCGCCTTGGTGGTCCGGGGACCATGATGTTTTGGAGGTGGTATGTAGACCATGGTGTTTTGGAAGTGTTTGACCGATGGGTAGAGTAGACGAATGTATCCCAATATAAAATTTCAAGTTATCCTTGAAAACTGTAATTGTAATGTGACTTACTATGTACTGTGGCTAACAGCTGACTATGCTACTGCTATTGCTACTTCTCTTACTGGTAGTACTTCTTTAGGTGTTCTGAGTTTTAGGTACGGTCTACATTCTTGTCCCCCGGAGTTTTCAAGCAGTAAGTCTTTGGATGTATCTGCTTGGAAACTATGTAAGGTCTTTCCCAGTTTACTGATAGCTTCCCTTCCTTCCGTGGCTGGGAGGCGCTAGCCCTCCTCAGGACTAGGTCTCCCTGGTGGAATAGTCTCTCTCTCACTCTGGCATTGTAGTACTTGGTAGTGTGTTGCTAGTATGCTACGTTCCTTAGGAGTGCCTTCTCTCGGACCTCATCTATGAAGGTTTGGTTCACCTGTAGTCCATTGACATAGGTACGCTCGTTAAAGTGTAGTACTCTGTGGGACATGACGAGGACCTCTACTGGTGCCAGTGCCTCAGTACCGTATGCTAGGAGAAATGGGCTTTCTCTTGTGGGTGTCCTTACTGTAGTTCGGTATGCCCACAGAACACTTGGTAGTTCCTCGACCCACTTTCCCTTAGCTCCTTCTAGCCTTTTCTTGACTCCTTCTAGCAGTGTTCTATTGGTCACCTCCACCTGACCATTGGCCTGTGGGTATGCTACCGAGACAAGCCGATAGTCAATGTTGTAGCTTTAACAGAATGCTCTGAATTTAGGGTTGTTGAATTGCTTGCCATTGTCTGAGACTAGGATCTTTGGTACCCCGAACCTGTAGATGACGTCGTCATGGATAAACTTCTCCATTTCATTCTTTGTTATTTTGGCCAATGGCTTAGCCTCAACCCATTTGGTGAAGTAGTCCATAGCGACGACCAGGTACTTCCTGTTCCCTGATGCTGCTGTGAAATCGCCTAAGATGTCCATACCCCACATGGCAAAGGGATGGGGTTGAGGATTGATGTCAGTTTGGTGGCGAGTAGATGGGATACTGGGGCGAACAACTGACATTACTCACACTTCTTGGCATACTGTATTGCTTCCTCTTGCATTCATGGCCAGTAGAGCCCCTAGCGGAGGACTTCATAGGCAAGGACTCATCCCCCCATGTGGCTTCCGCAAATCCCCTCATGGACTTTTGCCAGGGCGTACTCGGCTCCCTTAGGTCCCAGGCACCGGAGTATTAGTGTTGTGACCCCCCTCTTGTATAGTACTCCGTCTAGGACGGTGTACTTTGTAGCTCTCATCCTTATCTTCCTTGCCTCGACCTTATCTTCTGGTAAGACGTCGTTTTCTAGGTAATTGAGTATAGGGTCCATCCAGCTAGGCCCTTCCTCAATCTCATTGACCTGTTTCTCTTGATACGTTGGCTCATGTAAGATCTCAATGTAGACTACACTGGCCAAGTTCTGGAGCTCGTCAATGGCTAGCCTTGATAGGGCATCGGCGGTGGCATTCTTGATCCTGGGGACTGGAACCATCTCAAACTTCATGAATCCCTCAATCAGCGCTCGGGCGCATGCTAGGTATGATGCCATTCGCTCGTCCTTCACCTCATACTCTCCATTCACCTCGTTCACTACATGCTAGGAGTCACTCCAGATGGATAGGTGTGTTACTTGGATGGCCTTGGCTACCCGAAGTCCAGCTAGTAGTGCTTCATACTCTGCTTCATTATTGGATGCTTGGAAGGTGAATCGGAGAGCAGACTAGATTCAAAATCCCTCAGGGCTAGTGAGTATGAAGCCAGCCCCACTTCCTGCTGCATTGCTCGAGCCATCCATGAACATCTCCCACGATCCTCGATCATGCTCCTCTGGTTCTTCTGCTTCTGGTTCGATCTTAGATAGGGTGCATTCGGCGACGAAGTTTGCCAAAGTTTGACCTTTGATGGTCGTCCGTGGTTAGAATCTGATGTCATGCTCACTCAACTCTACCGCCCAGGCTATCAGTCGTTCGAAGACGTCTAGCTTGTGGAGTACCTTCTTTAGTGGTAGGTCGGTGAGTACTATGATAGTGTGGGCCTGGAAATATGGTCTTAGCTTCCTAGTTGCGATCACCAGTGCATAGGTCACCTTTTCAATCCTTGTGTACCTAGTCTCTACATCGATCAGAACATGGCTGACATAGTAGATGGGTCTCTGGACCTTACCCTCTTCCTTCAACAGTACGGTGCTTACGGCAACTAGGGTGGCAGCTAGGTAAACCTGTAGCTCTTTATTGGGCTCTGATCACCCAAGCAGTAGTGGGCTCTCCAGGTACTCCTTCAATTCTTCGAAGGCTTTCTGGCACTCCTCTGTCCATGCAAAGTCCTTTGGACTTCAGAGGTTCTTCAACGTCTTGAAGAACGGTAGGCACTTATCTCCTGATCGTGACACGAACCTTAAAAGGACTACGACCCTTCCATTTAGCCTGTGCACTTCTCTGACCGTCCGAGGGGGTGCCATCTCTTGGATGGCCTTGATCTTGGATGGGTTGGCTTTTATTCCGTGTACTGAGACCATGAATCCTAAGAATTTCCCTGACGTTACACCGAAAGCGTACTTTATGGGGTTTAGCCTCATCTGGTCCCTTCTCAGTACCGCGAATGCTTCCTCCAGGTTGGATAGGTGTTGGTGGGCTTGGATGCTTTTCATGAGCATGTCATCCATGTACACCTCCATGTTATGCTCGATCTGTTCCTCGAACATCTTATTGACCATCCTTTAGTAGGTGGCCCCTACATTCTTCAATCTGAATGGCATGACACGCTAGTAGTAGTTCTCCTTATCCATTCAGAATGCGGTGTAAGACTCATCATCCTCATGCATGAGGATCTGATTGTATCCTGAGTTGGCATCCATGAAACTCAATATCTCATGGCCAGCAGTAGCATCGATCAATAGGTCTATCCTGGGCAGCGGGTACTCATCCTTTGGGCATGCCTTATTTAGGTCAGTGTAGTCGACGCACATTCTCCACTTCTCGTTGGGCTTCGGTACCATGACCACATTCACAAGCCAAGTTGGGAACTTTTCTTCTCTGATGAACCCAGATTGGCTCAATTTCTCGACCTCTTCCCTGATAGCTGCCTATCGGTCAAAGGCAAAGTTACGCCGATTCTGTTAGATGGGCTTCCTGGTTGGATTGACATGTAGTCGGTGTTCTGCTATAGCCCAAGGTATGCCCGGCATGTCAGAGGCCGACTATGCAAGGACATCCATGTTAGCTTGAAGGAGGTGTCCAAGCTCATCCTTCTGCTCCTTGCTCAACAGTGAGCCAACATGTACGACCTTGGAAGGGTCGTCCTTGCTGAGTGGCCATGGGATGAAGTCTTCCATTGGCCTTCCTCTTCTTTCTGTCAGTTCATCTCTCTGGTCGCTGAACAAGTTCTCTATGCAGAGTGCCATCCTGCGGGTGTTACCATTATTTTTCTTGATGAAGGTTGCGTAGTACTCCCTTGCTTTCTTCTAATCTCCCCGGACCTCGCATACCCCATTCTCAGTGGAGAACTTCATCTTTAGGTGGAGTGGTGATACGACTCCTCTAAGGGCTGTCAAAGATGGTCACCCTAAGAGGCCGTTGAATGACACCACGGACTTGACGACCATGAAGTTTACCATGATCGTCACTTGGTGAGGGTGTACTCCGAAGGTGATGGGTAGCTCTATGGTGCCTCTGATGGAGGCGGTAGCGCCCGAGAATCCATGGAGGTAGGTGAGCTCTGGCTTGAGTTGATCGTTCCCGAACCCAAACTATCGGTAGGCTTCCAGGGAGAGTACATCTACTGATGCTCTTGTATCTATCAACACCATGTGTACAAGTTGGTTGGCTACCTCCACCTGTACTACCAGGGCATCCTCGTGTGGGAAGCTCAGCCCTTCTAAGTCTTCATCTGAGAAGGAGATTATCATCTCGATCTTGGCTACTTTGCTTGGCTTCTCTACTACCCCCATGAACCTGGCATGGGCTTTGGCCTTCCTAGTAGACTCCTGCCCAGGTCCTCCTAGTATGGTGAGGATGGGGGCTCCCTTGGTGCCACTAGGCTCGGCTAGATCTCTCTGCTCCTCTGGGCGGTCTCTCTCTCGATCTGTCCTTCTTTCTTACCTTTTGAGTTCTTCTCTTTCTCGATCGCGACCTCTGTCTCCTTGACCTGAACGGCCATCACGTCTCCCCTTCACGTACTTGTTCAAGCTCCCTGCTGTTACAAGTTGCTCTATCTCTCTCTTCAGTTGGTAGCAGTCTTCTATATCATGTCCATTCTCCTTGTGGAAGAGACAGTACTTGGTGGGATTACGCTTCTCGGGTCCTGCTAGCATGGGTCACAGCCAATGGAGTAGGTCACAGTCTTGAATCTGCAAGAGGATCTGAGACCTGGTAGTGTTCAGTGGTGTGAACTTAGGACTGCTTGCTCTCTTACTCCTCTCAGGACGACGGTCAATCCTTCCAAATTGTCGGTCGCCCTTCTCTTGTCGACGCTCGGTCCTCGACCTCTTACTTTCTTTACGGTCATCTGGCGCTGAGCTCTTGTTGTCTTGTGGCTTGGCCTCGATCACCTTCTTCCTAGCCTACTGTACTTTGACCATATTGGTGAACTCATTACATCACTCCAGGAGCTCCTTCAGACTCCTGGTCTCATGACGTGCCAGGTCCTTGATCAAGTCCAGGTCTTTGATGCTTCCTGCTAAGGCTGTATGTTGGGTCTGGTCGTCCAAGTCTCGAACCTCTAAGGATTCCTTGGTGAACCTACTGACATACTCCCTAAGGGACTCCTCAGGATTCTGTACCGCGTTCAGTAGATTGACCTTGGTCTTCTTCTGCTTGACGCTTCTTTGAAAGCGGGTGACAAATTGCTCGCAGAGCTCTGCGAACGAACCTATCGACCTCGGTCGTAGTCTGGAGAACCATGAAGTGGCTGCACCCTTGAGGGATGTAAGGAATACACAGCAGGAGACCACGTCTGATCCCCCATATAAGGTCATCATCCCATTAAAGTAGTTGATATGATCGTTGGGATCCGTGGTACCATCATAGAGTTCGAAGGTGGGTAACCTAAACCTGGAGGGGAGTGTGGCTGACATGATCTCTGTCGAGAATGGGTGTTGCCCAGGTATTGAGTGCGTCTCGCCCTTGGTCTGTTTCTTCAACCCTTCCAACTTCTCGTCTAGATCACGAAGTCTTTTGTCGAGCTCTTCATCTCGTGTCTGTCCCTCAAGCTTGGCAGGACGTTCACTATGACCTCGTTCTTGTCCTATCCTCGAAGTCCCCTCCCGCCTTGAGTATTGGCGGGATGGTGAATGGTAATGTCGCGATGAGCCCTAACGTGATTGTGAGGGGCTTTCTTCTCGGTCAGTCTGGCTCTGCCTTGGTGTGTGACTTCCTCCTAATCGACCTTAGAACATGGACTTCCTGATGGATCTTTCTGGGCTAGGTACCCTCATTCTGAGTGTTGGTGTCCTTCCACGATCTGACCGTACTGGGAGGTCCCTCATTCTCCGGGGATGCTAAGAAGGCTCCCCCTGTTGGGGAGTGGGGGTTGCTCGCCTCGCAAGTCTCTCTGACCTTTCACCCCTGGGGGATGATCTCCTAGGGTTTGGCCCTGTCAAAGTACAGGCTCTATCCTTGGTGCTACCGATGTCCTGCGGTGATGGGACGTTGCACGCTGCCTCAGGTAGTCTTGAAAGAGTCATTGATCATTGAGGATCGATCGCTGTAGGTCATTGATCTGACCTATAGTTGCTACTGCATTGGGGTCAGGTACTACCTCCACCACTACTTCGTTGTTGGGTTCGACTACCGCAACTTGATCATCGTCTGGGATCTCCCTCTCCAGAGAGACATGGTCATGGTCATTGGCTCTGCGATGAGAGCTCTCTAGAAGAGGTGATCCATTCCTTGGGACATTGTTGGTGGAGGGAGCAGTCTTCTTACCCCGTGGTGCCATTGGATGAGTGTGAAACTGAGCTAGTAGGTATGATGGCTAGTGTCGTTCCCATAGACGGCGCCAATCTGTTGCGTTAAGAAATCATTCAGGTGGTCCTTCGAGTGCCGTAACCTACAAAAGGACCAGGGGGTGACAAAGGAGAACCAGTGTGGTTCTAGCCTAGGACTCTCTAATGCCAAAGTCAGATCTCCTGAGCAAACAGATGAATAATAGTATTCAAGATGAGTCTAGATGGGTAGAGTACCTTCCCTTTTATAGTAAAGCATGGCGGTGTGGAGAGTCCCAATTGATGGTGAGTAGTCCTCGTAGTTGATAGAGTCCCTGGGTAGCAGGGTTCATCCTTGATTGGTTGTCTTCCCATGAGACGTAGTGTCATAATAGACTTGGTATCCTTGATGGATAGACCTATCTACATGGTAGATGAGGTTCCCAGTGTATGAGTCCATCCAGACTATGTGAGTTGTAGGTGGGGGCCTAGAGTCCTGGAGACGGTGTGTGTCTCGTAGATAGTGGCAGTGGTACTCTGATCTACGTCTGTCCCTTACCCGAGCCTCAATCCATGCGTCTATGCGTGTGTATAAGGGTCCACGCCCAAGGGAGGTCCACGCCCAAGGGGGGTTGGCACCCAAGGGAGGTCCACTCCCTAAGGGGGTTGGCGCCCAAGGGTGGCCGCGCCCGAGGGTGTTGGTGCCCAAGGGTGTCCATGCCCCAAAGGGGTTGGTGCCCAAGGGTTGGCGCGCCCGAGGGGGTTGGCGCCCAAGGGTGGTCATGCCCAAGGGGGTTGGTGCCCAAGGGTGTCAACGCCCGAGGGGGTTGGCGCCCAAAGATGGCTACACCCTAGGGGGTTCGCACTTGTGGTCGGCGCCTGCGCTTGGTCTTCTCTTGGCCCTGATATGGTCCACCTCCTTGGGCCAGGCACGTGGCAGCATCCGATTGGTCAGTGTGAACTTGGGTTTATCAATATTATCACACCAATACGTAGGCATAGATTTAATAATTACATTCATATCCCTATGAACATATCTACAACCTAGGTCAATCTATAGGAACAAGGAGTCCTTAGGTACGGTTTGCTAAATCTTTTCGGAAGCCTAGTCACGGTGTAGGACTCCCTCTATGAGTCTAAACAAGGTTTAGATGAACCAACTAAAGTACAAATAGAGTCGTCACTAGCTTGAGGTGTTATATTTGACTTCCAAGTACACGTGGTCTCGATTGATTATCGAAGCTAAGTTATTCCAAACCAGCCTAGTGTTTCCCTTCTTCGGGCCTGGCTAAGAGTGGGATCCTATGTACCCCTATAAGGGTTTCTACACCACATAGGTTTGGTCCTATACTCACTTCCGGTTTGCTTACTAACGGGGTCTAAGGATCTTCATTATCAAAGGTAACTCTCCTCCTTTCACGTAGGAGGGGAGTTAGAGCATACACTGATGCCTGCCATTTCTTATGGCTGGCCTGGCTGATATAGGCCCAAGAATGTAGACACCATAGTTCACATTTAAGGCAAGCAATAACTATGCATGGGCCAAGCAAAAGGGGTGTCCAATTTAGGGTATAGGCATAAAATCATCACATATAGGTGTGGTCAAAAGGTCTCCAAAATCTGAACTCAAAATCCTAAAAGAATTCGGTCGAATTCACAGACGGAATCAGTGTTGTGGGTCCGTTCGTGGCTCCTTTGCTAAGACAAGGATAGAGGACTAACGAGCGGATGCGGAACGTGATTCCGTTCGTTCATCTAATCTCAAAAGACTCATTGACCGAGAGGAAATGAATCGAATGGATCTACGGATGGACTCATGAATGTGGATCCGCTCATTGATCCGCTCAGGCTAACAATCCAAAATTTTAAGTTTTATGCGGGGTAAATTGATAGGCGGAGTCACGATAAGTGGATCCGTTCATCTGTTCGCAGAATTTTAGCAAAAACAAAGCCGCGAGTTTAAAACTCACCTTTGGCTCCAAGGAGAGGGACACATCCATTGGAGAAAAATTGCTCCAAGGGACCTTCGTTCAAGAATCTTGGCCCTAGTTTGGTTGGGTTTTTGGTGTTTCGAGCCTCAAAGTTCATCTCCCACACTCTCAAGGTATGATTCTCTTCCCATCTCTCTTTTCCATTCTTTCTTCACTCCATTTGTAGGATTTCTGACTTGTGTCTCTTTATCTCCCTTTCTTTTTCTTGGATATGAGATGAACACCATAGATTTATGATCATTCCTTGAGTTTAATTGGATTTTATGGCCATTTACACGAAGTCCATGCCTAAATCGATGGGGACTAGGATTTTAGGTTTGAATCAAGCCCTAATCAATCAATGGCACTATATGGTTGGATCATTGTTTGATTATTGCATCTCTTACAATTTTAGAAGCCTTCACAAGCATTTCGAAGATTGTTTGCTATGGTTGCCAAGTGTAGCTGGATTTACTTGGATAATTCTAGGTTTAAGTTGGGGTAAAATCCTCAATCTTTCAAAATCTTGGGGAAAACTTCGCTAAAGCATATTAAATTCATTATATCCCTTAGAATCTCATAGACAACCTTCCCTTTGCTAAATCCTCTAGTACATTCTCATTTTTATTCAAACAACTTATTCTCTTGATGTATTCTCAAATACATTTCTTACATTATGGGATTATTTGCATACTTCTTGATGTCTATCCCCTTTTCTCAATAAATAGTTTCCATCACTTGCTGGGGTAGTCTACTCAATTGTTCACTCATTTGGTGTTGGTTGGAATATAAGACAATCAAAGACACATATTGCTTACATCAACCCCACTTCTTCATATCCACACACTAGGGATCTCACATGAATTTTGCATGTATTTTAATCTTGCCTTCAAACATATCCCCAATGGTATCCATGTTCTACCTTACATATACTACTATATTTACTTTTTGATTTTCTCACCATGTATAGTCTTCTCTTCACCTCATCTCCATATTACTTAGGCATTTCACCTCTACAATTGTAGTTGCCAATCATGTATTCTCATTCCAATTTGGCTTACATTTATTGTCCTGGCCCCTTTTTTTTTTTGTTGGTGCCTTATGTGTAGGTAACTAATCATGGGTCCCAAAGAAAGAGAGATCTATCCATTATGCCTTCCACCCCTATGGTAAACAATGTGCATCGGTTCACCTCGGAAAGGGCAGAGGGGATCTTTCGCGAGCATCTATTCAACCGAAAGATTCTTGTGGAGAGGGATGTGACGGTTGAGGAACCCCTAACCTACAAGGTGGGTGCCCGATTTGATAGATTGAAGTGGTCTGGCACACTGACTCAGCCAGAATTCTATTACCCCACCTTAGTCAGCTAATTCTATTCAAATCTAGTATTGGTTAAAGGGGAAGATGAGGAGTTCAAGTTGACTTCCTATGTGAAGGGTGTTACCTTAAGTTTCACTGCAGTAGAGTTGGGGATTCTCCTGGATACATCCTCAGATGGTGAGAGGGTATACTATCCTCCAGGCAGCCATCCAGATAAGTATTTACATCCAGATGAGAAGCAGAGATTGTTTAAGGTTCTCTCCCATGACAGGTTCGAGGAGAACGAAGATCTTTCCAAGTTCCCCCCTTCTCAGCGGGTTCTCATCTTCATTGCCAAGACCAATCTGGCTCCTTCTAAGGGGCACAACACTCTTCCTCCATTGATGTTTGCAGTTTTAGCTCACTCCTTGTACACTGGCCGGCCTATTTGCCTTCCTCATGTGATCATGCAGCATATGGCCCGCACTGTAATGAATCCTGCCCATAACAATACCTTACCCTATGGTAGGCTGCTTACTTGCATATTTCTATACCTTGGGGTTAACCTTGACCGTGAACCCAAGGAAACAAGCACTGAGGGGCCTATTGGGTTCAATGCACTGTAGAAGATGAACTTGTACTATGATTACGACAGTGTAGGAGAGCAGGTCAAGTATGGGGAGGGCAGAGGAGTCAGAGATGATGAGGATGACAGTGATGATGACCTTGAGTTTATGGATTCTGCACCATCTGCAGCAGGAGCTTCAGGTGTACCAGGGGGAGGTAGTGATATCTTGATGGCTATCAGGCGACTGAACCTGAGGATGGCGGATGGCTTCGATGATGTCAAGAAGCAACTTTCCAACCAGGCTCGGCGTCTAAAGGGCATAGAGCGAGGAGTGGATGATATTAATGCCTTCCTGGGTCGCAGTGGTGGCGGTGGTGCAGATGATTAGCTCAGTTCCTCTCCAGAAGTTCTCTAAAGTTATTTTGGATCAGTTCTTTCATTTTCTTGCCTTGATGGACAGTTGTGAAACTATTCTCTTTCAGTTTTTCTTGCATTTTCTTTTCTTTCTTATGATCAATTGATTTGGTGAACTTTTAGGAACTTTTTAATTATGGTGGATTAATGTACCCTAAGTTTGGGTGTAACAATCAGGTGTTTTGAGTTAGCACAGGTGGAATCTTGTGGTTTGGGTTGGAAAGGGCACAGTTATGCCCAAACAAAGAATTTGAAACAATTATGGTTAAATTTGTATTTCCTTGATTTGACAGGGTAAACTCACATGTTCAGGTTGGAATGGATGAAATCATGGATTTTGGAGTTGGGAAGGACTTGACTGTCTTCAAGGAAGGATTTGGAACAATTTAGACTCGTAATCAGTCTTACATATATATATATATATATATATGTGTGTGTGTGTGTGTGTGTGTGTGTGTGTGTGTGTGTTTGCTTAATTCTCCTTTGTTTAGATCATTGTGGATTATTATGGTTGGTTATGTTTAGTTCATTATCGTTTATGAATTATAACATATATATGCCCATCTATTTCCTACTTAGGACTCAACTAAGCAATTACGTGATTATATTCAGTAGCCTATGTTTCGAGTTCTAAGTTCCATGTTGCCTATTATCTTTCGAGGTTCTTATTTTCACTCCAATCAGTCTTCTTCCTAAGTCTGCACACAATCATTTATGTTCTTGAAGTTTTTAATTTAGAACCTAGTTGTGGAGAGTAAATCAAGTGGTTACACTGGACTATGGTCGATGCAGAGCATCATTGCTCTAATACCACTCTGTCATGCCCCCAACCCGATGTAAGATATTTTACCACAATAGGGGGTGACTGGGACAACACACATCATCCCAATACCTATCAGGATCACGGATACAGTGTCCCGAGCCACAGTCCACCCTGTCATCACATTATGATAACAGAAAGGAACGTACCAAAATGGAATAAAGCGTTCCAATTACAAAGTTAGCGGAAGCAAAAATTAAATTAAATTATGTGAAATTATAGAGCATTGGTTCTCTAATGATAACACATAGTACACTGTTCATAATTGTAACCATTCAATCTCTCCTTATAAGTAAACGTACAGTTTATATATGATTATGGAATGAATACAAAAATTAAATAATAAATAATTACCCTAAGGGCACCATTCTTGGGTGTACATCTACATCCAAGCTACAGCCTTCGGCTCCACTTAATTTGCATCTAGCGGTGCTCATCAAGAGTAGTACCTCCTGCATGTCAGCTAAAAAGGGGTTGCGCAACGGGGTTAGCTACACTAGCTAGTGAGAGAGCAAAGGGGAATGCACACGTACAAACAATATCAATATCAAAATGATGCATACTAATGTTAGATTCATTTTTCACCTAGCACACAATTCTATCGGTCAAGTGCATGCTATTGTGATAATTCGGGAGACATTGAGGGTCACTTATTCTATCGCCCCAGTGAAACCTCAATTATCACAAGGGGACCTACGCTGGTAGAAGCCATCATGACCACCCAGTGGCAGACCCTGATAGCCATCACTACCCCTGACCTGGCCTCTCCCACCTCCACAAACATCAGGTGCTCAGACTATCCAACACATAAACCCCTGTTGGCAAGGGTCGTAGCATAAGAGAATAAGCATCCTAGCCACAGATATACTATATGCAGGTCCTATCATCCTGAGAGGTATTTCGGGTGCATCAACTTCCCATTCCATCCAATAATCGGGTACCAGCACGGCACAGCACATACAGATCAGGATGGCATATATCAGATTTCATAAGTAAATAAATTGGGGGTTCCGGTACAGGCACACCCGGCACCGTAGCCCGATACAATGGTGAGAGCATTATCACGTTCATAACAGTTCACATTTGAATAATAATGCAATGCGCACAATGTTTATAATTATATAATTGCATGCTTAAGATTTGCATAATATATATATATATATATATATAAATATTCAAACCCAACAAAGTCACCCAGAACCCACTCACCTAACACGGGTGTCACCGTGTGTGGTTGACATGAATCTCATCTGGGCTTCCCGCTATCCATCGAGTTGGGTAGCCTAGGAACACAAAACAATCATTAAAGCATACATAGGTGGATCCCATACTAGGCCCCCAAGGTTAAAATCAAGTATCAACCAAGATAGCACGAGTGGACTCACGGGCGGTTTCAGCAAAGGTGAGTCCGTCCCTGCCTCCGTTCAGTCCAAAAGGTAAAGACAGAGCGAGCGAACCCACAGGCGGAACTTCTTACTTAGATCTGGGCGTGCATCAGTTCGAGACCTGAGACACACCCAAAAGGGAGCGGATCAACGGGTGGATGCGCTTCCTTAATCCACCCATGCGTCCGGTCGTGCCCTGAGACACATCCGAGAGTAGCTGACCCACAGGCAGAGGCAAACAGAGTGAATCTGTGCCTTCATCCGCTCAGGTGATTTCACAGGGTTAATACTGGGCGGGCTGAAGGGCAGTACCACGATTAGTGGATCCGATCGTTCGTCCGTCGGCAGTCTCTTCCAATATTTCAAAGGGCTTCTTCTCCAACTTGAAGCTTGGAGCACCCTAGCACTTCAGGGTCATGGAGGGGGTGTCTAAGCCTCCCTAGGGTCACTAGAACCTAGGTTCACCTCTTGGATCCAAGATCCTACAAAGGTTTAGTCTCAATTTGGTCCAAAGGTTGGGTTTCAAGGTTCAAAACCAAAGTTTCACCAACCATGGCTACAATGCAGCACATTTAGGTTTCAAATGGGGTTTGGTCAGCATTATTAGGGCTCCCAAATTAGGGCTAAGCATCACCTTGAGTCTCAAATGGAACCCTCGGTTACCCCTAGCTCAAGAAACCATAAAAAATACATAATGGAAATGGAGAGAGAGAGGTACCAAGCTTGGAGTCTTACCTTGGTGAGATTCTCCTTCCAACCATCCTCTCCATCTCTTGTCCTTCACCTTCTTCTTCCCCCTTAGTCCGGTCATCAAGAGAAGATGTGAGGCAGCCAACCATTTTGGCATAGCTCCCATCTTCTTCCCTTCCCCTCATAATCCTCTCCTACTTCCACTTCTTCACTTGTCTCTTCTCCTCCACGGTTTGCTTGGGAGGGGGAGAGACAAGAGAATAAGGATTCTCTTATTCTTTTAAGGGTTAAATGGACCTTAGGTCATGTTTGGTTTAGGTTTCCCCCAAACACTTAGTGGTCCTTAGGTTTTAAATGGGTTTAATTTTAGGTCTTAAGGCATGTTTGGTCCATGTCATAGACCATTAGGTCCATTTAGTTAATTAGGGTCTATTTGGGGTGCATCCTAAGTCCATAGGACTTAATTGTCCTAAGGCTTGTTTGGTTTAGGTTTAGGGTATAAAACCCATTATTCCTTTAAGTTATGCTTTGTGGGCCCACTCAACCAACTAATGGTAAGGACAGGGGTCTACATGGTCCAAAGGTCCAATTAAGGTGTCCGGGGCACGGGGGTGTGTGTACCATAGAAAAATTTGCCAAAAGGGCAAGCAATAGCACGTGGCGGATCCTCGAGCGGGTTCAGCATGAGTGTGTCCGTTCGTGACTCCGGTGCTACTGTCAAAGCCCAAACTTCAAGGAAAGTTACGGGGCTTTGACACACACTTCCAAGACTTTGAGGGGATATTTATTATAATATTTTAAGTTCAAGGTCATTAATGTTGACCATTGCCACCAAGGCATTACCCTGTGGGCAAAGTCTAAGTTGCCCTGAGATATAGGGGTCTATTTTGAACGCGAGTGTAACATCGCAATCCGAGGTCAAAGCTACCAGTACACTGTGGTGCATTGAACCTGTGGTTGATCATAATGAGGTAACCCCGTTGGTGAGGATTAACATACCATTAGGAAGGCAAGCACCAACTCCTTGTGATTGTACAGCTCACCACCAAATGTACAGGCTAAGGAAGGTACCATCCCTTGATTCTAAGGCCCTTAGACTTAATCCTAGTTCTAGGATAAACTAATGATGACCCTCATCACCTTAAATGTTCTAGATAAAGAATTTTTAGACCCAAACATCAATTTGCATAATTGATTTGATGATGAGAACCCAATTCCATACATACATCTTAAATCCTAACA